>NC_134370.1:33610227-33913257 GCF_035582795.1 Mycteria americana
ATTCCTCTGCAAGAGCCTTCCTACCCTCAAGCAGACCAACGCTCCTGCCCAATTTCGTGTCATCTGCAAACTTACTGAGGGCGCACTCAATCCCTTCATCCAGATCATTGATAAAGATATTAAACAGAACTGGCCCCAATGCTGAGCGAGGGGAACACCGCTTGTGACCGGCCACCAACTGGATTTAACTCCCTTCACCACCACTCTCTGGGCTCGGCCATCCAGCCAGATTTTTACCCAGCAAAGAGTGCACCTGCCTAAGCCATGAGCTGCCAGCTTCTCCAGGAGAATGCTGTGGGAGACAGTGTCGAAGGCTTTACTAAAGTCCAGGTAGATAACATCTACAGCCTTTCCCTCATCCACTAGGTGGGTCACCTGGTCGTAGAAGGAGATCAGGTTGGTCAGGCAGGACCTGCCTTTCCTGAACCCATGCTGGCTGGGCCTGGTCCCCTGGTTGGCCTGCACGTGCCTGTTGAGCACACTCAAGATGAACCACTCCATAATCTTCGCCGGTACCAAGGTCAGGCTCACAGGCCTGTAGTTCCTCGGATCCTCCTTCCGGCCCTTCTTGTAGATGGGCGTCACATTGGGAAGCCTCCAGTCATCTGGAAGCTACCAGGACTGCTGATAAATGTTGGAGAGTGGCTTGGCAAGCTCCTCCGCCAGCTCCCTCAGTACTCTCAGGTGGATCCCATCCGGCCCCATAGACTTGTGAGTGTCCAGGTGGTGTAGCAGATCGTTAACTGCTTCCTCCTGGATCATGGGGGGCTTATTCTGCTCTCCATCCCTGTCTTCCTGCTCAGGGGGCTGAATTCCCTGGGGATAACTGGTCTGACTATTAAAGACCAAGGCAAAGAAGGCATTAAGTACCCGAGCTTTTTCCTCATCCTTGGTGGTAATGTTCCCCCCCCTGCATCCAATAAAGGAGGGAGATTCTCCTTGGCTCTCTTTTTGTTGTTAATGTATTTGTAAAAACATTTTTTATTATCTCTTACAACAGTGGCCAGATTGAGTTCTAGCTGGGCTTTTACCTTTCTAATTTTCTTTCTTCTTGACTTGACAAGATCCCTGTACTCTTCTTGAGTTGCCTGCCCCTTCTTCCAAAAGTGGTAAACCCTCCTTGTTTTCCTGAGTTCCATCAAAAGCTCTCTGTTCAGCCAGTCCAGTCACCTTCCCCGTCAGTTCGTCTTACAGCACATGGGGACAGCCTGCTCCTGTGCCTTTAAGACTTCCTTCTTGAAGAATGCCGAGCCTTCCTGGACCCCTTTTCCCTTCAGGACTGTCTCCCAAGGGACTCTCTCAACCAGTGTCCTGAACAGGACAAAGTCTGCCCTCCGGAAGTCCATGGTAGTGGTTTTGCTCCCCCCTGCTCCTTACTTTGCCCCGAATCGAGAACTCTATCGTATCATGGTCGCTAAGCCCAAGGTGGCCTCCAATCACCACATCTCCCACCAGTCCTTCTCTGTTTGCAGGTCAAGCGAGGTGCCTTCCCTGGTAGGCTCACTCACCAGCTGTGTCAGGAAGTTATCTTCCACATGCTCCAGGAACCTCCTAGACTGTTTCCTCTCTGCTGTGTTGTATTTCCAGCAGACGTCCGGTAAGTTGAAGCCCCCCATGAGAACAAGGGCTAGCAATCGTGAGACTCCTGCCAGCTGTTTATAGAATGCTTCATCTGCCTCTTCATCCTGGTTGGGTGGTCTATAACAGGCACCCAGCAGGGTATCTGCCTTGTTGGCTTTCCCCCTCATCTTTACCCATAGCCCCCAAGCCCCTGCAAAAAGAACAGGAAGCTACAGGTATCAAAATACATTTTGTAAGTACAAAGTTCCAGCTTGCATGTCAATATAAATATAGAAAGCAAGAACACCTAGCAAGTAAGGAAAGAGCAATGTTATATTCACTGACATTCAGGCTGCTGCAGTAGGTTCTGTCCTGATCTTCTTCTTCCCCATAGTTCCACCGTTTTTCAATTAGCCAAGTACCAAAGTATAAAAACCCTTCTAGAATCAAGGGAAATAGGACAAATTATGTCTCCTTTGCTACTTCTTCCATTTCCAGAGTCTTTTTCAATTAAGAGGCAATATAGCATGACCATAAAAATTATCACAGGCTCCTAAAAGATCCACTTGGCTTTGGAAAGAACCTTTAAAATGTTCAATAATTTCTGTCAGAGTGTTCAAAAGTCATTTAAAACTTTTGGAAAAGATTCAAACTCCGTGCCTGAGAGAAAGAATTCTTTCTGTAATTGAAAGAACAACAGCAAAACACAAGTTCTGTAATACCACATGGACTGTTGGGAGATGAAACAACCTGCTACCTTGTCAACTCAAAACATAAATTTGGGCTGCTTTTTTCTGCATTTGTTGGTTTCAAGGTGAAAACTTATTATTTAATAAAATACAATTAGAGCACTTTGCATAGGAAGTTTCAGATCCCAAAAAACTGTGTGTAGAAGCCAGTGAATCTTCACACAGAATTAATTTACAGAGAGGGGAAATGAAAGTTAGCCTTCTTGCCAGCCCGTAAGTAGTTTCATACTATCCTCAAACTGAATGCATGTACTTGTGCTATGCTGTGAGTTACTTGTATACCTCAGGCACAGAGCAGTTCATTTAAAGACACTTATTTCTAGCTAGCTATCCTTTCTCCCTAAGATGGTTAAATGGCTGCTTCATAGAGTAAAAAGCCAGGCGTAGAAAGAAAGGTACCTAAATGCAATGACCCTCCTAACAAAAGACGTCAATCACAGTAACAAAATAGGTCTCTGATGAGCAGCAGCATTAAGATGACATTATTGGGGCATCTATCTGGTCTTTCAATACCTTCAGATACTTTCCTGAATTTCATTTGTCAGAAAAGCCCTTTGCTTTCCAGCTCTCAAACACAAGTACAACTATTTCCTTCTCTCAAGTGGGTTAGTCTGTTTCATCACTTCCATTCCATTCTGGGCAGACAGCTAAATAAAGGATGAATGAGAAACGGAACTTCTGCAAAGTTCAGAAGTAATTCAAGGTCAATTTCTATCCATTGTAGGCATAGGGGAGGGAGGTTGTTTCCTTGTTTTGTTGGGGGGGGGTGGGGGGGGGGGTGGGTGGTGTTTGTTGTTGGGCTTTAATTTGGGGGTTTTTTTCTTGCTGTCATTTTGTTTGGGTGGTTGTTGTTTTTTTTTAATTTGTTTGTTTGTTTTAAAATCTTATTGAAGTTGGTTTATCCAGGCCTAAACAGATCACAAAGTTTAGTCTTTCTTTTCTGGGTGTCTTTCTAGCGAATGTTCTCACTTTCCTTGGTAACTTACTGCAGCCTTCAGCCTCTAATTAGGCATGCAATCAGTTTTTTGCAAATATGAACAGTTCCCATTGACATTAACTGGAGCCATATTTGCAGAATCAAAGATGAAATGCAACCATTAGTGGCTTGTCTGGTTTTGCTGGTTATGCTCATTCACTGTTCATTGTCTGCAAGGCTGCTCTTGCATGGTAGTGCTGATTCAGGTGATCCAAACACTGCTTTTTTTTTTTTTTTAATTCAAAGCTTGTCTAGCACTATTGCTTTATACAGCTTTTTATCCTGCAATATATCCCTGCAAGACAAAGACACAAATATTAGGAAGGTTTACAGGGCTGTATATGATTGTTCTTGTATAACCAAATTCATTGGGCTGTGAAGTTTGGTGCCTTTTCTTCATTAACCAGTAAAAATGGGGAGAGATTAGTTAGTACAAAGAGACAAGCACAGCAGAAGTAATTAAAACAAAGTGCCTCATGCTGAATCAAAGCTTATAGAAGGAAAGAGGGCAAAATTATAGCATAGTAAGGATAAACTACCACAAAGCTGTGAAAACCAGATACAGGAAAAAAAATCCTGATCCAGAAGACTTGCTTCCACCACAGGGATATGTATTTGAGGTAGCTCCTTAAAAGAGTGCTGCTGTCAACTACAGAGACTGTGACTTGGCTACATATCTTTTATCATCACTTTTTGCATAGTGTTCTGATTTTTCCCTCTTTCAAACTGGCAAGAAAAACTATTCAAAGCTAACCACTGGTTTTTTGGGGGGTGGAGGGGAGTTCCTCCACGGTTATGCTTTTGAGCATGTACAAATAGCATCTTCTCAACTGTTCCGAAGAGTGCAGTGACAGGGTATTCTCAGCCCTCATGTACCTCACTTTAAATCACAGAGTCAGAGAGTATTAAAAGGACTACTCCACGGTTACAATGTCACTAAAAGTGCAACTGTACTTCTGTTATAACCGTAAAGGCCCTGAAAGTCATTGTTTCTTCTGAACTCTGCACTAATTTGCTACCATTAAAATTCAAACACAGGCAGTTTCAGATGCGTCATTTTTGTAGCCACTAAAGTACTCTCTGGCTGGTTTACTGTCCTCCCACAGGCTTCCCAACATAACTTCACTTGCATAAAGGCTCCGTATCATCAGTATCCACCATTGCTCTGTAACAGCAAGACCTAGCACCTCTCTTCATACTGTGGGAAAAAACTGTGCTTGTCCCGCTATCTGGATAGATGGGTTTCATATACCCAAATGCCCTGCAAGGGGTAAAAGAAGACTCGCTCTACCTCCCTCCTCTCTACGGTGCAAGAACAATGCACTTTGCTGACAAATGCAAAGCTGGTTAATAAGAAGGAGAAATAAAAACATGCCAGTGGTATACAGTCTGGAAAAGCAATCACAGAGATAACTACAGATTTCAAACTACTACTTTTTTAACATTTCTGTAAGTCACCTAATTTTTCCAAATATCAGAAGACATTCCAGGAAAGATTTATAGACCCATTGCCAGACAGTCTTAAAATATATACATGTATACACACATATGTAGACAGATATATGTGCACATAACTTTCCCTACAAATTTGCCATCATTTTATCCTTTGCCCACTGTCCTGGTTTCAGCTGAGATAGAGTTAATTTTCTTTATAGTGGCTGGTATGGGGCTGTGTTTTGGATTTGTGCTGAAGACAGTGTTGATAATACAGAGATGTTTTAGTTGTTGCTGCACTAGTCAAGGACTTTTCAGCTTCCCGTGCTCTGCCAGGTGCAGAAGAAGCTGGGAGGGGACACGGCCAGGATAGTTGATCCAAACTGACCAAAGGGCTATTCCATACCACATGACGTCATGCTCCGTATAGAAAGCTGGGGAAGAAGAAGGAAGGGGGGACATTTGGAGTGATGGCGTTTGTCTTCCCAAGTAACCGTTACGCGTGATGGAGCCCTGCTGTCCTGGAGATGGCTGAACACCTGCCTGCCCATGGGAAGGAGTGAATGAATTCCTTGCTTTGCTTCGCTTGCATGCGCGGCTTTTGCTTTCCCTATTAAACTGTTTTTATCTCAACCCTCAAGTTTTCTTACTTTTGCTCTTCCGATTCTCTCCCCCATCCCACCGAGGGGGAGTGAGCGAGCGGCTGCGTGGTGCTTAGCTGCCGGCTGGGGCTAAACCACGACACCCGCCATAGCTACTTGTACAGAAAATATAATCTAAATTTGTTGTTCAGAGATTGCATAACATAAAAATAAGAAAAAAAGGCCAAACTGAAAAGCAACATCTACTCTATGCATGAAACACCACAGTCCCCAGGATACTTAGCATCTCTAACCCTTTGACAGTCTCACTGTCCTTACAAAACTGTAAGGACACTACGCAGTGTTGTAGGAGAATTCCAGAAAAGCTGAGAATCCCTGTCCTTAATCTACTTACAGAACTCAAGTAAAATACCATCACAAGGCCCAAAACCATATCTAAACACTATGCCACATACTCTAAACTCCTACTGAAATAACCGAACAACAGCCTTAGACACAGCTGACAATGTACACTACCGCTCTGTCAATTTGGTTAATAAAGGACACTCTCTCTATGCTGCTTCTCCTTTATATCTTTAGATTATCAAGGCTACAACAACCATCAGCTACATTCTTCAAAGCCTAATGACAGAGATTGTTCAGATTCTCACACCGGCAAGTGTCAGTCCCAGACAGAATGAATCGGTAGCTTAATCCTTTACCTTGTCCTAGGGCTTTACAACATATATATGATCCACAACAAAGCGCTTGCAGAGCTGGTTCAGAATATTCAGATCTCATGAGCTTGTTTTAGTTGTTATGTTATTGGTGTATGACAGTAATTCTCAGGATATTAACTTTTCTGGAAATGGCAATGTTCAGCTGCACTGTTATAGTTGTTTTTCTCCCATCTAACATTGATGGCCAGTAAGACTCAAACCTCTGATAAGAGTTGTGAGGAGAAAAAAAAGAAAAAAGGCGTGGGGGGTGGAAATAGCCACTACATTTACAAGTGCTGCTTAGAGTAGCCTTTTGCCTTAGAGAAGAGCAACCACACCTTTGAGAGCACTGAGTGAATAGTGCTGTATTTTGAGATGCTCCCTATCACATAGAATTGGTTTTAAGGCTGCTTTCAAAAGAAAGGAAGGGGTCTAAAGTGAAAAGGTAATATGAGAAGAGTAAAAGTCGTAACCAAGAAAAATAGAGATAATCTAACAGGAGGACTAGAAATAGAAATTAGAAGATAAATTAGAAATCTAATAGCTAAACTAGAAAAGAATCTAAAGAGGAAGGAAAAGAGGAATATAGCAAAGGAAAGTAGGCAAAGAGATGGGCAATTTAGGGTTAGTAAAATATTCAGAAAGGGTTCATTTTTATCATCAGTAAATTATGAGAAAATGCAAATGAGCCAAAATGTAGAAATGAAGGTAAATACATATGCAAAGTACTGACTGTCTGGTAAAACACATTCTATGTTACATAGCAAAAGCTAAGAGTTTGCTTTTGCTTGCTCAAGCACATGAACTACCCTACCTGTATGGTACACCAATACATTATATTTTGATCTGCTGCACCCCAGGTAGAAACCTGCTACATACAAAGAAATGATCCTTTTTGAATATTTTATCAGTCAAATATGAACCTTTGGGGGACTTTCCATAACATTCACATTCAAATCTTAATTTTAAATTTATTCTGGTTTTGATTCGAGTGCAGTGCCAGGGCACTTGCAAAATTAACACACATTAGCAACAACAAGGCTTCTGCCTACCTAAATCTCTGAGGGGGGAAGAATATTTATTTAAGGTAAAAAACCACAGCCTCCCCACAACCCTCTCTCATACTTCCTTTTTTATGTGCACGTGAAAAAGGGTGAGGCAGAAGATTGTAAGGTCTGCTTTATCAGGAACATGTCTTCTGATCCCCTTTCTGGAAATTCTTATTGTAATAAATAACCTCAGTGAGATCCTGTTTCATTTTTTGGTTTTTTTTTTTTTCCTTTGCAGAGATATATGTGGTACACAGCTACAGGACCTGCGCACGTACTTCAGCATTTGCCTGCTCTCTTTCTGTCTCCATGATGTATGTGTCTCCACTGCTGGGGACACTGATGATGCCCACAGTGATTGCCAAGTACTAACCTCAACAGCGGGAACAGTTACAGTGATAAGCAGGACCTGGAGCTTCTTGAGCACTTTTCTCTTTTACATGGCTCTGGTCTTCATCTTTCCAGGCACAAACAGCCTGGCTCCATCTTCTTTACAGCCTGCCTTCAGGTATTTGCACACATTTATGAGATCCCCCGAGCCTTCCCTTCTCCAGGTTGAACAGTCCCAGCTCTTTCAGCCATTCCTCATAGGAGAGGCGCTCCAGTCCCTTCACCACCTTTGTCGCTCTTTGTCGGCACTCTCTCCAGTAGCTCCACGTCTCTCTTGCACTGGAGAGCCCAGCACTGGGCGCAGTACTCCGGGTGTGGGCTCACCAGTGCTGAGCAGAGGGGAAGGATCACCTCCCTCCGCCTGCTGACAACACTCCTCCTGAGGCAGCCCAGGGCACCGTTAGCCGCCTTTGCCACGAGGGCACGTTCCTGGTTCATGTCCAGCTTTGTCCAGCAGGACCCCCAGGGCCTTTTCTGCCAAGCTGCTTTCCAGCTGCTCAGCCCCCCAGCGCATCCTGAAACTGAAACCAACACTTCTCCAGGATTTGCCTGGAGGCTATCACTACTGCTTAAAATTCAAGTCAGTTTTCAGAGTGCTGAGTATTAGATCTGACAGGAAAGGTTTAATATTTTCGAAGCTTTTCTGTGCAAACTGAATTTTCCACGTAAAACCAAGACCTTTTGTAGAGTTTCATAACTAGGGAACCATATGCACTCTAGAAGAGTTAATACGAACAGGCAGTATTATTTAGGATCCAGGTTCAAGTCTCTCCAGTCCTTAGCACAAACTTTTGACCTTTTGGATTTCTTACTGTCCAGGTGAAAGCCTTGACCACAGGAGTCCTGATTGTTCTGCCTGACCTTTTCCCCTGACACAAGCACACACTTTCTCACAAACTACACCAAACACAAGGAATCCACTCTAAAGTCCCTAAAACCCAACGCATTCTTACGGAAGCTCTCCTAACCCACTCCAATCAGCATCATCTAAGATCCTGTCTGATAGATAATCAACATTTTATTATTTACCATAACTACACAGTATAAATGACCCAATGAAGGGAAATTAATCCCCAATTGCAAATTGCATTAAAACACAATAAAATCCCCTATCAAAGTAATTATCTGAACCACTGATGCAGTCAAGTGCAAGACGCATCTGATCTGTAAAAGGAATTTGTTTATCCAGCAGGATTTCAAGTCTTTAAGAAAACAGCATCAGCAGGAAGAGTCTCGCAATTTAAATCCCAACGCAGGAAAAACTCAAATCCCAAGTAAACATTTTGCCAGCAATTAGTTAAAGTTGAAGAGACAGGAATACTTAATGCATAGAACTATAACCATTTTTCTGTCTCTTAATAGCACAGAAGACTTTTCAAAGAGTTTTTTCATTGCACTAAATTCAATCAAGTAATTTAATAGTTTAATTTTGGCAGGCCCCATAAATGTAACCCTCATGAATGTACAGTTTTCATTTGCCATTCAAAGCAACACCAGATTTCACTGGAGAGCTTTATGAAGCACTGAGGTGCACAGAGGAAAATATACTCAGCTTAAAAAGATAAATGCTTGTCAAAAGCAACTGCATTTCCTGTCCATTGTTTCCCCCTATTTATTAAGCTTATTGCTCTCATTTTATCAAAATAGAAATTCTGTCACTGCAAACATAGTCCTAAAGTCTACAGTTGCCAGATGTGAAAATGTGTCTTGTCAACGTATTAAACGTGTGTACACAACGCATTAAGAAACTTCAGCAAAGCCACCAGGCTTTATATTTCTTTAATCAGTCTTTCTCTGTAAAAAATTTGATCTAGAAAATTGAAGTGTAAATAAGGACGTGCAACTACCAACACCAGTAGTGATTGAGAATAAATAGCAAAAATGAGAGGTTCTCTCCACATTTGCAGCCAGCAGACTTAACCACATAAGAAGAAATCCATTGTGCTCCTAACAGATCAGGTGCAATCACAGGGAGGTCTGCCTACAGGTTCTTGCATTATAAAATTACTAAAAAAACCCCACAGGTAAGTACCTGGGTTTGGGAGTTTGATTAAAATGTAATGAAAAGCATCTTTTAAAATAATTTTTTTATTTTTAAATTAGGATCCCATACTTCTGCACCAAAGATGGGTGAATTTTTCAGAAGTCTGTGTTGCCTTCCAGGTAATTGCTTATTTACCAGTACCAGAGGCAGATAAAATATTGCATACATCTCCATGATACCAATCACAGAAGTCTCTCCATTGACTTCAGTTAACTTGGGCTTAAACTTAAACAATGTTGGATGCATCTATGTGTAGAGCACAGGATTCTCTGCCTGTCTTGAAGCTCTGAAGATGAGCATTTCAGCATCAGTTTTGCATGCTTTCCAATTCAGGACCGCTGGAGCAAGCTAATACACTCACTTGGAAATTTTCAAAACCGTCTCCAGCTTCGGATTGAAATATCTTGGTCTCATTTTTTCCAGCTAAAAAATAATAATTGAAAGGTATTTGCACAAGTGGCTGCCTTTACTTAGGGGAACAGAAATGGGAAATTATCTGTGTGGCGAATTAAGAGGGGGCAATGTTAGCACAGTTAGGTGGAGGCCTGTGATTTGGCCAGGTTTCAGGCAAGGCTGTAAGTCAGGAAAATCTACACAGCACCTGCCCCTGATAACAGAGTTGTCTGCAGCGGCAGATGTGGTATCTCACTCTTCCAAGTTATAACTTCACTCACACATTTTTCAAAGTGAGTAAACCCAAGTATTTTATTGACGTAATACATGAGATAATGGTCCAAGAAATCCAATACGCTAGTGAAAGATGACTATTATTGAAAATCCCAGCAGTTCAGCTAGACACTTTTCAGAAATGAATCTTGAAACTGCTCATCCCCTGCCCCTTTATTCTTTAAGTGCCCATTGATTGAGACTGTGATGTGCATCCTCAAGCACAAGGGGTTAATTACTGCGTACCACTAGTACTTAAAATAATTCCATTAGAAAAGGCAGCTCTAATAGCCTATTGTGTACTTACTTTCAAGAAGTCTGAGCACATTTTCTTTAGAAAGCATAGTAATTTTAATGTTCCTGGCAAACAAAGAAATAATTACCCTTGCAGTCACTGGAATCAATGATGTGCACACGATGAAAAGAACAACTAGAAAGAAAAGTATCCATTTCAGGCTACTTAGACTGCAACAAATTCCACAAACTTAAGGTATAGTCAACTTTAGCAACAAAACTTGACAATCCTTTCTCTTGCTCCTTCTCTTTCTTTCATTTTGTTCATTCTTTGGTAAAACATAGCTAAAATTTCTGCAAAAAAGCAAGGCCTTATAAGTACATACAGGCATTTTAAAAGCTACCTCTCCATATATTCTATGAGTCAGAGACAGGTAAAGGAAAACACAAAAGGAAGCCAGAAAAAAACAGAGAAAAGAGAGGAAAACTTAAAGAGTGAAATCTTCTGAAATAAGCCCCTCCACAGCACTTTCTATAAAACTGTTCATCGCTGGGTAGCTTGGAAAGCATTCCTGCTTGTTCACAGAAACAAGAAATCCCCTTAAACGTGGGATTAATTCTAAGGAAATTCACAAATCCCACTGAGCGGTTCAGAGAAGACAGGGACAGGCTGTCCCTGTGGTAGGACAAATGTTTGCACAGTCTGGAAAGCAATGGTAATAATAATAGTAATAAATAATAATCATTCCCAGGTTTTCTTGGTTTTATTCTCTTGCTCTGCAAACTTAGAAATGCTGGAGAAAAAAAATGTTTAGCTCTTCATTAATTCATTCCTCCAGCCAAATCACAAAATATAAACTGAGGAGACAGAGAACATAGTTGCTCCCATAGAGCTGCCAACAGCACAGAGCTATGAGCTCAGCAGAGAGAACTTGATATGTACTACTGAAATTTAATGGAAAACCAGGCTTCTCCTACCACTGCAAATCTTCTGTTCAGCCAACGCCTCTCTCTGATGAGTCCTTTCCCCAGTTTTACCTCAGATGACCTTCTTTGCTGAGGATGAAGAGCAACCATTCTGCCACGTTAGCAAAAAGTGCCTTGCTTACTAATGATATGCAGTAAGAAATTGCTCCTTGGTCCCAACAGGATCAGATGCCAGCGAGGATCAAATATGCTTTGCTCATGTGCAAGGTCAATGGTCAAGCAGACTGTTACCTCTGAAGTCACTGGTAAGTTCAAATCCAACACACAGACAAGGCTTTTCATACAAAGGAGAAACGGGCTTGAAGAAGTGAACATCAGTAAGACTAGAAATAATTTCTTTTCTTGCGGGAAGCAATTGTGTGTAAATGATCTTCCTTGTACAATTAAACATTTTTTTTTTCTTAGCATGCTACTGTAAAAGGATGGACAACCAAACAAAATGGTTAGCAGAGGAAATGGGAAATAATACAGCTTACTGTATTTCAGATTAGCTATGCTTTCACACAAAGACTGCTCCAGCATGCTGAACAAAACACCATTCCCTTGTGGGTTGGACAGGAGAAATTACCTTTTCAGGTTTTAATTTTAAACTTAAATTTATGAGACACTAATCCATGCTCCATTAAAGATAGCATTTGCCAGTATAGTCAGCAAAGCAGGAATGCTTATGAGCTTTCAAAAGTGTATTTTTTTAAAGGAGAAAAAATCATTGGAGTCAGCTTTTTCCATTGTTCACATAGTTCTCCATTTGGCAACACTCCAAAAAGGAACTGGCATAAGAAACTGTACAATCTGTTCTCCTTAAATCAGTCAGAGATTTTGGTTTTTTCTTATTCTTCAGTATGTAGGGACTTTTTGCAAGGGGAAGGGACAAATGCAAGTCAGAGCTTCTTTTCCCTTTTTTTTTTTTTATATATATACTTCCAGCTATAACCATAGATTAGATCAAAGACCTACCATGTCCAGTAGCCCCACCCAGCTTGTCTGATAGCAGAGTACATCACAGAAGAACAACTACATGGGAAAGACAAATGTAGTGTTATTTCCCCAAAATACCCTTTCAGTCTCCAGCATATTGCAGTTCAGAGATTTCTGGAGCCAGAAGCATTGTCTTGATATTTACAAGTCATCAGTGGATTTGTCCCATTGCTTTTCTGACCTCATGTAAACTTTCAGCATTCAGAACATTCTGTGTGTTGTGTGATCAACTATTGCTTTTTATCAGTGCTGAACTGACCACCTGCTGATTTCATTTGATATCCCTTAATTCTTGTATTGGAGGAGAAGAAAAGTGAACAAACTGTTCCCTGTTTCTGTCTCTCCATTATATCCTCTCTCAGCCACCTCTTTTCTAACCTGAAGAATCTTCCTCTGTATCATTGATTGTGCAGAAGTTTCAGGACCTCCTTACCACCCTCCTATGTATCTTTTCCAGTTATACCCAGAAGCCTATTTCAATGGTGAGGAGAGAAAACCAGGAATAGGCACAGTATTCTGAATGGTTTTGATTTGCTCTATTTCTTCCATAATGTACCTAGCATATTATTTGCTTTTTAGTATAGTACTGAGAATTGAGCTAATATTTTCACCACACCATCCATCAGGATGCTAAAAATCTGATTCCTAATTGGAAACAGACAGCTCAGAAGCTATCATTTTATATGCACAGATAGGATTATTTTTTCTCTTATGTGCATCGCTTTACATTTATCTACACAGAGTTTCATCTGCTATTTCTTTTACTCAATGACTTCAGCTCATAAAATCTTTACAATTCTTTGCAGTTGGCCTTTGTCATGAATATCTTGGCATTCTTAGGACTGTCAATAAACTGTCACCTGTCTATTCACTCCATTTTCAAGATTATTTTGACCATGATTATCAAGATTATATGTTGGTCAGCACTAACTCAAATCCAAACTTCTCTCTAACGACACCAATGCTTCTCCACTTTGAAAACTGATCATCCATTTCTATGTTCTTTCCACTTTTTAACTAATTATTTATCCATGCAAGGACAAGGATATGCAACTTATGGCAACTCAGTGGGCATCTTCATTCCTTGAAGCCCCTTTAGTGAAGGTTAACTGTCAAGCACCTTTTCAATATTAAAGTAACCTGCATCATTGGGATTGCCCTTATCCACTTGCTTTTTGGCTACTCAGAAAAAATTCGACAAATTTGTGAGGCATAATTTCTCTTCACAAAAATTATGCTAATTCTTCCTCCTTTTGAACCCCTTTCTGCACAGTGATCTCCTTTAGAGCCTTGTCAGTGCTCCTCCTGGTCACAGGGTCAATGGCTGACGTGCACTGGTAACAGGCACAGTTTGCTCATGAGACCCCAACTAAAGAGTCACAAAACTAGGAAAGAGAAAACACTGCAAGCACTTAAAGGGAAAAAACCAAACTGCAATTACAGAGTCTTCCAAATGAGATACAAGGAAGGAAAAAAAAAAAAAAAAGGGGGTAAATCAATAATGTTTTCTCTTTCTACCATAGCTTAAACCCGGTTCCACTTTTGTGTACTACATTCATTAGTCATGACAAGTCTTCGATCTTAACTAATAGACAAAGGCATAGAATAGCAGAGTATTGAAAGGATCCAGTTGGCTTCCCTGTAGTAGTGGTGATGACATCTATCCCTCTATTACCATAGAAACTGAGTCAACAATAATAATACTTGCAAATAATATCTCACCCAAATACATTGTATGCTATCAACAATCAATATTTGCAAAATATCCGCCAATGACCATCATGCTGGACAATTTCAGAGGAACAAGAGGTTGGAGAAGTCTACTCTTCCAAGATTAATACTTTAATGAGCACAGTCAAAATTACGTATTTATCTGCAAATACATGTTTCTCAAATACGTCTAGAAATTATCTCTGTATTTTTATGACATGATTAAGAAGCCTCAGTTTGCTAGTACTTGCTCACACATCTTTGATGGACAGCTGTTCAAAGAATGTTTAGAGAGGTTATTCTTCTCTTAACTATTGTAGTAGCATTGAAGTGGAACTGCGTAAGTAGTTAATTTTATTTATTTTGCAGTTAGTTTTAAATTATTTAACTGGTTAAGGATGACGCACCTTATTATCTCCCCCAAGCAATACAACCCCAGTTAAAGATTACATAAAAGGGGAATTATCTATTTCAAGATGCAACAGAGAATGCACAGAACAGATTGTGTCTCCATTTAATTACTGGTTAGATTTTTAACTCTATACATAACTCAAAATATTCATGCCTGCATATCAAAATTAAGAGAATTAGAGAGTCCTAGACAAGATATATGGGTTTTGGTTTTTTTCTGGGGTACAATAGCAGCCAGATAAGGAACTCTGAAAAATTGATTGTTCTTCTTTCCCCCAAACACCAGACAGAACACCTGAAGTCCCAGTAAAGTCTTCCAATTTCCTTTAAATGTTGTGTCTCTGACTTTTTTCCTACTTCTGAATAATTACCTCAATGTTTAAAACGCATCAGTCATCTTTTTAATAGCACCAACTGAAAGATTCATAATAAGTGTTGCAGAAGAGTCTTTGTAAAATAGATGATGGAGAGCAAGTGAGCCACTGATAATGGTCTTATCTTAACCGCTTGGAGTTTAGGCTGAGGTTTCAGCATACCTTACCAGGTTAGTCAAATCCTCCCATCTTACAGTTTGGGCTGCTGGACTGATATAGCTGCAAGGCACTTATCTTTTCTGTACCAGGACAGCAATGGCAGCCTTTGGAAAGAGCACAACACAGGCATTTGCTAAACAAACATATGTCTGAGCTACAGTCATTAGAGAAAGTATGTCTCTAGCTTAGCTTAACTGGCTTTGGAAGTGAATCGAGACAAAGTGAATTAAATTTCAGTTAATTATGTGCGAGAACCTCCACAAAAGGATTAATGTGAAGTAACTATTCCACTTCAGAAGGTAATTCAGATTATTCCCTTTTGCTGTGTCCTCCCCACATGAAGAAGCTGTTTACAAATCAATCACCCTATCTCCCACTCAGCTGGACTTCTAAGAATACGTGGTTTAGAAACACAAATAATTCCATTAACTCCAATAACCCCACCTATGTGCTTAAAATCGTTCACCTCTAAATGAACTAAATTAGGCCTTATGCTTATTTGGCATACCTTTCTCCTCTTGGCAACAGGAACTCCTATATTAGTATTCAAAGAAACCAGAGCAAGGGAGCTGTGTATTGAAGTGGTCCACTCTAGGGAACACTATTCACATCTTGTATTATTACCAGCATACTCAAAAACCTGTCCTTTTAAGAGAAATGCTCTAGTCAAAACAGAAATTATGGTTTCACGCAGAAATTACTATGAGATATCCTTTGGTCCGTGTTGTGAGGCAGTCTGATCAGACCCTTGCAGCCTTCCCTTCCAGCCTCAAATCTCCAGGAAATCACTGGAAAGCAGTTGTTGTTTTAATCACAAATTTCAATTAAATAACCAGCCAAACTTATGGCACCTGCTGTCCAGTAAGGATATAGCCTTCCTCAAACTCTTCAATTAATAAAATCTGTTAGAAACCATTTTGTGCAACATTAAATTAGAAGTA
This sequence comes from Mycteria americana, assembly GCF_035582795.1. Lineage (NCBI taxonomy): Eukaryota > Metazoa > Chordata > Aves > Ciconiiformes > Ciconiidae > Mycteria > Mycteria americana. Next base: position 33,626,190 of record NC_134370.1, read on the forward strand.
CCAAAATGTCTTCAGCTCCTTTTGTTTTTGCTTTTGCAAAGCTGGAGAGCAAAGTTTGTCAAATATTCATACCTTTAAAATGCATCTACTCAATGAGGGGCATGAACCCAGAAAAATTCTAAATGCCAAAGATCAGTTTTTTAATGAAAGAGAAATCAATCTGTCCAAACCCTACTGGAATGCACTATTTTTAACAGTCCTCTGGCACTTGGCAGTACTCTAATGGATCTTCCAGTTGCCCATGTGTCCAATCAGCCTGAATTCCTAAGCTTTTAATCATCATCCCTCTGGCTGGCTTGGTGCTCATCCTACATTGACAGCTCTTGGACTCCCCCGGAGCCTGAGTGTCTGAAGGTACAGGCTGAAGTTGCAGCTGTAACACTAGTATACTGCGGAACCATCTGTGCACTCTCGCAGCAACTGTTCATCTAAATGTCTTCAAAATGCAACACTGATGAGTCTTTTCGCTTCTGCTCAGTAGGTGATAAGAGAGCATTTTACCTCAAGCTGTGGCCCAGATGTATGGGACACTAAATGCATTACTTTTATTTTTATTTCATTTTAGAGTGAGAATTAATAAAAACTACCCTTTGCAATGGATCAGCTCACTCATCTGTTAGCTGCCATGATATTTGCTGTGTGGCTCCTTCTAGTCACTCCCTGACACTAAGCTACTACAGGGTCATCCATAAACCTCCAAGGTATCTTCGGGCCACAGGTCACTTTGCTTATTTTAAGAGTGAATTTTCTGTCTGCATTGGAAAATGCCTGTACTGTTCCCTGCCACTTCCTCTTCCCTCTTTCTCTCTGTCCCTCCCGGCTTCCAAAGCTGACCTTGTTAATGTGCTACCTGGAAAAACAGAAAGCTTTCACGAGAAGCCACTGTTTCACTAACTGACATTTCTGTTCTCTCCTGATATTGCCTGAACAATTTTATTCTCAGGTACATACTTACCTTCCTATTGCATGTAACTGTGTGTCTATCTAAGTGGTTAATGCAAGTGTAATGATGCCAATTTCCAGCCTGTCAAAGTGATACAGGTCAGCGGCTCTCCTATTCCTCCTCTTCACTGAGCTGATTGTTAGAAACTCACCCTAGAAACTGTTAAGCTGGAGAAGAGCAAAGGCAAACCAGGCAGCAACTAAACCAGAAACTACGGAGAGCATAAAGAGCTGGGAAGGCTGGCAAAGCAGTTCACATCATTACAAGCAGGTGACTGGTTGCACAGTGAGACTCCATTTTATGAAATATTTTATTCATTCACTTTCACTCCACTTACTGTTCCTACTTACTCTAAGCCTGAGTTTGCTCTGCTTCTTTGGTTTTCCTTTTAATTGTGGAGTAGAAGGTGAGAAAGCAGCACAGTCTTTGTGCAACTAGAGCTAAATGGGTTATCTACCTGAACACGAGAAGTCTGCAGTTTAAGCACCAGCAAAAGGATGCTATGTCTAGTTGCAGACTTCCTTCTTTGTCTAGACAGGCAGCAGAGGCTCCAGAGGAGTGCTTTGCAGGAGTTGGGCAGTAAAACCAAGAAAATTGGGCTACAAGGGCATGAGGAATAGCAAGTTTGTAGAGTTCAGTGGCCTGTGGAAAACCTCCAGGGAGCATTTACCTCATTTACGTGATGTTTACCAACACCTCATGGAGCTTAGAAACTGCCAGTGTCATGGCTCCAACAACACAGGTAATTTTCAGTGCGGAGAGGAATGACCAGTGCACAGACTGAAAGGCAGATACATAAGGTAAGAGCTCAGACTGAGCACTGGCAGCCATGGAGAATTCCAGCCACTGCCTGGTGCTCATCTGTCAACAGCTTAATGGCAACTACCTGTCCAGGTAAGAACAACCCATCCAGCTAGCTGAAGAAACATCGCTTTTTGCAACCAACCTGTTTAGACAGGCCTTCCTGCACTCCCCTGCCAGAGGGGGATGAAGAGAGCTGAGGCAGAGCATTAGAACTTTTTTTTTTCTTGACCGTCTCAGGAGTCTTTCTTCCAAAGGATTCCAAGGAATTCCCTCTGTAGATGAAACCCCGTGCTTTCTGACAAAAATCAAGCAATTCCTTGACTTGCACTGAAGATAGACACAGGGCTGTCCGGCACTCAAAAGCTCAACAGAGAAGAGGAGGTAAAATAGAACAGCATTAGAAAAACAAATTTGTAATGAAAATCTCCTAGTCTTAAAGAAAGTCTTTAATGAAAACACTAGTCTTAAACCTCTCTGTTCTCCTGTGGATACGAGAAGTCACACCATGAGGAGAAATAAATAGCATTCTTCCTCAGCAAGGCAGTCCCAAACACTTTCCCAGACCCTCACTATTCACGTTTCCGTTTGGAGAGTAATAACTTCTAACAGCGAAAGGCTAAAAATCCATGCGTGGATCCATTTCTGGTAACCACATCATCAGAGTTGCAAAAGGAGCACCAGAACTTACAGTACGCTCCACTGATCCTGACTTTCTATTCAGATGACCTATTTAAGTAATACTCAGATCTTGTTTCTTATCGGGTCTAAAGGTCCCAGCTAAAAGCAGAGCCTGTTTGTGCTCAATAACATGAAAATACGTAGAAAGATGTGCCAGTCAAGCATGATACCCCTCAACAGGAATGGTTTACTTGATCAGAGAGGTTAAAGTATGCCAGCTACTTGAGCCAGGTGGTATGCAATGGAGCAAAGCAGCTGTCATTCATATCTGGTCACCTTTAACTGCTCAGGCCATATAGAATCATAGAATAGTTTGGGTTGGAAGGGACCTTTAAAAGCCATCTAGTCCAAGCCCCCCTGCAGTGATCAGAGACATCTTCAACTAGATCAGGTTGCTCAGAGCCCCGTCCAACCTGACCTTGAATGTTTCCAGGGATGGGGCATCTACCACCTCTCTGGGCAACCTGTTCCAGTGTTTCACCACCCTTGTTGTAAAAAATGTCTTCCTTATACCTAGTCTAAATCTACCCTCTTTTAGTTTAAAACCATTACCCCTTGTCCTATCGCAACAGGGCCTGCTAAAAAGTCTGTCCCCATCTTTCTTATAAGCCCCCTTTAAGGACTTAAAGGCTGCAATACGGTCTCCCTTGGAGCCTTCTCTTCTCCAGGCTGAACAACCCCAACTCTCTCAGCCTTTCCTCATAGGAGAGGTGTTCCATCCCTCTGATCATTTTTGTGGCCCTCCTCTGGATCTGCTCCAACAGGTCCACATGTTTCCTGTGCTGAAGGCTCCAGAGCTGGATGCAGTACTTCAGGTGGGGTCTCACCAGAGCAGAGTAGAAGGGCAGAATCACCTCCCTCAATCTGCTGGCCACGCTTCTTTTGATGCAGCCCAGGATACGGTTGGCTTTCTGGGCTGCGAGTGCATATTGTCGCTCTATATAACTAGTAGTCATTCACAGGCATGAAGTTGCTTAATGTTGGGGCAACTTACTCCAATGCTTCTTTCATGCTCCAAAACTTTGATAAATTAAGTAGTCAAGACAAAAAAAAAAAAAGGTATCCTCACTGTAGCAATGAGGGCCAAAGTGATGTAATATATCGCCATCACATCACACAGAGTCCACCAGAGATGTGGAAACTGATTCCAGATTTCTGGGGGCCCCAGTCCAGTGCCCCACAACAAGCTTTGGCCTGTGAATTACAGCAAGTTGCTGCAATTCCACACCAGGGGCAAAGTATGTGTAACTGATGTGTCAGGAAGAGTCATTAGGTTTTTGCAAGTCACTTGGAACAGAACTCTATATGAACAACGCAGACTCAGATATTTTTCCCTTAATCTAATAAATCTTTTACACAAGAGAGCGCACAAATGTGTAGAGTGATTCAGAATGTGCCAAGTAAATTGCATTTACTTTCCTCAGACTAAGATAGCAGAGGAATATTTAGAGCTGATTGTAGACCCTGGGTTAATCCGATGCCTAGGTGCAGGCTTATTGGTCAAGCCACTTTGGTTCTCCTGGATACCAGAAGACCTTTGAGTCTACTCCCTTTTCAGTCAAGAATATCTAGAAAGGCATCATGATGTCACTTCACAATTCACGGAAAGAAATGTATTTTCCTCCTCTTGTAAGGTCCAAACAACCTATTGTACCTGATGCCAGAATTTAACCACAGGTGCGACAAAACCAGCTAGTCTCAAAAGCAAGAACACCTTCAGATGACAATCTGTTTCCAATTCCTGTTCAGATTTAACACACATTTTTCATTTCCCCATGTGGAGTAAGATGCCACAGGAAAAAAAAGTCTCTCTCACACCCTATTTGAATTTAGAAATTGGAAGCTTGCCACATTTTCCTTTGCACTAAGAGAAGTAACAGCAAGATAAGATCTAGCATGTTTGAGCAATTTTGGAAGATGCAGTAGGTAAGGAGATCTTTGGACTTTGGTCAAACATGAGAGTCTGGAAGCATAAGCAATGATGATGTTTTTGAAGCTGAAGGTTTTGACTTTCATTCCCCACTGTTGGCAATATACTGCTTTATGACAGACTGTGTTAGAAAAGGCAACCCTTAGATACCTGTAAGGACTACAGGGACACGGTGACTAGCGTAATCAGGTCAAGTGTGAGAAGTTCTCTCCCTTTCCGGAGTGACGAATGGGACTGCAGCCCTTGTTTTGTGATAGGCTCAAGGTTCTGAAGTCCATGTCCCCAAAGTTAACACAATTCAGCCTGAGAAAAAGCTGAGACATCACTCAGGTGCTCCTACCCTGGCCCAACAGACAAAGACCACCAATGCAGTTCCTTTGTCTGCTGCTACCATTTCCAGCACTTCGCAAGAAAAGAACATGCCCCATCTGTGTTCACTTACAGAAACAACAGAAGTCACTACAGATGACAATGACAAGATGCCCCAAACTACCAAGGAACAGAGATACATAGATAAGTAAAACCTAATGCCCTCTACCTAACACCCACATTTTGTCAAAACACACATTGCCGTATTTTTTCTGAGCTTGCAGCCTCATCCAAGACACTGACTGGGAGAATACAGAAAAACACCTAAACTAATAGTTTCCTTCAAAACCAAAAGTCTTATTAACACTCATGTAAAATGGCCAATAGACAACCAAAATCAGAGCACAGTAGCTATATCATGTGCTTTCTTGGATAAGCCTGTAAGAATGAGAGCAACATTACAGACAAGATCATTAAAAGCAGAGTGCTCGGCACTCTGGCCCCTGGCCAACAGCACAACTAAGTGATAGGGTATGGTCTACTGCAAAACAATTAGGTTAAGTTTTATGGAGGACTGCCCCAGAGCAAAGCCTTTTCCCACCCCAAGACGACAGATGGAGAATATACAACGGCTACACTAACTCTGGGGAAAGTGACACTGTGCTAATGGGTTTTGCTGAATTCAAATGAAATGGCAGGATAAATCTGCAGAAAGAAAAAGTATTCTGCTCTGCGCTGATAAGGGCTTACGATTTAAACACTCATCAAAAGAACAACCACCGAGGTCTTGAATTGCCTGTTTAGAAATAAGTTGAGTAAGCTCTGATTTACAGAGATCCCAGAATTTGCCTGTTTGGGGTTTCTTTTTTGTTTTGGTGGTTTGCTATTTTGGGTTGGGGTTTTTTTGTTGGGGGTTTGCTTTTTTTTGGTTGTTGGTTTTTTGTTTTGTTTTGTTTTTTTAAAGCTGGTAGGAATTTAGTTTTATTAGTTATGATAAAATAATGTTTTGGGCTTTTTTTTAATCTGATACTATGTGAATGGGGTTTTTTGTCTGTTTATTTCTTTGATTCTGTTTATCTCTTGCCTCCAGAACAACAACAGCCATACCTTATACTTTACACAGCCTTGTCTTGCAACCTAATATTTATAGCATTTATATTCTAACCTTTTATACCAGCAACTGTTGAGCTATCTCTCTACCCTTTACTTGCCTGTATTACATGCAGTGAGAACAGGGTGGATCCCAGAGGTATTATATTCTCAGTAAAAAAAATAAAAGTCGCAGCCTTTTTATTTGTCATGAGTCTCATTTCACATCTCATGTCACATGCAATGATTTGTGCATTTCTTATTTTTTGATTCAAAACTCCCTAAAGTCAATCCACTGATGTTTCTCCCCACCACCAGATAATCATAGTCTCATGCGTCTGATACACAGAGCATATCTGCTGAGCACATTGATGTTCTGCACAGAGAAAAATGGTTTCTATGAGGTTAAGTTTTCGGCCAGTTTAGCTCTTGGAACCAAGCACCAGTGCACATGTAGGACAGGATATCACCTGGGGGAAGGTGGGAAGAAGCAGGTAGCTATTCATTAGACCAGGCGTCATCGATCTGCATCTCTCACAACACCGTTACTAGAGACACAAAGTTTCAGGAAGACTCCACTGCACCTCCTGAAGGGACCTGGTCACTGCAACTTTAGCTTTGCACTGTTGCGGCTCAGAACACCACCTTCCTTCTGTTTGATGTGTCATAGTCATCACATGGAAGGCAGTAAAGTGGCCAAAGAGACGCCCCAAAAAGTACGAATACTTTGGTGGTATGACCTTGCTTATCAGTAGAACTTAATAGACAGACTGTAACTGCCTGATTCCAAATGCCACTTGTACGTACTAGCAGGAATGGGAAATCAATGGGAACTAACAGTCTCGTAAGATTACATTTGCACATAAGGCTTGGCATGAGAGAAAACTCAGTGAGGTTTTCTTTCTAAGCTACATATGACCCTTGATTAAGCAAATGACAATCTCAATTCTAAGCTTCTCTAAGAGCAAATGGGGAAATGGTTGACACAAGGAGCCACCAACAGAGTCACGGTTGCTAATGTATTAGCAGACAAAGCACCAGTGACTGAGGGTGTCATCATAAAACATTACTTAAAGCCATTTGCACAATGAAAGCACTAGATAGTGTTTTATAGAGTTTGGTTTTCTCCCTGCTCTCATGAATCGCTGAATGGCTGACACTTCAGGAAACCATTCCAAAGTGGTTTACTCTTCCAAGTAAAGCCAGGCTACCACCAAGACAATTTTCTTCCTTCAGTATTTCTCTTTTCTCCTCCTCTTCCTTCTCCCTCATTGCTTCGCCTCTTGTTATATGAAAACCACATTTTATGTTTTTTTATTATTATAGACGTTGCCTTGGAAGATTGCTAGACGGTGTTAGAATATATACATATGCAATACTATGCTAATACAGTGGTTTAGCTTACAGTCCTCAGCCCTAGATTTAGTCTTCTGATGCAATTGCCTTGCGATTGCTTGCAGTATGTAAGCCAGAAAGCTGTGTCCAGGACAGCAGAGTCGTATTTCCTCCTACTCGGGGTGGAGGGGGGTGGAGTGCACACACAGCCTCAGCTGTAATCACACCAGGGCCCAGGTCAAGGAGATGAACTGACCCATACGCTACTCAGTGAGAGCATGCAGGTCACAATTCTACGCACTCCTAAAGCAAGCATGCAATGTACGAATTCTATATTCCCAAGTGCAAGCCATCCTGCATAAAAAGAGCATCTTCCAGATACTGTTGTGTTCTTTCTCGATGCAAATATTCTTGGAAGAAGAAAAAAAAAAAAAGAGGAGGAAACAGGAGAAGGGAAAAAACCCAAACAAACAACAAAACAAAACAGAAAAAAGTCTGCTCCAAAGCAGGTCTACAGCAAAAAATAATTTTGTCAACAGATACCCAACTTGTCTGCAACTCATGTTAGCACTCTAACTGATGTTAGTGACTTTGGAGTGGTTTGTGTGGGGAATTTTAAACACGATATATCATATATATATGTGATTATAAATAGAGATGCAGTTAAAAAGTACCACCATAAAACACAGAGGAACATACAGAGTCTCTCTGAAGCAATTGGGATTACACAGTACAGACTTTGTCTATAATCTACTAGAGCGTTTATATGAAAAAAAAATAGACATTTAAAAATGGTATTAATAGACTTGATTCTTAACACTAATGGGTAAGCATGTGGACACCGAGGGAAAAGAAAGCCCCAAGCAGACTAAACCCAGCTTTAATTACTGTTCATCTGCAGAGACGTTCACATCAGAAATATCACCCTGGCATTTTCCTGTTTACCAGCTGCAGATCAAGCTCTGTAACATTTAATCTTTGTAAGTACTTGCCCTTTGAAAACCTTGCTTTCCCTCATCTTTCTCTCAACAAATCACCTCCTCTGCTCATACCACACAGCAGTTTCTGCCAGCCTCTCCCTGACTAGTCCCCCACAAAGAGAGCTGGGGAGCTCTCCTTCCTAACCTCTCTCCCCCCTTTGCAGTTTTTCCTTGCTGGGGTCCCACACCAGTGTTGAGGATATCAGCTTTACCCCAACAAACGAGAACCCCGGGAGGCCAGGGCAGTCATGGACACACTCCTAGTGGTGGGCACTGTGTCTGGAAAAACGAGAATTTGCCCAGCAGAATTGGTATAACTGTCATTAAAGACCAAGTCAAGTCCCCAAAGAGCTGTTGAGATCAAAACGACGTGTGGACCAGCCTAGAAGCACACAAGCCACTTCAGGAGATCTAGAGCTACTTTGTTCCCAGGTAAAGGCAAAGTTAGCACCACCTCACTTTATTAAACCCACACTTAATCAGATGGCAGGCACCAATGACCACACCGGAACAATGTTTTAACCTTTAGGCTACAACATCTGAGAAGGCTAATACCTCTTTGCATTCAATTTTGCCAAGCTACTGTATCCAATAAGTTTTAGGATAAATTCATTTGTTTTCAGCTTCTTACGTATGGCAGAGTCACACAAATATGAGAGCGCTGTTGAACAGAACATTTCAGAGCACCAGGTGCCCCTGAAATCTTTCAGAATAAAAAGTAAAATAAGAACAGCAATTATAAAGCTAATTCACTTCTCAGAAATAACAGTCTTGGTTAATTGTGCAAGATTAATCCTTTTTCTGCGGGAAAGTAAAGCTGTCATCACATACATCCTATCTCTTATGTTCTTTCAGACCCACAGGTAACTGGACCTACCTCCAGAAGAGTGCTAGAAGTTTCAGTTATGCTTCCTCCTTTCCAAGACCAAAATTACACGGAACCATTTTCCCTTGATCTCTCCTTTTCCAACATGCTATTTCTACATTTTTGAAGAAACCATGTATAATAATGATAAAAACATCTATTAATACCTATTTCTATAGATATTTCAACTCGAGATTTTTAGTAAGGCTGTGTGACATTTCCAGGGAAGAAAATCACTGGCATTGGGTTTATCAACTTCTTGTTGTACTTTCAACATGAAGTATAAGAGAAGATTTTAATTTCCTGGGAAAAAAGAAATAAAAATCATTGTTGCCCTGTTGCTACTTAGACTGAGATGAGCATTTGTTCTTCACACTAAACACAAAGAGACTGAATGGGGAGAAAAAGCTGGTAAGATTAGCACATTTTATCAAAAAATGCAATTGCTAACAGAACTTCTCATCAAAAAGCATCTCAGGAGTATAGCACCCTTATTAGCTTTATTGACACTGTGACATTATTATTATCTGCAAAACACCAATTAAGAAAGGTTTTAATTCTTTTTCCTCTATTAAAAAAAAAAAAAAATCCATTTGGTCAAACAAGTCAAACTGAGGATTCAGGTCTTTATTTAGCAAAGCATTCAAGCACATTTCCAGCTACTGCTCTTTACCTGTAATTGTTTTTGCAGTAATGCTGTATCAGCCCATATCAGGCAATGTCCATTTCCCATAGCTGCTTTTTAGATAAATGGCTGTACCCTGAGAGAGAAGGTCCTTTTAAATACAGCAGAGAGCACTTAAGTACCAATAAAACATCCAAATTTGAAGAACTACAGCCTCTGGGTGGTCAACAGAGCTTTCCAGAGACTGTGAATCCCCAGGTCACACAGCTAATGAAATAAGCACTTCATTATCTGCTTCTCCAAATCAACAACCAAATCAGCAGAGGAAGTTCAGGTGGCAGCTAGTAGAAGAAAATCAAGCTCATCTGGCACTCATCAAATGAAGACTCCGTTATTCCCAAAACAGTCTTCACGTAAGGTTAATTCAGCATTAATGTCAACACATTCATATTTCACTCATTTCGGTCAATTCTATCTGATACATATCCTTACTTCAACATCAGCTAAGCACAACTTCTTTTGCTCCCACACATCTGCATGCCCTGTGGCTACGCTTTTTTCCAGGTGATTAAAAATAAAGTAAAAAATTCCTTTTGCCACAGCTGAGTCTCTCTGTCCAGCTCCAGTCTATTCCTCCTTGCAGGTTCTCTTAGTAAAAGCATAACATGGATTAAACAGCAGCACTAGGCTGTAAACATTATGCTCTGCTAGGCTCTACCTTTACGCTCAGGCTCTGCTGCTTCAGAAGCCTACTGCCTTATAGAAGGCAGAGTACTTGCTCCATTGCACAAAGCAGCTCTCTCGAACTCCATCGTGAGCTGGGAGATGCTGACTTGCAGGGAGCAGGGAACTGGATATATCATGTGGTGCCTGGAATCGGTGCTTAAATGGAGCTGCCTTACCAGGAATGCTTCTCCCAGGAGCTCTGGAGCTGATGAGAGGCTGGCACGGCCCTGTGCGAAGCAGCAGTTTCCTTGTCTGAGCAAACACATCAGGAGTCCTGCTGAGTTTGGAACCCTCCTCTTCCCCCACCCCATTTTTAACACCATCTTCCCACTTTCTTTTCCAGACAGTGCAAAGAAACTTGTTTTCTCAGGTCACCACCCCCTAAATTCTACCTCTCCCCCTCCCCCCCAGCAGACCCACTGGTAAGAATTACTTATCACTGGGCGATACGTAACCGCGGGTCTTTCAAGTATCTGACAAAAGCTGAAATATCCAAACATGAAGTTTGGCTCTCTTTTGTTTTCCTCTGTGGAAACAGCATACATTTTTCCCCACTGACAGTAGTAAAAAGGCTAGGCAAGAAAGAATGTCACATATTTTAACTAAAATTGTCTTACTCCAGTGCTCTACCCACGCATGTGCTTACTGCCTTACCACTAAACCTTATCTGGCTGACAAAAGTTTCCATAACAGCCATAGGATACACAATGGGAAGTATACGGTCTGAATGGCGGCAGTTCCTAAGGGTTACTGAAAGGCCAAATCATCTCCTTCAAGTACCTTGAAGGCCAAATCATCTCCTTCAAGTGGGAAATAGAAGCCTGAACTGCAGGAGGAATGCCGAAAAGGTGGAGGAGCTCTGGGAGGACGTGGCTGGGAGGAGATGCGGAGAGGTACCAGGGTTATAGATACAGGGAGGAAGGGAAGGCTGAAAGCCGCTTACAGTGACAAGAAATGGTCTCCCTCGCACGGGAGAGATCCCGCAGGGGCTGTGGGCTACCCCAAGCGGGCAGACCTGAATTACTCTGGCTCTCCTTACCCTCCAAAGGAGGCAGACAGGCAGCAACCAGGATAGCTGCGGACTGGAGAGGGGCCCCGGTCCAGACACAGGCAGTCCTCTGGGCCTGTGCAGCTTGAGCCCTTTCGTTCTCTGGCAGGGAGGTATCACACAGTACTGGCGTTGGCTTAATTCAGGTGTGCCACATCAGGGTTACCAAAGAAAAGCACTCACTTACCGTAGTGACCCCCTGCCACACGCACACCTATTCCCTCTCACTTGGGAAAGGTAAGAGAACTCACCACTGCAGAAATTAATTTGACAGTAACCTTGCGAGAGTTAGGGAAATTCTTTTGCTTGCCTAATGACTACAGAGGGACTTTTTGCACTGGGATTTCACGTAATCTATCTGTTTGCTATTTAAACAAAAAATAATCTTATAGAGCCTGCAACTACCTCAGACTGAGTCCCCTTGCAATTACAAAAGTGATTGTGTTTGAATAGCTGGCTTTCTCCTTCACTGCTCTGCTTCTCTCCTCTCTGGTGACTTCTACAGGGAAATCATCTTTTGGACATCCCAGTTAGCTGCTCCAGGAGTTATTGGATTGTCAAAACCTCAGTATCTCTCAGCCTTACTGCTAGTACTAGTAAGGGCAGAAGACAAATGGACTGTTGCAAAGAAGGGCACTTGTTTAGATACCTTTGAGAGCCCTTACACGTGCTGGAAAAGTCTCCTTCTATCAGCACTCGTGACTAGGAATCACTTAACCCTTGATTGTTTCACGCAATCAAAATCTGTGATTTACTGGGTTGCCACTGTAGAAATAATTAAGGAAGACAGTGTAGGAAATAATAATTTACACTGGCATGTCTGCAATCCCAAGTTCTCAACATGTTCTACAACTGTTAATGAAAAGCTACGCACAAGACAATGGGTTATGTGTTTAAATATGATTAATGTTACAGTCCTTCCCAGTACAGAAATGTCATGGAGGGAGGATGACACCATCAAAACTGAACAGAGAAGGGAGAATGCCTGGGGTAGCAGAGTGCACTTCTCTTGTTTTACAGATGTTACTTGCTCAGTTTCACTTTAAACAGGAGCAAAAGGTATGAGGCTGTTATAATTTCATGCAAGCTTGCAAAGTTGAGTGTCCTTATAAAAAGAGCAATTATACACACACTTTAAGCATGAAGCAGCACAATAATTAAATGAGTAATTACCTTCCCACTTTTAAGCTGTCATGCAATTAAACTTAATTAAACATTCTCTATACTTCACTAATCTTACACAAACAGAAGACGGTAAGAAGGGTGTGGTAGAGAAAGGGCATTTGGCAGAAGGTTGAGCCTATTATTCTGCATATAATAAAAAATAACACTACAGTCAGCACTAGATTCTCATGTAATTGCCTTGTTCCTAGTCAGACTATAACTTGGCCTGAGCCGCAAGACAAACAATAGACTGAGACAATACAATACCATTTAATTTTATGTAGTATTCTTATACATAACATTGCAAAATGCTCTTCTGAAGAGAGAATTTCAAGGAAAGGAAAACGCTGGCATTTTAGAGCACAGGGAGTAAAGAAATCCATACAGAAAGGCCAGCGCAAATGTAAAACAAAACCTTTAATGTAAACACAAGTCCAAGGTTTCTCTTTTCCCCAGCAGAGGCACAGTTGCAGAGATACGACAGAGGAAGGGCCAAAATAAGACAGAGTAATTTTGTTGACAGGGAGACAAGACAGCGACGGAGCAAGAACAATTGTGAACTCGCTCCTATCCTGGTCTGAAATTCAAATGAGCTTTGTAAGCGCACAGCCCACATACTTCTGCTAATTATTTATTCATTCACAGATAGGCTGTATCACATATACTCTCTCTACCTGCATGTTATTCTTATGTTAAGTGATAAAATTAAGACAAAAATAAATCCTCTCAAGTAACAAGAATCCTGTCTTCCATCATTCCCTGAGGCGAAGGCCAAAAAAGGTACCAAAATAGGTACATCTAGAAGCAAAGCCTGACCATACTTACTCTGCAAATGTAACGTTTGTTAACTCCAGGTGTCCTCAGATTCTGGCCCACCCTCCCACCTACATGTATGCACATGGCTTTTTCCTTTTTTTCTCTTCTACTGAGTCCTGGTTCTGAGTGCTACAGAAGCAATTTGAGCACAACTCAGCAAAACATAGCTGGGAACATAAATCTTGCTATTTTCCACCCTCATTTCTTCCAGCACCCAGTGCAGTTCCACAGAACTGAAACTTGTCATTAATATTAGCAGAGGGGACTTAAACGTGGGTTGAGCCTATCAGCACAATGATGGGACAAAAGCAGGATGCTTGAAGATAAATGCTGTTGTCAAACAATGTTAGGTGTCACTATTAAAACGATGGGGGAAAGAAAAAAATGACAAGACTGAGCAGCATTCCGAGACACTGAGTGCTGAGAAGCCTGAAAAACAGATGAAAAATATTGCGCTACACACCCACCCCTGCTGCCCCATACAGAGGTAACTTTTTATTTATTTGCCGTTGCCTGATGATAAGCTGCAAGTGTAGTTAAAATGTATCAAGTAAAGTTCAAAATTATGTTTGGTTCTCATTCCACCTCCCACAGCAAATAAAAAATTACAGTTTGATAAACTCTAAAATACAAATTGTCATCCACATATTTGGACAAGAAAAGCTTAGGGAGAACATGAAGCAAATGCTATTACGGCGTGTTCCCCCACCATGAAGATCTAAATAAATATGCAAAAGTGAAAGATTTTCGTCTGTTCCTCTTAGTATCAACTTTAGTTCAAATCACAAGTAATGGTATTTTCAGGATATCTAAGAGCCAGAGTCTGTTTGCAGCGTCCCGACACAACACCAACACACAATACCCCTAGTATTGCCTATGCGTTTCAAAGATATGTCATGTGGAAAAAGAGCACTGCTAAACAAGGAAAGTTACATCAGAGCAGCAGAGCCCAGAAAGTTGTTCAAACAACTCCTAACCACACAGGACTTCTCTCATTCCACTTTCAAAGCACCAATTATTTCCAAACAACACTTCCTAACACTGCCCGTAAAAAAATCACAAATTTAAAGTAACTGGTAGAGAAAGGTTTCTGATCTACCAACCAATAGAGCCTTCTGTGATGCATTTCTCTCTGGAAGGCAATAAATACTGTTTCTTAATCACTGTAGGCCAAAATAGTTAAACAAACATCCTGAAAAACATTGGAGGGGCAGCATTTAGGAAGAGGCTGTTACGGCTAGTCTGTGTTTGCTTGCAAACAAGAATGACAGCCCAGGGAATGCTTTTGGCTGCTTTGACCCTGCTGTCAGTCCTCTGTGCAATCAGAGGTAGGCGATGCCATGCAGCCCCTGCCAGGCACACGGCTGACAGGGCCTTTCCACCAGCTCCCTTGCTGCCCGGCTGATTTAGAAGCTGAGAACGCTGGGTCTAGTCCCAGCTGCTGCACAACTGCAGGGAGCCTTCAGGAGCCTCCAGCCTCAGCTGTTTAACCCAACCTGACAAGTTCTAAAGGATATTTTATTTCTGGTCTGGGACGTTGTATCATTTTGTTGATGGACTAGAAGCCAACAGTCCTCTATAGCTGACAACGGTTAAGTGCTGCGTGATTTAAATTCAGAATCAGCAACATAGAAATGGTATTAAAGTTATGGTTGCTGCCTTACGATCCATTGCCCCACCCATACCAACATGTCCAAAAAGAAATCCCAGCAGACCAGAACTCGTCCACAACTAACATGCCCTTGGTTTTCTATGATTTAGACTGTTGTTTGGAATTACTGGTTTTCACGTTTTTCCCCCTGCTTCTTTTGTTTCCACATTTTTCTCTTAGATTTGGTAATATTACCTTAACTCCTCAGGCTGCTTTCTGACACAGATTCACAGCACAGCTCCTTCCAGCCCCATGAGCATAATTATCATCTGCTGCTGAGGAACTTTGTTCAGATGGACAGCTTCCATGTTACCTTACCTGCAGGAGCAAAGGAAATAGCCGTCTGAAACTAACTTGCAAACAGGCACCCTCAAGGCCGCGCTATGGAAAAGCGTGGTGAACTAACCCACGCCATTCTGCACTGCTTGTCATACCCAGCCCAACTCATTTAAAGTTAGTTTTAGCATACCCAGAAAGGATGAGAGAGAGATTGTCTCCACGCCACGATTTCCGTTTTGCATGGTTTCCATGGTGGTCCCGACATCATTTACTGCGTATCTGCAAAAATCAGAAAAAGCACCCTCCTTCTGGACTTACAGGGTGAAACGAGATTGAGGCACAGGCAGCACAGGGTTGTGTTTAATGCTGTGGGGGCTGCCACAGGGATGTGTTTAACTCTATTGGGGGTGGTTGCCTCTTGCTGGGAGGGGCTAAAAGTATGGTGGGACTTGTCATTTGCTGGGTTTCAAAGGAGCACTTTGATTTATACCAGCAAACTTTGCACCACCGCTAAAATACTTACACAATGAACAGCTGGAGCATGCTCACACTAGACTCGGCAGCATACCTCCCTCTCTGCCTTAGCTGTTTCCTCAGGATTGCTCAGAAGGCATAAAAAGGCTTCATTAAAGATATCAGTCTTTTTTATCAGCTGGGCTTTTCCTACTAGTTCTCCAAAAGGCACAGGAACTATCAATGTATGGTTGGGCTGTATAGCACAATCATGGGAAAGCTAGAAGTAAAAAATAGAGAAAAAGTTAGTTTGGGAGGAATCTAGAGCTCCTCTAGTGCAACCTCCCACTCAATGCAAGGTCCTCTAAGGTCAGGTTAGTTAGCTGAGCTTGCTCTCAGGGTAACCTATTCCGATCTTTCACCACTGTTAGGATCATTTTTTCTTTCCTAATATCTAATGAGAATTTCCCTTGTTGCAATTTGTCTCTGATGCCTTTCCTCCTGTCATTAAACACGTCCAGGAAGACGATGGCTCTGTCCTTTGTACACTCTCCTTGACATTAGATTGCAATACAATCTTCTCATAGCCTTCTCTTCTCCAGGCTGGAAAAACTCAGCCTCTCCTGCTCCAGCCACCAACCAACTTGATGGAAACTGTGGGCAGATGCTACAGTTTACCTCTGAGGAATACTGAATCCATGAACAGAGCATGATCTCTGTGAGGCTTTGCTCACTCTTTGCTGAGTATATCTCATAGCATTGTCATCTGAAAACTTTTAAGACTCTCCAGCTTTCACATAACAGAGTCTTAGCTTCTTATGGAAACACACTGTGCTTCTGGGTTGAGTTCATAGCAAGACAGACCGTAAGCGAAACAACCCACGTTGCCACTTCCATCTTTAGGGTGTAACTGCCATTCCACCACGGTCTTGCCTCTAATGTGTCTCTTCTCCGTTGAACATGTAGGCAAGCCCTGCGCTGTCCTTGTGACAGCTCAACAGACAACCTCGGCTCTAATCACTAGCTAAAGAGCTACAATAATACATTACTTACCTTACACTGGAAAACCATTGCGACTTCACAATAAATAACTGCACTAATCATTAAGTGAGAAAATACACAGGCATGGATATACTCTGCTTAAAACAGTCTCCCTGCACATTAACACACAGAAAAACAGAGTAATAAAGACCCCTTCTGGCTTCACTCTGATGGAGTGATGTGTATAAGCTGTTCTCACAATCCTTGTTACTGCAATAATAAATACAAACCTGAAAATGAGAAAGGAAAAAAAGATCCACTCAGCTCAGAGACTACTTCTTGGCAATCAATACACTCTGAATGACCTACAAAACTGTGGTATATAAGAGGTAGTCAGTCAAGTCCCACTGTCCATCTTCCTTTAAACACTGATCTTCATAACGGCTCTTCATTAGAATTGTTCACTTCCATCATTGCTGCTGCTCAGCTCCATTCTCTTTCCCCAAAAGGGACGGAAGAGTGAACAGCCTTTGACTACACGCTTTCACTTACAAGGCAGTTCTTAACATTGCCTCTCTGAAGTCCCCTCTTAAGCTGATTTGAGAAGATCCGGGGACACAGAAGATGAAGCAAAAACTGCAGAATTACTCGGATAATTGTGAATACAGCTCAGTAAGGAGAGCAAAAGCTTCACAGTTCTATTTTTTTAAAACCTGGTAAATTGGTCCAGGGAAAAGTTCTTTCTTTGTAAGTCAGTGGGACTAATCATGAACATTCATTCTTCAAGCCCAGCCCAGGATGTTAGGACAGAAAAGCACACAAACTGAAATCTCGCAAAACAAATCCCAGACAGACTTACCTTTTCTAAACAGGCATCCAGAACTCAGTATCGTTTAGCATTGTTGGAAAATGTTGTTTCTGTAGAGGGAAATGACCCCTTAACTCCAGGAAGTGTTCACTGCTAAAACAAGGAGAGGCAAGTGCTTAAAACACTGTTAGCACTATTAGTCCTAGCACCACAGACTAAGACATATGTGTACTAAACCTTCATGCAAAGCATGAGACAAGGCTTGTGAATGATGTTTCATACTACCCAGAAATAGAGTGGTCTCTGTTTTTGTATACTGTACTTTTAACTTCTCCAAAGTGCCTTCCTATATAACCTATTAGGCTGTAAAACGTTGTTTCAAACATGTTAAGGATCTCTCCCTGACACAGTCTCATATTGCACCTAAACCTTCAGTCCCACAAGCCCATGTCTTGCTGGGGCACTCCCTCCAGTCCTTTAGACATAGCTCTAGGTGCAGATTTCTCATCTTTCTGGGCAGTATCTCCCACACAGTCCCATTTCCAGAGCTATGAAAGTAGGGTTAACCTCTCACACCCACTCCAGCAGACCCAGAATTCCCTTGCAGCAGTTCCCCACCATGATCATCAGACTGCGGTAAGAGACAGAAAGCCAACCTCAGGCACAGACCAGTTTCACAGCCGAAAGAAACTCACAAAGCAAACAGGGGCCATTGCTGAATGCGTGTTAGATGCCCACCTGAGCCGAAAGCTGTTTCAAGAAAGACACAACAAAGAAATGCTGAAGAGTCAACTCAAGGCAAGGAAAGAGAGTATTCTGGGAAGCTTCCAACAAAAAGCTGTAGACGAGCAAATCTCCCTTGTGCCTCCTGTGGCCACTGGGATGTTAAGTGACTGTTCTCTCCTCCTGCCATAGGAGTGTGGGCATCTGTGGACAATGAGTACTCATTAACATCAACTCATTAACGTGGAATTAAGGACATTCTTCGTCACAGCAGCATAAATGCTAAAGAGTGAGAGAAATCATGCATTAGGCAGCATTTGCACTGATCAGAAAGGCAGGTTTAAATTGCAAACAACTGTCCATGAAAGGATTGGCACAGGTCATAGGTCAAAGCAGCAGATGGACCTGGGTCTCATACAGCAAAGCAGATTCATTACTGACCCAGGCTCAGTTCTTAATCACTTAAGACAGTAATCTAAAGGTGGTAAGTTTGGTGTATCACAGTCCTAATCCTCTAAGGCAGCCACTCCACGGTTAAGATTTAAATTCAAGGGAATGATCCAAAATGCTGTTAAGGCTTTTATTCAGTTGGCAGCTTTTCACAATCTAAAACTAATCAGCAAGCCTGGATCCCTGAGCATAATTTGGTCAGTTTAGTTTACAGAAACAAAACTTAGCGAAAACAGAGCACTGGTTGAGGACTAGTAAAATAACCTCTGGAAAAGGGAAAGTAGACCCCTGAATCTGAAGCCATTTCAGAGACGTGCCTGACAACGCCCACGTGTGCTGTCAGCCCTGACACGCGGTTCAGCCATGACAATGGTGGCAGCAGCCAAAAGCACAGTAACAGGTACTTCCTGCACGGGAGAAGAGCCGAGCTATGCCATGGTCAGTACCTTGCACCACATCCAGGACTAAATAGCAGAGGCAAATGAGAAGCGTATGTATGCAGCTCACGCGGACAGTAAGTTATGCCCAGTTGTTCCACAGGGTGATGCAGTGATAATGGCTGAGTCGTAAAGCCCTGCCCTCTTGTTTGGTTGGATGCTCAGCTCTAAGTCCCTCAACTCCCTCCCATGGGAGGGAAATTGAATCCGAGAAATTGAATAACAATTTCTGCTTGTGAATGGAAGAGTATATCATCGGTAGCTTGCTGTTAAGGGGAGATTAGTTGAATACTAAAAATGAGCATTTCCTGTTTTGACACTCTAACCTTGTTCAGGCACATTACGTTGACATATTATTAAATCTCTATCTTGTTTGTACCCACAATCGAGCTATGTGAAACCTAAGAACATCAACGACACGTTTTTTCTTTTAAGAAATGTGCATGATTGATAGACTAAAAAAAGCTACTATCTCCTGTCTCACCATTCTTTATGAAAGTCCCCCTCATGATTTCAGAATGGCAATAAATATACAATGTACTCCACTGGTTATATATCTGAAAAGGTCTGAGTTGTGGTCCAGAAATACTGCTAACTTTCTATCTGGTAGTAACTAAAGTGCTTCAGCATCCTTCTCCTCTAATTGATCCCATCTTTGAGAGGATATAACGTCTTACTTCCATTACGCTCCGTGAAGTCCATGAACAGAACGAACTGTATACACATAAGAATCGACCACCAAGTAAGATGGAATAAGCTTCTAGCACTTGTTTTCACGCCAGGACTGAGAACAATAATGAAATCAAACACAGACATCACTGGAAGTACCCAAGTGTTCAAAATCCAAAAGGAAATCAGTGAGTAGCTTTCAGAGATGAGCAGGTCGTACAGTGTCAATCACAAGATTTGAACGGTCAAAATGGAACTGACCACTGATGAATTACACATAAACATGAAAAGATTCATAATATCAAGCACAGCGAAAATCCTATAAACATTTACTAGCACTTTGCAGACTGCTTGGATTACCTTATGTTGTTAAGTACACCTCACACAGGTTTAACTTTGTTATACTGCAATTAAGATGTCGAAAACAGCCTCTGAAATGGACATCTATTAACTCTTTCAATAGTCTAATTAGGATTGCAAAACAAGGCATACATCACAATGTAAATAAGTCTCAGTCAGCTAAAAGCAGTAGCTGGCTGAAACTGAGATGGCATTACTTTAGCAACTTGGAGAGAAATCCCATAGGAAGCATTTCAACCTGGAATTTTAAGGTAATTCTTTTAAAAACACTTAGCAAATTAAAATATTTAGAGATACAAATTCTTCAGTGAAGTCATCTGTCTTACTTGACCCTTTCACATAAACTCCTAGTGGATCTATTCAAGTGCTGCTGCAAGCAAGTTACTCCATTCTAACGAGATACAGGTTTAGCCTGTAAACGTTCTTCCCCTAGAAAACTTCTCTTCCAGCTTATACTAAGAAACAGCCTCTCTGCCATTCCTCCAGTAGCTGAGGTCTCTCCAGTTCACTTCCTATTTGGCTAAGACACTTTTCAATCAGAAAACCAAGCTGGAAGCAAATCCATATTCAGTTGTTTTCAA
The DNA here is from genome assembly GCF_035582795.1 of Mycteria americana. Lineage (NCBI taxonomy): Eukaryota > Metazoa > Chordata > Aves > Ciconiiformes > Ciconiidae > Mycteria > Mycteria americana. Next base: position 33,646,894 of record NC_134370.1, read on the forward strand.
AAGTGAGGATGAAAGATTGCCCAACAAGTAGTTGCTAGGACTACATCTACCGGCATAAACTTGTGTCATGCAATCTCCTCCCACAGCGATTGCACCAATGCTGGCCCTGCAAATTTGCTATTTTCCGTGGCACGATGAATGATGGCCACGCTACTACATTAGTACCACAGAGGCGTTTAAGGAAAGGCTCAGTAGACAGGCAGATTGTGTACTAAACACCCTGTCACAGTTGCTCCTACTGTGCACAGGGACAATCCTGGAACACCACATACCTGGAATTTAACTTCCCTTGACCTTTTCAGGTTTGAAGTTCAGGATTTAGCTGCTTGCCTCCTTTAGGAACAGCAGGAAGTGAGCAGTTAAAATCCCTACAAAGGCTTTGAAAGCTACTTTCAAAATGTTCCAGTGCCTCTCTGCAATTCAGCAACTGGCGGGAGGGAGGGGAGGCTGAGGAATGGGGGAGCAGTTAGAGCAGGAAAGGGGACAGAAGGAATACAAGAGCAAAGTTTGGCTGTTACAAAACCAGCAGCTCAAAAAAGACCTTGAGGAAGAGTCTGGCAGCTCCCCTTCATGCTTCATTATACAGGGCCTTATTCTTCTGCTAAGCTTCCCAGATGTGGGAAAAGGTACTGACACTTCCAAAGCAGCAGTTTATTCTGTTCTTCAAAGACGGACTGATTCGGGGTTTTTGCCAGCTTTTTGCCCACTGCATCATGCATTTTTACACTTGGCCTGTGAAACTGCCTAAGCAGCTGCCAAAGCAAGGTGGATCCTCCAAACATCCCTGGCAGGAAATCAGCTGCTGGAAGTCCTGTAACACGTGTCTTGGCCAAGACCATTCTGGCATCTTGCTTCACAGGGTCAGTTAAGAGCAGGGAGGAACATCTTCCAGTACAACACTTTTTAAATCCCATTTTAACAAGGTCGTTATCGCAGATATAGACGTGTCTATACACTCCTGGGTAATGCCTACATTCTTCCTCTCACTGCCTTGGAGCCTCATCTGTCTCTGGTTGGTACAGCTCAATTATTTTCTTTACCTATTTGTAGATCAGTTCTCCTGACTGATGTAGACTTCTGGATGCTGGGAACAAACTTTAAAAATTTGCATTGAAGGATGAATTGAGGTTCATTGTTATAGAAGCAGGTTCCTGGAAAGATTGTAACAGGCACCCCACCGTGACCACTCCTGCAAAGAAGGTCGGTTCTTCTCCAGTTATTCAAGGACCTGCTGAGAAGACCAGTAGTGATTCCTAACAGCACAGTAGCAGTTTGAACCAGCAAGCTACAGGTCATACAGACATGGGGAATTTGTTTGCCTCTGTTGCCAGAAGGGAAGAAAACCACCAAAATATGCAAAATGAGACACAAGTTTCACAGTCATTTTATAGCAAAAATCTCCTTAGGGTATTTACAGTGATTTCTAAAGTCTAAGTTCAACCATGAGTGGGAGGAGACAGACATCTCTTCGATGAAAGAGAAGTTCTGGGATAAGGACTCCTCACAGGTTTTCTGCAACCTTGTCAGCAGGATTGTAACAGGTGTTTGAAAGCAAATAATCACTCTGAGGTATGACAGACACTATGGACCTGTAGAGGCAATTTAGTCAGGGCAGCAGCAGTTCAAAATACATCTGCATTTCTGAATCAAAAGGCGAGTTTTCTGTCTAGATGCAAGTCAGTGGGACAGTAATCAACACAAATTGCTAATGGCAACAAGTCTGGCCTCCTCTGAAAAACTAGTTCAGACTGCTCCCCTTTGGTTGAAGAGGACTGGTCAGGAAGAGACTGTCCAAACCACAAACAAAGAGGCCTGATGGAATATATTCTCCCAGCCATGCAACAGAGAATGCATGTCTCTAAAAGACATACATAGATCATGATTAGTAACCTCAAAAAGCATTTCCACTTCAATGCTTTTATCACAAAAAAGAAAACATTTGTGTCCTTTATAAAAAGGAGGAGGATCTCTGGTTAATGCAATTACTGTCCCTGTGAAAAAAACAGATTTACCTGAAGTACAGGAAACAATCTCACACTTGTTGACATAATGGCTATGCAAGCCAAAGGAAGTACAGCACTAGAGCTTTGCTTAGAGTACAGATAAAGGAAATCCAGTCAAAAAGGGGAGAATTAGAGATCTAAGACCTAAGCAGCACTGCCTCAATAAATATACGAAGCACTCATTTTGCCCTAATACCGCTGGTGCAGATGTCACTGATCAGAACCCATTTATACATGTTTTTGTTAAACACAAACTGTGCAACTAAAAGCACACCCCTGTTTGAACCGTAATAAACAGAAATCACATCCCACTCCCACACAATTACCAGCCAGCACAATACACACAGTGACTAGACCAAACCAGTTTACGAGGCAGTCTGAGGATTTGCTAATGTATCTCATTAAGTGAGCCCGGCTCAGCACAGGCTGACGGGCTGTAGGTAAGGGATTATTCCTCCCATCACTTCTCCAGGTATTAGACGACAGTAATTTTCCTTTGCGGTGCAATGGGCTACTCACAAAGAAATGGAATGTGTAGGGGACTTGTAAGCTACATTTGACCTCTCTCCAGGTTTGCTATTGCACAGCCTTTCCTGCAGAAGTCAGCAAGGAGCAGGATCTGGAACTTCTGTCCCCAATGATGACTAACCATGGAAGCTGCTCCTCCCAGTTCATAGCTCCTGCAGATACTGCAAGACAAGGGACAACACAATGCTCTGCACAATCTTCAGCTTTTGCCCAATGCACATGTACCACTGCTGACCAGGGGACTCGGCCAGGGGACTAAAAGACGGTAAGTGTACGTGCTTGTTAATCATATTATCATTTTTCAGCATAAAACTTCTAATGACAACTAGTAGAGGTCAACCAACAACTACCTGGCCGCCTGGCAGTTAAGCTGTTGCTGAAGATACAGGTAGAAACAGGTATTCCTAAGAGAATTTCACTTTGTGTATTATTCCAATTCACAGTCAAATCAATATCTTGCGTGATGTTCCTGCTAGTTTTTCTTAATTTCAACATCCTTATGTCACTTCAAAAAAACTTTTCCCTTTGTCTGATAACACCTTCCACATATGTGTACGAGTTTACCCTTGGCTCCTTTCAGTGTCACATAGGTATATATCCCACCCTTGGCTCCTTTCCGTGTCACATATGTATATATCCCTTTGAGAACGCGCACATGCATCCATTTGCACACACTTCAGACTCCTGTCCCCTTAAATCTGTTTAATCTGTATGTTCTCACACAGATATGAAATAGCTTCCCAGAAGTGCTTGCAGGATCCTGGCCCCCCCGTCTCTGCTATGGCTCTGTCCTTCAAGGCCTGCTCAACATCTTTCCATTCTCTGAACTGCTTCCAATCTGCTCACTCGCTACAATCTAACAGTGAGAAAAGGGGACTCGGGCTCTGCTTCGGATGTCGTTCTCTCAGAGCAGGGACACTTAACACAATTGGTAGAAGAGGAAGGATAACATAATACCTCTCTTGGCATTGTCCAGACTGTACAGAAAAATAACTAGCACTGATTCTGCAACCCTCCTTACATTTTATTCTGAAGGTCTCCAAATATGTCCCAAGATGGGATCCTGGCAAAGAGCTCCATACAAAGCCCAGGAGGCAGCCAGTAATTTCGTATTCTGCACAGGGGTTGAAAAGCGTGAGGTAAGCAAAACCTGAACTCTCAGTATTAAAGAAGTGCTGAATTTTGTTCAGTGAGACTAGCCTTGCAGCACCTCCACACCAGAGAAAAAACTGTGTGTGATCACTTAACAGACTACACAGGCAACCAACTGCGGCAACTTCCTAATCCGAGTGCTCTGCATTGCAGTCTTAACAACGAGGGGAGGAAATTACTGGGTTTATTTTAATTATTATTTTAGTAGGCTTTTCTCATTGCCAAGGAAATACATACATGTATTTAAATCAAGGATTCCCTCCCCTCCACAAACGCATACGTTCTTATATCACTAGAGTGGCAATCTCAGACACTTACAGGTAAAATGAAAGATCTAGGATTGTTCAACGTACTTAATGAGTTCAGGTTTTTTCTCCCTGGTTACACAGGGAGAGTATGTCTAACACAGCTGCAAAGCCTCACTGGCTATTCATAGGGTCATGTAAAGCTCTGACCTACGGAAGCCGTAAAAGGAAACTAGCTGCTTCGCTGTGTAAATCTTCACCATCAAAACAGAGCTCAAATTGACAGGTTCCAGTTGATTTCCCTCCCCAGTCTCCATTAATTACAAGGTCTTTTAATTACTACATGCACACAAGGGGTGGAAACAACTTAGCTGCTCCTCCAAGACTTAATTACCAAGCTCACACCAACAGTGACCCAGCTTGGCCCAGTGCAGCAGGAGCTGCTCGCTCTCATAAAATTCTGTTCAGTAACACAGCCGGTCTCCAACACAGCAGCATCTTCCTGCTGCACTCCACCCAGGAAAACAATTACTGGTGGAAGTGGGGAGAAGATCTCCTATCTGTCTTTTCCTCCTCCCATTCAACAAGAGGTAGGCACAGCTGGTCACTCACACAACTAGAGCACCGTTGAAGGCAAGGAAAATCTTTGCAACCTTCTGGATGGGCAGTGTCCATATTGATTTTCCCTCCACTTCTCAGATTCTCTCCTTACAACTCCCCCAAAAGCTAGGGCACGATGTTCAAAAGACTCTCAAATGACTCCTGTACAAGCCTGACTTCCAACAGCATGCTCTTTCCCTCCTGAAATACACCCATGGCTGGTGTCTAAAGTGGACTTGGACAAGAACAGAGATACTGATGGCAGCTCAGCACCCTGAAACTGGTTATACTTGGGAGGGTAGCACACAGGAACCCATGCCATCTCCAGGCCACAGCCATTTTGCTATAGGTGATCAGGCCCAGAGCCCTGAGGTAGAATTAGTAGCCCTGGTGGGTCCAGCTGCCCTCCAGCTGACTCAACACACAACCTATAAAACTGCTAAACAGTGGAGGAGAGGGACCAACTCAGTCCACAACAAACATAGCAATGCATCCGGAAACCAGAAACAATGCAAATAATTTTGTTTTCATCTTTACAGCATGCTCTTCTTGCACACCCTGCGCTCTGCAAGACCAGCCAGCAATAACAACCCCCAAACAAAAGGCAGGGAATAATATGGATTGAAAAAGCAAGCCAAGACTGCTCAGCCCCTCTGAACAGCGCATCCAGTCCAGCTGCAGTTCTGTTGAGAAAATACTGCTCTGCAAACGTTCAAAATGAGCTTCAGGTAGCAGGTTTATGGGTCTCAAATTGCAACACGATGAACAGCATGTACAGAAGCCACTACAGTCTATCAGGAAGGATATTAAGACCTTCTGGTAGAGGAACTTCAACAAACGCTTAGTCAGCCTGAATTTACAATCTGATCCTTCAGGTCTCTGCTCCAGAAGTGACTAGCCCTTGACTTCTTCATACAAGCTGTGTTCATTCCCGAGTTACGGCTTTTGGAAAAGATGGAGGGGAACTCAGCTGAGCGCTAGCTCAAAACTCTTGGTTGCTGTTTTACTTACTGGTTTCTATTAATTCTTTAAAAAAAAAAAAAGTTAGCCTCCTGCATAAGAGAGGAGAAGAACCAGCAATAAAAGCTGCTAAAAAAATAATTTGGAACTGTGAACAGAGATCAATAAATAAATTGGAGATCTGTGCAGTCACCACCTCCCAGAGCTGAGGAGAATTAAAAACTGATTAAAAACCATGCATCTGTCTCCCAATCATTCAAATGGGAAGTGAAGAACAATCATAGGGCAAAAGTTGTCAAGTGAAAGCGGATCTTCCTAGACCACCTTTTTATGGCTGATCATATAGCGATTAACTTACAAATAAAATAACCCAAAAGCCACTATATTATAAACCACTGGTTCTGGTTTTACAAAGCAACAGACCCCTCTCCTCATTGATCATCTCAGCACAGTTAGCATTTGATTCATGAAACTGTGCCTCAGGTTGCCAAGAACAGAGCTGCTTCTTAATTAATAATAACGAGCAGTAGCTGAGGAGCCTCACACTTAACAGACCCCAAAGGAGCACCAGCTGAAGCAGGAATCTCAGTGGGAACTTTTATTCAGCCAGCACAAAGAGCACAAAGAGATTAGTAAGAGATAGTGTTTACAGAAGATGCATTAATCATCTTTGATGTTCATCCATAATATCACCAGCATTGTAAAAAATAACACCTTTTTGGACTTTAGCAAAGCATTTGGTACCACAGCCCATAAAAGCACCCGAAAGTGATTGCATCCATAAGTTTAACAGCCACAACTTGGTAATAAGGTATCAGACAGTAGTGAGCAAGTTCACTGTAGCTGAGAAATAAAATGTATTTGTTTTTCAGCGGCACAATCTTATGGAAAGGAAGAAAAAATGAGGCTATTGCACAAGCAAATAACATGATGCAAAAACATTTACACACAAACACAGAGTGAAAGTCCATTGAATGCTTACATTAGGCAGGAATCATTTTGCCTTCTGGTTTAGCAGACCCAACATCATTTATATTGCATACACCAGATCACTTGTTTGCAGAATTAAATCCACTAAAGCACAGGTGGCTGATGCTGGGTCAGAATTTTGTCTCCAGCTCCTTCCCCAGAGATTCACCAGCAAAAACTCCAAGTCTGCCACAGAGTCTGACATTCAGCAGTGTGCTTGGCTCAAACAAAGTGCTGGCACCCAAACAGGGAAAAGTAGCATCTTTTGATCAGGGCACTCATGTTGGTAAGCTCTTCAAGAGTCCATAAGGTCCTATTTAGCTGGTGGTGAAATAAATGCAAATGTCCCCTGAACAATCAATGCTGTTAAAAGGAAACTGAAACTGGCTTCCATGGAGCATCTGAAGCACCAGGACAAGAAAAGGAAAACCATTTTCATTTTCAGAACTGAGCAACTTTTTTTCATTCCCATTATTTAGAGGGGGAAAGTAACAGCCATTTAAAAGTGCCAAGAAACCTGTTGTACCTTTCAAACCCCGCATGAATCGCACCCATGTACAGTAACACAGACTACTAATCCTTTCCAAGAATCTGGTTGTCCTAGCCTGGTTCAACACCAGGTGCTTCAGCTGTACGTTTTAGCTTAAAAACCTCTGCACAAAGCACCACGCACCTCGAGACACCGGGCCTGCAGCAGGTCTTCCAGGAACCCCCGGGACCACCAGCAGCCATTTTTTTACAGCCCTTTCCACAGCGCAGATGGGGTTTCCCCCCTCTTCTCTTGAGAGCCCCGAGGCTCGTGACTTGGGCCCTCAGAAGCACCCCAGCGCAGGGCCCAGCCATCCCCAAGAGAAGTCTCCAGAGATGTGGAAATTGGCACTAGCATGGTGCTGCCTTGAGCTCGCTCTGATGCGCGGTTCCCTCCTTGTCTAACAAGGCGTAACGTGCTCCTAGGGATCACAGGAGTCTCAGGATTGCCTTAGGCAAAGCCACAGCCTCAGCAAAGCATCAGCCCACGGGCCACCAAAAAATGTCATAGAAGCATAAAATTAAGAGAGACCTCTGGGCTGTGGGAGTGAGTTTCCTGTAATCCATGGCGCTGGTGCTGCTGGTCATGTTCAGCATCATGAGATTCACCAGGTCAATCGTGACAGGTGGTCGTTGCAACCAACAGAAAGCCAAAGCACTAGCGTGCGTCCAACCTGAACTTAACTGCTGAACAGGCAAATAAGAAAGTCCGCAGGACATTCAACACCTGGGCAAACAGCCAGAGATTTCCATCTACCTTCCATCATGGTAGGAAGGCACCTTAGCTTTGTGCAGGGAAAAAAAAACCAAAACAACAAAAGAACCTAAGGAACCCAACAAACCAATCAAACGAAACATGTCTGAATAAACGGTCCATTCTGGGAAATGGTCTGTTTGACCCATGGCCATTACCTTCCAAAAAAAAGAAAAGGAAAAAAAAAAAAAGGCACAGCTCTGCACATAGCTATCAGCAGCTGGGCCGGCTGCTGGATTCGGGGCTGTGCATTTCCAGCAGAGCTCGCTCAGGTTCCCCGCCATGGCAGCAGGCTCAGCTGCAGCTAGTTAGGACACAGGCAAGTGCCAAAGGTGTGCTGAGAGATCGTGCATGTTTTAATGGCACAAATTAAGGGAAGAAAACAGAGGCGGAATCCTTATCAAAGCTGCAGCTTTAAAGAGACTTATAAATAGCTGACTTAAAGATGAAGTCAGTGTTTGTTTCGTTTCCTCACAAAGCAACCCAAACCCCAAAGCTGAGGAGAATTAATTATTCCCATACCTTTGATGGCACAGAGACTGACAATATGGCTTTAGACAGCAAGGAAACATCTCTGAGGAGCAGACTCAGGACTGAAAAGTGATTTCCTTGGTTCCACTAGTAAGAGGTTAATTCATTGTCAGTCTGCACTCTGCTGTTGAAAGGTTTGTGTCCTCTGTAGTTACGTGATGAAAAGACAAATTCAGTAATGCCCATGGGTCACTATGGAAGAGAGGAACAAGGAAGTAGTTGCCAATAATCAAATAAGTAAGTGCCAAGACCAAATGTAATCTAGGACTGACAGGAAAAGCAGGTAAAACGATGTGGAGATCAAAAGCTGGGCTAAGTAAATTGTCTGCAGATAGCTTTAAATAAGAAAGGAAGGGAAAAGATTCAGAATGCTTTAAGTTACTGGGCTGATACACACATATAATTACAAATAAAAGGAATCCACATATGAAAACAGCTAGGGGGACTGTGGAGATGCATGGAAGGTGAGTGTGTGGACATGTACGAAAATATCGTAGGGCAAAAAAAAAGACAAAGCATAAAACTGGTATGGTCATGTCTGCAGAGCTGCAGAATCCCAGCTGTTTCACTCCTCTATTCTCCCAACTTGGACAGAGCAGATCAGGTCCGTAGTGGAACTGGAGATGTCAAAGGACCTGATCTGCGACAACCTTCTGGAAATGGGGTCAAAACACTTCAGTAGATAGAACTGAATCTTTTCTTCCAGACCCTGCACCAGTATCACTTTGAGTATGATACAGCTGGCTAGACAGAAAATATTAAAATGAATCTTCCACTGCCCCATTTTCTTTGTTGTTAGAAAATACGTACACATACATACAGCGATGTTCCAGCTTGGCTAGGTGCAGTCTGCATCCGTGTGCTTCCTTTAGAAGTTCAGAAAGAATTGCTCGAGAGCTCTGTTGTCTGTGATTCGTTTTGCAAGGCCAGAAAAGGGAAAGAGAGAAATGTTTATTTGCAAGAGGCACATATATGCCAGAACATGACGTGGTTAATAGGTGCCTAAGTTAGCACCAACCTGCGCTGATTTATTTTTTTAGCTACCATGCATCGTCATTTAGATGGGACAGGCATAGTTACTAACATAGTTGTTCTGCTTCTGGTCTTGAAGTTACTGCAGTCTCAGGCAAGTCTGCACTGTATTCTGCTGCACAGAAAACATGCTGATTGCATGGCCAGTCCTTCCTCCAAGAGATTTTACAAGATTCGATGTTACAGCTTGCTCATACAGCTTCAGTAATGCAGCTTCCTTCCGGCCTGCAACTGCTACTTGCAAACCTTTTACCATGGCGTAAGTCAGCACTACCTTCCTGTTCTTCATGCTTAAGTGGTGCGTACCAACAATAATTCATATTATAGCATCCATGGAACACAGGAGAAAAAGCCTTCATTACTTTAAAAAAAAGACCAAAAAACTCCCTCTGCTGGATTAAGTCTGAAAAAATGAATTATTCTTCAGTAATGGTGCAAAGCAGTACTATCCTGAGAAGATATCACAGATCTAGCAATAGAAACCATGTTTGCCAAGTACCATGTTGTATTTCTACAGAGCTTACACCCAAGGCATAAAGCATACTGTTAAAATTAACATACGTTGTCATTTAAGAGTGATTTGTTTGCTATTGGGCAAAATATGAATACCAGTTTTTCAGAAAAGAGAGACCAGGAAAAAGTTTCTGAATAAGCACTAAAAAGCAAAAGCTGTATGAGAGTGTGGTGACAGGGTAACATGAACTCAATTTACTTGAGGGTTCAAAGGGAAATTTTCAAACAAGTTGCATTTTAGGAGTCATTAAGAATCTTTGCCTTGTATACTGGAACAGAACTGCTAGAAAGAAAAAAAAATGGTTGAGTCCAAGGTTTCCCTGAGCTACAAATCAAACAAACAAGCGAGTCACAATATAAAGCCCCAGGTCTAATACGTCACTAATTTAATTCCCTGAAAAATTGCTTGCTTGTATCAATCCTAATTCAGGGCAGTAACATGTAATTCATAAATTCTTCTAACCTTAATTCATACTCGCATGACTTGTAGAAATGTTATCTTTAAATTAATATGATCACAACGGGCCTCATGTTTCATAAAAATAAAATCCACATAATTAAGTTTTGTCTGCAAGTTTGTTCCACATTAAATGTCCTCACAGGATTTCAGTGCATTCTCAGTGGTAAGCAAATTAAACCAAGTTCTCAAACATGTTTGTATGTAAAAAACGCCTCCTCTGCAGCATGGCAGACTTACTGCAGCGGGGCTGCTCACCGCTATAACCTCCGCATATCAAAGTGCAAATCCTAACAAATCAACAGACAACTGAGACTGCTGGGAAATGAAATATGGTAGTATAAGCATGCAAAACAAGTGATAGTTTCCATTGCCGAAGACGTGATGAGGAAGCATTACCTATTGGATACTAAATTCAAGGAACATTAGGAGTGAGTAATTTTTTTTTTTTTTTTTAGATGTAACAAAAGTATGCTCAGGAAGTCAGGGTCATTTAAAGAGCACTGCAAACTGAGGACCCAATAGCAATAGTGATTTCTGATTATTTAATGTACACTATATACACTAAAGTTCATGCACAATTAGGGAAGAAAACACATACATGTTCTCCATGAGTAATTTTCCAAAAGTGACGACCAGCACAGCAAATTGAAGAGAACACCTCTTCCCAGGCAGGAAGGTTTTCTCTGCAGGCTATGTTTGTACACCTAAAGAGCAGCTAAAGATTTCTACAAGAGCTTGGAGTTGCAAACACATTTGCACATTTAGTCTTTATCTCCCATATCCCTTGTGGATTTCCAGCCTGAGCAGTCAGTGAGCTGAACGATAAATACAGCTGGCTGAAACAAGACAAGCCTGTCACAGAGACCGAGCAGGGAAAACAACTAAATTATTCCAGTTCAAGTTATGCAGATGCTTCCATTGAGGTTATCAACGTCTGTTGTACTTCCTCCACCTCCAAAGAGATAACTGCTTCTTTCAACTGAGCAATGTTGCTCCTGCTCACTGAAAATAATAAATCAGTATTGCTTAGTTTGGGGCTGGCCCGCCAAAGCAAACAGGACAGGGTGAGGAGACGAATGGTCTGTATGCTGGTCAAAAAGAAATAGCCCCACCTATGCCCAGGAAGGTGTTTTGACATATAGAGAAATTACATACACAGAAATTACATGGTTATACGCTTGCAGTCTTTCGGCTGCTTGCATTGCACTGCCCTCTGCTGCTTACAGGAGCAAAAGGCCAGCCTTCTATCTGCATTAAAATGGGGTGGAGGAAGGGCAAGAACAGAAGCTTTCGCTATCGGAACAGATGAACATATGAGTTCTCTTTTAAGTTGACCTGAAGAGGGAAAGGGGGTAGATGGAAGTATTTTTCCATGGGATTTTTCCCAGACAAAGCATGTCATCTTGCTTGCTCTTATCCACCTGCTTTCTATGCATTTACAATTAAAATAATAACACTTAATTCTTGTCCTTTTCTGTCAGCAGAGCTCCAATTGCTTTACCAAGAAAGTGCATACTATTAGACCTTGTTATTTACCCTGCAGACACTGACTAAATCACATTTGCTAAGGCCTGTGCGACTGGTACTCAGTTTAGAGCAGTTAGCACAACGTAGAGACCCATGCTCTTACTTACAATAACAGCTGAAAAGCCGTTCTGTAACATTTATCCTGTGACCATCAGTAGATTTCTAACGCCCCTCCTCAAATTGCTGAGTTTGTACCTGCACTAGTCACATTCCAGGATAAGACTGTAGAAAACATACAAAACACAGGTGATGCAGTGTTCTGTGTCAGCAGTGTAAGAGATGTGATACCAGTGTGAAAATAACCTCCCAGACCCTTTTTCTCCTTTACAAGAAATACATTTGTATGAAATCAGACATTACATAACAGAATAATAACTGTCAAAGATAATCCCTTGAGAAAATTAACATCCTCCAAGCAGCTCAAAAATGTGTCATTAGAAGCATATTTTAAAGGAAATACATATTTTGCATGTATGACTACAAAGTATTTTTTTCAGTTCCCTGCATGTCCCAAAAATGCCACACAGAGCTTTCAACAGCCGTTAATGTAATTGCACACACCTAGACCTTAACTAGCTCTTTTGAAGAAACTGAATGCCAGCATAAGATGTACAGGAGTATTATTAGCAGAGAGCTCGTGTATCATTAAGCTTCCGTGCATGGTAATACCAAATCTGCAACAGCTTATAAGCATATGGTTTGAACATCATAGACTTTCTAGAAACATAATTTCAGATCCTGGCAGGATCAACTCAGCTTGACAACCTTCTGCTGTGTATCTTGCAGCAATAACGGCTTCGCTACTACTGTTTGATACAACATCTCACACAAAGGGCTCTCACCTGTGACTGGGGGCTTCTAGGTTGCTACCGGAGTACAAAAAAAAACACACAGCAACAACCTACAAAAATTACAGAGCAGAACTGGAGAGGGTTTATAAACCAGGACTGAACTCAGAGGTGCCTGTAGTATGAATAGCCTAGAAGCTGGTTGCTCAAATTACTTTGCCAAAGGTAAGTGGAATTAAAAAAACCCAAAAAGTATCCCACAAACTCACAACTTCTTGTATAAACAATGTACACCTTTGGGATCCTCCAGGAAGATGGGGACACAGATTCCTACTACCCCATGCTACTGTCAGTATACTGTTTGGGATACGTATTCCCATGAGAACTTCCTTAGGGCTTCAGAGAACTTGTCCACTATGCTGCATGTAACTCACAAACTATTGCCTCTCATTTACACTTAAGGAATTCCTGCAAATAACTGCTGTGAAAACCTAATAAAATGGAAATTCGCTGGATCTGGTAGTGATAAATAGTTCCAATAAGGTCTACAAAACTTGCCTTGCAAGCATTACAAGCCTTGTATGCAAACACTACTTTAAGAATTTTCTTTAATTTTATTTATTTTATTTTAAAACTGAGGTTTGTATATAGCTTGGGCTTCTGAAGACTCCTAACCAAGCAAATGCAGGGAGATTAATATAATGTTCAAGAAAATAAGGAAGGATTCATTTCCTCAGGGAATTTTTATCATGCTATCAGCATAGAGTCTTGCAAGTTTTGATTTTGCCAACACTGGTATTACTCTAATTTGATATATGAGGAAACTAAGGCACAGAGATTAAAGGTAGCATGGAATAATTAGTACAGTTTGTCAAACAGAGTAGCAATTAAAATGGAGTAAAGAATTGTAGGAATCACTGGACTTTTATATTACTAAGCACTGAAATCTATCAGACTAAGTGATCCAAGTCTTTAAATGCTCATAGGTTTTATATGCATACACTTCTGATACAGCTAAATTAGTAGTATTGACCATTGCTAGGCTTACTACTGTTTGTGCACAAAAGCTATTATTCTATACTGATGATCATAAGGAAATCAGGGAAATTTGCTGATTTTCAAGGGTGCCTCTCTAACTGTAGCATCCCAAAATGACGACATATCAGGTCTCTTCAGAATAAAAATCTAAAAAATAGTTTTGATTGAAGAGGTATTAAGAGAACGCCATTCTGTCAGAATGTGAAGCTCCATTGAAATCTAAATGTTTCTCCCAACCTGCTGCATTTCTATGTTTTTTTCTGAAAAAAGGAAAAAGCAAGTAAAGTAACTGTTGGAGTGTCCCATCTCCACAACAGTTTTTAAATGCCTGCCTATTTGGGCTATTTCAGAGGCTTGCATTGTAATAGGCTTTAAAAGCCAACCTCTATCATGAAATGCTTTCAACAATTGAAGTGATTTTCAGAGCCTGTCATGGAGGGAAGCATTTTATTTAAACAGCTTTGAAGTTTTCAGATTTTGCTCTGCTTTGGAATAACCAAATTCAAAATCATTCTTAAAACAGAGTTTCTGGTCTCTTATGTAAGGCAATTACTTCTGCCTTTAGCTTCATACTAAGACTCCCTATACTTCATACTAGACATAGATACTTAGACTTCATACTAAGACATACTATATTCAGTGAGGACTTAGAGCAAGCATGCAGAACTACCCCATGTATTGTACTAGACCTGAGGACCCTTACTGCCTGTGGTTTCACAGAAAACAACTAGAACTCCTAACAGAAAATCCCCCTTACCTTTCAGACTGACTGATTAGCATTAAATACTTGAATAACTAATTTTTAGAGCTGTGGCATTTATGTTCAAGGTCCTCTGCTAAAAGCCAATTCTCCTTTGAAACAGCAGCTAAGATTCATAACCTTGGGAAAGCAGCAACCTCATGAATTTGGTTGATGTTATGCATGCTTCAGTATTAACTGGTCTAACTAATTCAGCTGCATCCAGCGGTGCTCATAAAAATAAACTATTCCTGTATAAGGAAAGGCGCTAAGCACGTTGATTCTGGGTTACAAAGAAGGGAAATGTCAGAAATTTCTCATCATCTAACACTTTCTCCTCACATGTGATATTCTGCCCAATGACAGTAAAGCAGATCTCTTCCAGTGTCAGGAGACCATTGCTGTCAGTCCAGTCAGCAGAACATTGCTCATCACTGCCACAAGGGCTTTGCCTCTGGGTGGGAGATGGCAGAGAAGACAGGGAAGCTGTGAATTACAGCTTTTAGGAACGCTATTTACGTAGTCATTACACCAGCTGTTTAACATCCGATGATCACACCAACAGGATTAGACATGACTATAACACAGTCTTGTCCATCAAGTAACGAAGAGCACACCTATCCAGCAGAACTACAAGGCAGGAGGACCCACAATGTATAACTAACTACCTTTTTGGGCCTCAGTTGAGGAAGGTACCCAAAACCTGTGTTTGCACTTCAAAACCCTACGCAGGAGTGTCCCCCCCCTCCCCTCCCAAACCTGTGAAAGTCTTCAAAGATCATCTTGAAGCTCAAAATAAAGCCTTAGATTAAGGATTATAAGTGTCTGTCTGCAGCATTTTTTAAATGTTCTTACTTCTAACCACAGGGTTCTCCCTTTACTAATCCGCAAATTTTGATGGAAAATTTCAAACTTGAACTTCCATCTACTGAAACAGGTCAGATGAAATTAGTGGAGCAGATTTCCTTTTCTCTCAAGAATAATAAACCATTTAAACCATGGGCAAAATAGCGATATACAATTAGAAGCTTTTTATGAATGTTTACATGTATGCATACATTGCTTTGTTTTGGACTCCTGTGGGGAAATAACTTCCTCAGAGTAATCTCTTATGATAATAATTTTAACTAGTTAATTACATAAGAAAACTCTATGAAATACTCTTCTCTCCTCAACTATGCATTAGAGATCAAGTAACATACCTTTAAAAACTAGCCACATCAGTCCTTGTTCATCTGGAAACAATACATTAAAATGTTTAGCTTTTCTATGTGTCTTTTTTTTTTCCCCTCCTTCTCTTTTTTCTTTAGTAAAAAAAAAAATCTCATGCTAAACTCTTGCAAGTCTGTTGGAGAAAGACAGTTCCATGAGAAAACATCGTAAGCATAAGCATAATCTCCCCCTCCCCCAAAATTTCCTGTCTACAGTCCTGTAATTCTGCAGAGTCAATGACAACAAAGTGAACAGTCAGGAGAAATAGATACTTATTAGAATTATGACTTTTATTTTTATTCACTAGAGCAACATTGAGGAAAGAATTTTTACATACAGGTTTTTAAATCAACTTTACAAGCAAATTCCAATATACAGTATTTACTCTGGCCTGGGTTAAAAAATAAAAACAACAAAGCAGATAGTAAGGGTACCTCTTGTTTTAGCTAGTATTGAATTTAAGATTTCACTGACACTGGAATTATATTGTTTTTATTGTGGTGCTTTTACAATTAAGTAGGCAGTGAGCAGCTTTACCACAACAGTGACTGGATTTCCTTGATAGCACAGTTGTAAGCTAACTATACTGAGACCTACCACCAGGATCATGTATTAAATCCACTCTGCTCAGAAAAAGCCACTATAACGAGATAAGGAATAGCTATGGAAGCCCAATTCAAGAACGGATTTCCATTTGTATGGCAAGAAAAATGTCCATATTAAGAGGATTATGTGCTGTGCAAAAACAGAAATACTTTCCCCCCAACATGCAACCTACCCGAGTATGACACTTTAGAATGTGCATATGGTTGTGACATGCAAACAAAGTAAATCACGCAAATGGTGTTCAGTTTTCTAGCATCGTTACAACAAATCAGCATTTAGATCAAGGATGAAATTAATTTTACTGACCTATGATGCAGTCTAGTTGCTATGTCTAGCCTCACTGCTATGAGATTTAAGTTGAGGAACCCACTTTTTTTTGGAACTATATGAAAAATTCAGGGCCATTTTGGATTTTCAGGGCCTTTGTGATTATTTCAAGAAAGTCTAAGAGATAATATTGCACTTTTCTCAAACAAAAAGATATGCTGGGAACATTATTCTTTAAGGGTTATGCTAGTCCTAGGGAAGTTTTACCATTGGCCTTGATTGGCAGTAGGAAGTGCTAGCGTCGGGGAAGGGGAAGGTAATAATCTGGCTGCATCATCAGTGTTAAAATTCCACAGTTAAATTAAAGACATTGCACAAGAAAAACTCAGTACACTATATGAATATTTTTAAACATGCTAGAGTGCGTATCAATTTTGTGAAAGTGATGTGAAGATACCTTAGAAACAGCAACACTAGCAGGGAAATTAGTTTCAAACAAAAGCCACACACAGCAGGAGGCATCTAGATTATTTTAGGCACAACTCCAAGCAATAAAGCTCATTTAAAGTGCAATTCTGTTTTTTTCTTTTGTGTTTATTCACTTGTTAAAATGCGTAATTGCCTCTGTACACAAATACTGAACAGTAGTTTAATACTTTTGTGAATATTGCACAAAAGAATGAGAAATCAAAAACAAAAAAATGGCAATAAACCAGTTTTAGAAACCTAAAAAAACCCTGAAGATATCAAATCCTTTAATTTACATGTTTAGGATAATCTGCACCAGTACTGATGATATAACTGCACCTTCTCTAAGGTAGATACGTTACCTGAAAATACTTAATCCCATTTGACAAGCTCTACGCAGCGCCCTCTTATCCATCTCCCCCCCAACCCCTGTCCTTCACCGAAGTGAAGCTTCAAACTTCACTTCACTACCTCTCTTCCAGTTGCCCATCTACTGACAGGCTTTGCTCGTACTCTGGACTTACTACACATGCAACAGAGCCTTCCCTGGCAAAGTCTGAAGAGCCAAAATATGTAGTTGTCTTTAGAGGGATGCGAGGTTAGCAGCTGAATACAAATACAATTCAGGCTAGCATCTGTCTCATCCGTGATCAAACCCTGCTGTCTCCAGCTCAATGTCTCACTAATCTGTCAGAACAAAATGGGGAAACGCTATAACAAAGAATATAATCTACTTATGCTCCTTTAACACAGAAAAAAACCCCACAGAATAAATACATTTTTGTTCTTCTGGGGAAAAAAAAAGTTAAGAACTAGCTTCTTTTTATGAAAACCCTGATCATCTCTTTGCTTCCTTCCTTAATTTTCAGTAAAGGTGCAGACAGATAGATATCTATACTTTGAAATGTAAACATAAAAATTTTAACATCACTAAATCAGGCTGGTGATACCTCCAGAATAAGTAGCAAAAGAACTCATGGTGAAATATCTCTGTCAATAGCATTAAGTGAAAATCATCTTTTTACACAAAATCATATACAACTAAAAACAAAATCAGCTTCTCTTCAAGGAAAGTAAACTTAAAAAAAAACCACCTTCCATAGAAATCTATATGGACCAGAAAACGAACCAGAAATCCGATCATTCCCTCAGCAGTTTTTAAACTCCTGAGAAACACAGTTAGCTGCCCGGAGCTAGTTTTGGGGAATATAAAAAGTCAGTTTTCTTTTCTTATCAAAAGTAAATGCTTACACTGAAGGCCATCTAATTCAATGCTTTTCAAGGAAAGAAAGAATTCTTCCTGGAGAATAATTGTTACAGCAATCTCAAATTGTAGTTATTTTGATCCTATATCAACTGTAACAATTAATGTTACCCTTGTTACTTCTTGCTTACATTGTCTTTGCCCCAGTTAACAGGAAGTCCTGCAGGTCTCTTATTTCAGATTGATATAAGCAGCTCTGAAATAGAACCTCCTCTCTACCCATTTTCCCCCCAAGCTTTTAATTTTTCCACTTCATTGTCACTTAAAAGAATTTACAGTGTGACGAATCCAAAAACCTTCTTGGATATTAATTATGTACTGAGAAATTCAGGTGAGATGATTATATTTTTTCTTCTCCCATCCAACTAAGGTATCCATCAGGATACCCCTAGTTACATGGTTTATATTACAGAAGTTGATTATTGAACTTATTTATGAAATGTCTATACCTATTCACTTTCATTCTCTCAAAGAAAATACTGTAAGATGTCAACATCCTATAGCCAAAGCCTAGAACAAACTATTACTATGTTTCATTTTACTGACATTATATGCTGTTCAGGAACAGATTTTGAATGAATTTATTGTAACAGCCTTCTGCTGCTGATTTTAAAACCAATTCAAGAACAGAAAAAAAAAGTTGGTAACATCCAAGAGAGACTGATGGCAAAGAAGGGAAGAATTGGAGATGGGACATAACATTAAGCTTCTGGAAAGTTTCACTGAATATGCATATATTTAACTCACAGCACATGTGTCATGGTCCCATAGCTGCACCATGATGGGCATATATTTCCAGACCAATTTCAGAAAAAGTACTTCTCCTAGAGAGCAGAAAAATTTTTTCTTTATTTCCCCAAAAAGCTCCTTCCCAGTTATGTACTTCTTTAGAAGTTACAAAAGAAAATTTACAAAAAACCCAAAACCAAAATACACATCTCTGAAAAACTCTTAAGAGTACCAGCTCTAGATTAGGACATAATAGGATTGCTCAAAGCAAATAAGTGGGGTTATTTTTTTTAAATAGTTGTTTTTTAATACAAGTTTTATTCTGTAAAATAGTTTCAAATCCTTACATATATGGCAGAGTTTGTGCAAAATTTCAAGTCAGGTACTTTAGAGTCTTTCGATATAATCAGAAATCAATAAATACAAGTAGTACAATAAAAGTTTAAAAATATTAATTAAAATGCATGTTGTGCAACCTCGATGTAGGTGTTATGGGCTCCTTATTCCCAGAGGCTCCCTACTTACCAATTTATAAGAGCCTGTATTGGAAGGTTTTGCACAAGTATCCTTAGCACTGCGTTTCAAGAATCTACCCGGTAATGTGTCTATTCAACACAATAAAAACATACCACAATCTTTTAACAAATGATGACGTTTAAGAGAGAAGATTCATTTCACCCTGTGAAATCTGCTTATTGTCTGTGAACAGTGAGAATGGGATAAATAAAGAACAGAGCAACTTCAGATTACAGCAAAACAAAACAACACAACCCACCCAACGCATCAGATTAAATAACATTAAATATGTCAGTCTTGAGATAAATACAAGGATTTTTGCATAGGCCTCTGGAATACAGAGTCAGAATTATGGCCAATAAAACATCTGCTAGTACGTCTAATTTTCCACCACTCTAACCTAATGAGTACTCAGAACCAAGAAGTTAAACTGAATAGTAATTTAATTGTCTAATAACTCAAATCAACAGAGGTAAGAAATTATTTCTGCCATCCTGAAATACATAGTGCAGCATTCTGGTATTCGTGGTCACCACAGACTTCAGTATTTGCTTAATTACTAAGATCACTGGGCAATACAATCTTCAATACAGACCTACGATATAATAAAACACTCTCAAGAGAAGCTGCACAGCTCATAACCTGAGCCTCAGAACATAACAGGATGGAGTATGCAAACACTAAAGAAAGATGCTATTTTTAATATTCACTCAGGATTTGCAGGCTGTAGATAAAGCAGCCTCAAAGGCAGTCAATACATAGGAAGTATTTTAATGTATGGCATTGTTCAATGAGATGCAGGTATGTTCTCAATGTGTCTTTGGTTTAGGGAGGCGGGAATGCCGAATAGAGGGCAAACTATCCCCAGCATGCAAACCGGTATTCTGTGTTTGCACATTTTCCTTTCTCTGTACCGGTGGCTTTGGGATGTTAGTCTTCAAACAGGTGTTTTGAGGCTCTGCAGATACTGGTGTGGATTTCTGACTGCTCATTTGCTTAGACTTAACAAAAGACATAGTTGGTGGGCGAAGTTTAGACACTTTCTGACTCTGTTTACCCTTTAGGTTATCCTGACCAGATGTTGGCTGTAGCCGAGTCAAACTACTTGATGGTAGAAGCTCAGGTTCCTTGGAAGCAGCGGAATGATTTGCAGATCCTGCAAGAACGGCCATTGTAGGAGGCACTAAAGCATTTGGGGGCTTTGCAATTCTTAAAGTCTTTGGCCGAGAAGCCTGGTTTGTGAACGAGGGTTGACCTTTCACAGCTAATTCAGTCTGCATCTCTCTAGCATCAGCTCGTGTAGAAGTCTGAAAACAGGAACGAGATGGTAATGTACCTTCTTTATTACTAGCCACCTCTCCAGGGTCTTCGGTATTTTTATTTTTCAAATTTTCCAAATACGATTCATTCTCATCTCTTATGTTTAACTGTATGCTCATTAAAGTGTTTACATCATTCAGGCTATTTGTAAGAGAGACATTTGCAGCATTTTGATTCTGATGATTGCTATTTTCATGCAGACCACGTTTAGCGTATTCACTGTGGGCCTCGATATGTGGCATTTTTATTAGTTTTCCCTGGGCGAGGTCTGTGGAACTGGGAAGGCTGCTGGAAGGCTGTAGTACTTGAGGCTGTTAAAGAGAAAAGAATACAATAATATATTAGGCAAAGAAAACACCAGATAACATTCCAAATCCAACGTGCGCTGACTGGATGCTTGATAAGGGCTGTACATCTGGTTTTTTTTAAATCAAAACTTTGACTTTGGCAAAACAGGATGGTTCATGGGACGTGTACAAATGTGACTTGTAACTTAAGTGGAAAAAATTATACTAGCACTGAAATACACAACAACATAAAGACAAAAAGGAAACTGATTAGCTTACAAAAGAAACATGAAAAAGGCATGGTTGATGGTTTCACCTAAATCTGCAGGACAGCGTAAGCATGGCACATGAGTACTGATCAATTCTGATTCAAGTGCTTAATAAACAAATGCAACAGCTATCAGACTGTATCCATCTTTTAATTTCTATTCACTGCATACTTGTTAACTATCCCAAACCTTTTATCAATGTTCTATACTGTACAGGCAGGAAAGGAGTTTAATGGACCACATGAATTTACAGTGCATTTCCCTCGCCTCACTGAGGTCAGAAAATTTGATACAGGTATGTTGTAATTAGGCTACTGACTAGACTTAGGTAACTGTTTTATCTTGAATGGATTTCAAATGGGCTAATAAAGAAACCATCTGCAACAAAGCAGTACAACAGAGTACATGTGAAGCTAGGGATCACGTACTACTACATCGATAACCAAGATTTTACATTTTATCAGAAGATACAATCTGATCAGACATGTATCAGACAAGAGAATTGCCAGTACCTCTTCTGGGTCATTCTATTTTCTCTTTGCTCTTCCCTGTAAAAAGACTTTAAAGATTAATGTGTGCACTAGCTTCACAAACACATCCCAGACCTGCAACCTGTATACAGATCTTGGAAGAATTATTAAAAATTCTGCAATTCATGGCAAAACCCAAAACCTATTAAAAATTAAACTATAGTTTTAGCAAGTTTCAAGTTTGGACGATTTTCTCATTTTCTTTATAAAGGAGGGGAACTGAACTACTACAAGCTAGTCTTAACCCTAAACTACTTGAATTCTTACCAATTGATAGATTGCATGTATATAGTAAACAGGCTTATAATATTTGTTTACTAGTGAAATATAGTCAGTAAAAAAGAAGCAATGTTTGTCTAACAGATTTGACTAAAAATGTCACTTCAGTCACTCTCAAATTATTCACAAATTCTAAATGAAAAAGCCAATTATTTTCTGGCCTTTTTAGCTCTTCTAAGAATCATCAAGAAGAACGTAATGATAGTTGTGCATGCCAAAGTCCTGTTACATTTCTAGGACGACAGCACGTCTCGGGATTCTTTAAGCTCTTCCCTGGCAGGATTACTACTGAAAACTGAATCCTCAAAATTCCTCATCAAGAAAAAAATGGTAATGAGAGAAATATCAAGGTTTCTCAACCTAATTTTGATTTACTAGCAGTTTTTCCCTTTAGAATATACCAGTTCTACCTATAAGCAAAGGCAACATCTAAGCTGGACCAGTGATAGACAGGTAAGTGCAAATATGTTGAGCAGCCTGAATACAATTGTTTTGGAAAGAGGGAGGAGGAGAATAAAAAAAAAAAAGCCTTTGAAATGGTGTCAAATGAGTATCAAAACATTATTCCTTACGTGACCAAAACTAGCTTAACTTTGTGAATCCTTCTTAACCAAGCAATCCTACAGGAAGGAAGTACTAAACACGATTAACAATTCAATACATTAAGAGAATTACAGCTTAAAAAAAAAAAAAAATGAATCCTCCAGACACTTTTGTCATTTTTCAGTGTTTATGTAATGGGTTACAGAAGTCATTAGCCTTCCAGCTTACGAGCTGACAGACAGATGTTAGCCAAAATGTTTTATTGATTTGAGACCTCACCTGCAAAACCAAAACTGCTAAAAATGAGTGCAGAAACCAAAGCACTATATACTCAATTCCCATACAAATACTTCAACAAATAATTCAAATTTTCTAATCCTACTTGAAGTCAAAAATTAGTATGTTTATAGCAAACAGTATTGTGTCAAATCCTAATATGTAAAAATAATTGTCAAAACTTTTTCCCCTCACCTAGAAAGGGTTTCTAAATGCCAGTCTAAATGCAGATAAATATCTAATCTGGGCATTACAAATCCTAACTTTATGTCAAATAATCCTAGTTATACTAAATTAGCAAAATGAAAAATTTGTAAGTTACAGAAGAAACTAAATTTGTATGGAAAGTTGAGTTAAACAAAACCATCTGAAATACAGCAAAGAATCAAACTTTCAATAATGCTATTTCGAGTTCTTTTGACAAAAACTAGGTATTATTTGAGCTTTTCTATTTAGACAATTTTGCATTTTTAAATATAAAAATAACCAAATACATACTTTCCTCACTATCCTTCATAACCTGAAACAGTCTAAGCAGCTTAGTATTCAGAAAGTTAGCAATTCAAAGGTAGAAAACAACAACATGCTCAGAATTATAAGGACGCTAAAGCTATGGCATCATCTTTGCTGAGTTGTTTTAAATACTGTACTGTTTTCTAATTTTGTATTTCTACTTAGTCAAAATCTCTCCAATTATCATGATTACAGATTTTAATCTCTTCAAATTGCTACATTCATTAATATTCAAGATGACACTGAAAGCAGAAAAACACCACTTCAAATTATGCAAGTAACAGTTCACAAGGTATCTAACACTGAAAACTGCATTATTTTCATCTACAGCTTACATCTTTGCCTTATACACAAGTTTTCCTTTTATTAGGGAAGTCTTAACCAATTATGACCATGTTATTGTTCAAAAACCCAGCCAGCAGAAGGGCTAGTACTTGGTGAATTCCATCACAAGGAGAGGGAATAGAAAGATAAAGAAGCATTCCACTGTCTAGGCATAGTATTTTATTTCATGGAAGTCTTAAAAAAAGTTTGTCATCTGCATTGCTTTGAGTGCACTTTTGATAATATTTCAGGGTGGGACAGATCATGATTTGGTGTAGACTGTCATGCTAACCAGACTTCTATTTTTGTGCCATAAAGAAAATATTCAGGTGGACAAACACCTGCCTTCCTTTGGGATGCTCCTAAAATGTAAAGTTGGACTCTAAAACATTTCAAGTACAATTTAAGTGAAGAAAATTAGTTCTCCCCAAATTGAAAGTACATTAGACAAAACGTTTTGTGCACATGCCCCTTTTTGCACAACAAAGAAACAGCCTTTTCTGTACCAGCAAGAGCTTCAAAGACTTGCATGTATTGATGCACCAATCAAAATTACTAAATTACAGTCTCTTCCACATTAACTTAAAGAGATTTTTCTCTTATTTCTCTCAAGTAAAACTGGCTGTTAGATCATCCAGAGAAAAATGACAACATACCCACAAAGAGGATTACCATTACTACACAGTTACTGAACCACTGAGGTTGTATTAGCTTTGTGTGGAACACTGAGACCAGTATGTTATACTGATAAAGAAGTTAAATCAATATGGTCATGACAGTAATATTTATTGCAATATCACTATTTTAAAATTATCTTCAGTTTTGTTTTGGTTATTCTGTATTTCTAACCTCAATTCCCATCTTGATTCCCTATGTAATACCTCTGTAGAATGAAATAAAGACATTTTCTCCCTGCAGTATTTTGAGGAACGAGGGAAGTGAAGCAATGAGAAATCTGAGAACTGCATGCACATCTCCGATAGACATGCATCATGCATAAGGCAAAAAAAGCAACAGTGAAAATGCGTGAGGAGGAGATGGGAAGAAATCTGAAGTTGTACTGTACCACGCTTTATCACAGAAGTAATGGACTAACTTCTCAACTCCTTGCCAATGGCATAATGGGAAAGCAGAGACAAGAAAAAGACAAGGACAATGATGTCAGAGGACCAAGACAAAACAATGAGCAATTGCCATGACAGAACTGCATCTTTTCACCATTTAAATTGCAATTACCATGTCCCCCATTGGTTTTTAATCCAACTTCCAGAAACAAAGTTAGCAACAGTGTTTAAGTAATGCAGTGCAAATAATATTTATAGCAAGATCTGCACGGAATACCTTTGCTCTTATAACTTGAAATCTTTTAACACAGTTAATCTCTTAACTTTAAATACTGTTTAGAGCTGTAACTAGAATTTGTGTGAACGATTACAACTGTATACATCAAAAATATTTGCATCCATGCACATATTTGTTAGATGTCTAACAATGAACAACAATGTCAAAAGATACACCATATTACATATTTTGACCATATTTTGACATATCTTCCTAGCAACTCGCTCACAAGCGTGAAGAGATTCTCAACTACTATGGCTTTTTTTTTTTTTTGGGGGGGGGGGGGGGAACGACACACACGACAGGACACAAACCCTGCTACATAATTTTCTGATCAGTTCTGACACCCCTTATCTCACTGCCTTGGCACACGATAAGCTGTCATTTCCTAGGCCTTCATTTGAAGACACAGTCTTACTGAAAGGCTACAATTTCACACCTTAAATCTGTAGCGTTTGCCAATACCTTAATTTTAGATTTTTTTTTTCCTCCCTTTTTGCTAGCTATACCCATATTTCAACATTGTATAATAGGATTCCACAGTATTGAGTATGACTTCAAACAATGATACAAAATCACCCTAATTTTTTTTTTTAAACCACCATTCACCACAGCATGAGGGTAGTAAAATAATTGGTAATATGGCATAGGATTATTTTTTTCTGTATAAACCCCCCAACTTAAAAAAAATACTGTCTTTCTCAAAGAAAAACTACTGAAAGCAATGTATAACTACATCAAGGCAGGCACTTCATCCATAAATACAGATATATGTGCAAACAGACAAGTATGACCATATGTAAACTTAAGTTTTGTTTGCAAATATATACTTAGTTAGGTACAAGAGACATTTATCTTGTAGTCCAATCTGCAACTACCCAACTTGGGAGAATGGAGTTTTTCTTAAAAGACATTTCTTCATATAGCTGAACACTCATCTCTCAGAGCAAAAATACATACATATAAAGACAGTAATGTAATGATTCCAGGACATTTTTAATAATTTGTCACTCTCTTAACATGAGTCATAGAACTTCCAAGATAATATTCTGAAACAATTTTGTTCTGCTAACAGCAACACTTTGTACACCCTAGAAGGAACTTGAATCAGTCAATAAAGGTTTGGAAACATTTCAGAGTGTTAAGCAACACACCCTTGTTTTTAAGGAAAAAAAAAAAGGGCATGAAAAAGCAAAGTCTGGACCTGATTTACAGTCAATGTGCATACAGCAGCTTTCTTGCTGGTGATAAAAAACTACGTGTCACCTGCTAGAATTGCCTACATTACCTTTATGTGTAATGCTTACATATAAGAAGCCTGAATACATTTTCCACAAAGTGCACAGTAAGCAGAGACATGAACAACTGCAACGCTTGAGTAACAAAACAGTTTTCACCTGCTTTTTTGTGTGGAGAAGCACTTGGGGCTACAGGCCTAAAGAAAGTGGTCTAATATGTTGTATTACAACAAGAGTTCATAACTGGTTCATTGACAATGTGTATTCTAAATACTGGGTTTCTAGAGCTGCATCGTTAAAGCTCCACAATATAAATGCAAAAGTTTTAAATTGTACTGAAGAAAGTTTGCTATGTCATCAAATTATATCCTATAACCAAGACAAAAATAGAGGACCATTACATAAGAGTTGAGTTCAAGACACATATGGGAGTTCTAGGAGTAAAAACATAGGATTTTGTTCATAAAGTGACAAAAATCAATGTACTATTATGAAAGTGTTTATGAAATACAAAATGCTGAATTGTTTCCAAGGCTGTTGAAACAACGTGAAGTTAATAAGTGTTAAAGTATTAAATAGTAATTCTCATTAAAAGTGCAAAACATACATCCCATTCTAAAACATGTTAACAAAGCACGGTGATATGGTAAGTTCATGGGGCAAGTTAAACAGCAGGTATGCCAACATTGTAACTGGTGCTAATAGAGAAGAACTGTAAGCGTATGATAGTATTGTAATATTATGTAGCAGGGATATATTACCTGTCCTGTACAGCAGCAGTAAAATGACATTACAGTACAAAAACAACTAAATATGAACAGTTTACAGATTTATACTCTCATAATCCACAGTGCTTGTAAGTGATCTATGTATCCATCAGCTATCAACAACATAGTGAAGAAACCTGCAGTATTCACAAGCGCAGATGATTTTAGGTTCAGGATCCAGAAGTTAGAGAAGAAACGCTTGAATTCCAAGATCTCCAGACAGAAAACACAGCCAAACAAAAACTGAGACTACTTCATCTTCCCAACATCTTCTCTATATTATTGCAAAAGAACGCTAACGCTGACTTTAAGGCTGTTTTCCTACTCTCAGTGGTGATAACCAGCTCACTGCTTGCATCGAAACCCCACATTTGGCATTCCGTACTAGCTCAAAACCCAGCAGACCTAAAACCACTGAACCAAGGGAAGAGGTAATGTGGGGAAAGAAGGATGCTAGTGATAATTCCAGTAATGTTCTACTTTATGGGACTCTTCACACAGCGATAAATCATTGATTCTGCAAGAGTGTCAGTAAAAACATCCAAGAAACCTCCTAATTTATACTGTATTTTTATTCTCAGTATTTATCTTTTGATCAAACCTAAGGTTTAATGAAAAAGGCTAGGAACACTCAGCTATAGGAAACATTTATTTTCCTAAGCAATAGGTTAATTATAGTTTAGGTTAATTAGTCAATGGCCAATTTTAATCTAATTTATTTCCTTTACTAGTAATTAATAGAATTTAATGTATAAGAGGTACATTAAGAAATCCAACCTGCTTTAGTAACGGAAGTTCACTATGAGATCCCCCAATGAGAAGCTGCTGCCATTAGTGGAGGAATGAGGTGGGGGCTCAGAGAACCAGTAAGAGATTAGCAAAGTTTTCTTCTTCAGTTAAGCAGTCAATGTGAATGACGTGACACCAGAGGCACACATCTAGCAGCGCAGACACCATCCTCCCATTCTGACTCTCCGATCAGTAAGCCCCAAAAATGTGAACATTTATATGCTCCTCAGGTCTAAAACTCATCTTTTTAAACTCAGACTCTCTGCTGACAGGACACCAAAACAGCCAGGCTGTGCTACTGCTGGCCCTCTACCCAGAAACAGAAGACGTGATGATCAGCTTTAGGGGTTCTACGTTCATTACACACACACAGATCAAACACCACAGGAAAATGAAGCACATCCCTCCACTGCATAGAGAAAACCCTATGAAACAGGCTGTGCATTACTGATGAGTTGTTTAAATGAACATTGTCACAGAAACATCAAGAGAGTATTTGAAGCACAATTTACAAAATACTTTACAAGATTTTTTTTCTTGTAATTGAAATAAATTAGGATTATTGCAATCTGAAATATATGCAAGCTTTGTTTTCCAAGGTGCAGCTTACGTTTCAGATCTCCATTGGCCCTGGAAATCTTACTTTGTTTCCATAATTTTACTTTTTCCTTTATTTCTTGTCCAAATACACTCTTGGGCTTTGCTAGGCAGTCAAACACACTGTAATTCTCAAATTACAGTACATTTTAAAAATATAACTTTAGCTTTAAGAACTAGTTATATTTCTTTGAACAATTATCTGTTTACAATGCAATACCAAAGCACAAAATAAGACTTACCATTTCTCTATGTCTATGTAAGCATACAGTTTTAAAGTCAGCAATTGTCTTTTGTTTTGCAGATCCAAGCCAAGAGAACAAATGCATCTTATATCAGCCCACATTGTAGCTAGCACATCAGGAATGTTAATAAATCATGCAAGTTTTGCAACAGCCACTTCAATGTATTAGAAGCCTCTTTACAACAAATACCGAGAGGGAAAAAAAAAATTAGTTCCAGGGAAGCCATTCTGAAAGTTAAGAAAACTTCTTGTGAGAGGCAATGAAAACACTCCCACACCAATGTTTTTATGTACATCCACAACATATTTATGTAAATACATCCACATATGCATGCATGCAGACTTATGAGCAAACAGAACACATACACAAACAGGACAGTATATTACAGCCATGAAAAAGAAAGGGAAAATGCAGCAAGCAAGATTTATGTTAAGACAAGACTGGAAACAAGGGCCTACTCAGGTTTGCCTGAATACCTGCTGAAGTAAATCAGCATTTAATAACTGTTACAAAGCTGTAAGTTGTAGCTGCTTATACGCTGGCTGAAGGAAGCATTTTGGTTAGCCACAGACTACTGTGTATGCCTGTAAATCTGCCTGAGAAAGGAGGATACTATGAGATGAACAGTGCGTGCAAAGGGGAAGCTTCTACTGGAACACGGTGAGGGAGATGAGTGAGAGGTACAGACTCACTCTGTCTGCGGTGCGGTGGAACAGTCCGAGGGATGCCCTGGAATGAGCCCTGCCAGGGAGAGAAGGAGGGAGCAGAATACCCACCCTGTGCAGAAAGAGAGAGGGGGAGAAGTATAATAAAAAAAGAGAACAGGGAAAAACAAGACACCAAAAAGCCACACCATTCTTTTCCCCCCAGAAAGGTATCATTCTATTTCCCAGTTGTTCTACTTTATAAAAGCAAATGCTACATGCTACTAAAGCCCAGAGGAAAAACAACATTATGATGCCATAAACTGGTCAGAAATCTTACAAAATACCTCCATTTTTATTCAATATATATGCACACATTTCTGTTAAAGATGTTTTTAAGGGAAAAGTATGAGAGCTGTGGTTTTCACGTTAAAAATACATGCTAAAAATTGTGGGGTTTACAGCTTTCAAAAGTGTTTTAAAAATCCCTCACCAAGCAGTAAGTTGCTTAATACTAATCTACTGGAAAACCAGTCAGCTTTAGTTTACAACAAAAAATTTCTAATGCATAGAAACAGATATTCTAGCAAATCCTGGTGCTTTAGAGTCCACTTCACTCATATTTTGATAGTATTATTAAATGTGAAAGAGGAGAGGTGACATACAACTGTTTTCCTTGCTCTTCGCTCTTGGAGCCTGAGCCTTCCATTACAGGATCAGAGAACTGTGCATGTCAATGCCATGCAGGGTTTGCCTGTCAGATGTTTCAGATCACCAAAGAAGTGACACATTGTGGTTGCTGCATTCCCAAAACAAGAAAGTAATTTTATGCAGTCTATCATTTTCTCCACACCCGCACCTTTCAAAGAAATCTATCCAAGCTAGAACTGCCCTCTTAAATCACATAATCTTGATTTCCTATTTCAGCAAGACAGGCTTAAGTCTTTACAACCCCTTCACCATTTAGCAGCTGAAAACTGCTTTTACAAGTTCTGGAATATTAGTGCTAACAGTAATGACTGCTATTGCCTCCTGGCTACCAGTAACCAGCAGATAATCAACAGCAACCAGTTGTAGCTACTCCTTCAAACAGCAGGCATAAGATATCTGAACGAAAATCTGTATTAAAGAAAACAGGAACACAGTTTGCTCCTCCTGTCTAGTTTCTCTGCTGGCATATCTGCTGCAGATCATACTGCCAGGGCTGGACAATGATAAACAAGTATTTTATTTCCATGCTTCTTTTAAAAGCATTTCTTTTAAAAGAACGTTAAGCATCACATTATTTCTATAATTATTTCTATAAAGAAATATTCTGTTTTATTTATCCTAGCAGAATTTTAAACCCCTCCCCGACCTTTCAGCTATCCTAATCTAGTTAGATTTTATCCACCACTATTCCAAGTTTCAGTACTGCTAAGATGTAACTTAACAACACATGCATTTAGTCAAGTCTTAGAATTTGCTAGCTAGAACATTTTTAAACTGGAACAGGAAATAAAGAAAAAAAATCTGACAAGACTTCTTTATTCTTCTTCAGAAGCTGAGATAAAACAATTATTGGAGCAAACTCCAAGGAAAAAATGAAAGAAGTTCTTTAATGTGATTAACTCTAGATGGAGATATTGATTACCTAACACATTCTTACAGTCCTCCATCAGTAGCCATTAACATCAACACAATTTGTAGACTGCTGCATGAAACAACAGTACTAGCTTCAGTCAAGCAATATGACAAAATAATATAATATGTTGCATCAGCTGAGTAGGTATTAAATACAGAAATATTCCTGGGAACAAGATTAATCAATGAGTGATTGATATGACATTAACAAAAGCCTTGGATTTTCACAGTGCTGTACAAAAGAACACTTCATTTTTCAGGCTTGTTCACATTTCATCCTAAATTGTGTCAGGGTGGTGGAACAACAATAACAAAAAATTCTTTCCATTTTCTAAATGTAACAATCTCCAGATTGTAAAAAGCACAGTATCATCAGGCATAACATCATCTTGTTAGAGACTTGAGTTGGCAATAGGCTTCTTCCAGACTTCTTTGAAATTTTTAATGCATTAAGAAGGGAGGTGAAAATTTTATATCCTCTCCCTTCCTCTCTCTAAAAAGAGAGATGAAGTACAAGCGAGCTGAGCTACATAACAGTTATGATACTATTGTAAAAGCAAAGAAATAGAGATGTTTTGATACATTCCAGTAGTTTTTTTCCAGTAATTTTTAAGCATCCATATTAGCACTTCAAAGCACAGCACTGAATACAGTCTTCTCAATAATTCTTCATGGGATTTAATCATTACTCTGACTGGGGGAGTAAATGAAGAAAGTGCAAGTAACTTCCTTCAGTGTTCTGCCTGCCAAACTGAACTGCTCGCCAGGCGCGGGTCAGCCCCCTTCTCCCAAATGCTGGAGAACACTCTATAACCTGAGAAGCAGAAGAACTAGCTCTTCCTCTGGCAGCAGTCTTGAAAGTTTACAATGCTCCACACAGGCAAATGTCAAATAAGTGTCTGATTTCTTATTTATAAAATATCATAACAAGCATTGTTTAATTGTACATCAAATAAGTAATTAAAATTAACATCAATTGAACCAAGTAAGGACCAGGAAATACAGCACTGAGAATTTATTAAGATGGGTATTATGAATTACACTGATTTTACAAATTATAAAGGTTGTACCAATCCCATAGATATAGCACATTAAGAGATAAGTATCTGCAAATAGGCCTGGCTTATGAAAAGACGACTTTTCTTTTAACAGGATTTTACAAAACTCCAGCAAATTTACAAAGCTTTCTCCTTTAAACAACAACTCACATCCATCCCCTTCTATTAGTCAAACATGCACTGAGGTTACTGAAAAAGCCAAAGAACAGGAAAAAAGAAACACACACTAATAAGCACATCTCCTCAGATTATGGTACATATTCAAAATCCACAGAAGATGTGGCCGTTTCCCACTAAATATAGGGAAGAAGCAAAACTTGAATCACAATTTATTTTATGCTTGATTATTAAAGAGTCTATAAAACTCATAAGCAAGCAATGCTAGAAATTAAAGATGAGAACATGACTTACCTCAGCTTCTATTAAAAAAAAAAAGTGATGGGATTCTTCTGGGTTCTGAGGCCTAGTCTGATGCAAGTCTCTCCACTTGCACTTTAATGTTAGACAATAGTCAGAACAGTTCCTCCTCTGAGCTGTTATGTGCATCCAGCTACTAAACTTAAATCCCATTCCTCTCATTTCCCACATACTGGAATTGTGAAATAGCAAAAGCATCCCAAAAGAGAAGTGATTCAGAATTTTAAACAACAGGCAAAACAGAAGACTCAGGAGTGGAAAACTAAGAGCAGCTGAAATAAAGCAGCCTACAAACCAGAACAAAATGATGAATGTTCTTCAGAGATCCTGACGAATTGTACAATTGTTGCTGAACGCTTTATGAAGTTCTGACCCTAACTGCACTGGAAAACCTTGGGTTTTTTTGTTTTTTTTTTTTTTTTTTAAAAAAGGCTACTATGAGGTTATTACTGCCAGAGTTTTCCATTGCTGTGAAGAGACCTCAACCTTAGAATAAGCAATCACATGAACAAAAGCAATTGCTTCTGCCAGAAAAGGACAAGAGAAATATTTCTAAGCTATTTCTGCAAAGTAATTTTAGGCCAATAGCAAAATATTCCATCTCTTTTCCCAAGGATACACCAATATCCAAAACTGCCATAAAAAGTCTTTTCTGCTGCAGAAACACAAATACAGGAAAGATCCATTTTTATCCATGCAGCTGGAGCCTTTGAGCACTTCCAAGAAAGGATGATTTTTGCTGCGTCTCACCTAGCATTTCCAGTTGTCTCATACAAACTCGGAGCTCCACATCATGAACAAACTTAGAGTGACACACTTCAAGTATCAAGGGAAACAAAATGTTTTTGCAGCAGTCTCCTCTTGCTAGCCTAGCACCCAGAAAGAGATTATGAATGAGCAGTTCTGACATGCAATAGTCTTTTTGAAAGTATTCAGGTCAAAAAAACCCAAACAACCATAACAGTGTTACATGCTGGTTTACACTAAACCAACAAGAATTTCCTGTGAAAGGTTTAAAGGACCTCTCTTCTGTGCATGCGCCTACATGTTATGCACTGTTACTGTAACAGAGCAAGAAACATGCACAACACCACTATCTAGTCCAGCCATGGTACTCCTCACAAAGAATGTACTTTATAATGGATCAGCAAGTGAACAGCAGAGTACTGGACAACAAGAGAAACCTGGGCTGAATGTGAAGATAAACACTAATATAACCACTAGGTTTCAAAATCTGGAAGTTTAAATTCATAGTTGCAGAGTCAAAGCATATAGAAACTTTAAGGCTAAGGTAGAAGGAGATACTCAAAGACAACAGTACACAAAGACAGCCAAAGTATTATGAAGGTTCATCAAAAGAACTGACATGAAAGGCTTTGGAATGACAAACTGGAACAATACTCAAATGGAAGGCAAAGAATATATCTCAGTGCAGAAGCAGAGAAGAGATGTTGCAAAGACCAAGAATATGCACGCTCCCAGGCAAACTTAATTTTTGTTGTCATTTTACCAGAGACAAGAATGAATCCGTACACACATTTAGGAAGCAAAACTTATTCTCATCACTGTGTACTATTCCAAGACCAAGGAGAAAAATCAGCTTTTACTGTACACTATCTGCTGTTGCAGGGCATGGAAGAGCACCCATGAACTAGGAGTTGTGTTATGCTAAGGAACTGGACCTCAGGGGCCAGAATCCTTTACAGATATCTCCATCCATACTCAGGCTTTGTAGTTTGCTTGCTTGTCTTTTACTTCTCAGCATCTGTAAGCAATGTTTCTAGTTCGAGAAGCCAAATAATTTGTCAACATAAACTTGACATACAACCTCTTTACCCTCAAAATCTTAAAAAAAAAAAGTCAGTATTTAGTATTACAGAAACAATGCTGCAAAGCCTGCGAGAATTGTAGCAATGGATGCTCGCATTTTTCTCCTCTGTAAGCTTTGTCCATCAACATTAATTTCTTCAGGTAATTTTACGTTCAATACCTTCTTCCAGGTTTTTTTTGGTTGGTTGGTTTTTTTGTTTTGTTTTGTTTGAGTTTTTTTTCCATGATAGATAAATGATAGGCATAAGTTAACTGGAAGTGAATTCAGTGTAAGAGATCTATGAGAAATTCTTCTAGAAATGTCACAGTCTAGCCTGTCAGTGAATAGTTGTACAAGCCTTTATCCTGAGGATGGCTAACCAAAAATAATGTTTCCTTCTAAGTTATCATTGCCTATAAAAACAGTCAGAAATTACATAAGGTATTTTTGAGCATACTGTCAGGACACTGTGTACAAGAAACACCATGTAGCAGACAGTGGCTAGGCAATAAGTTAATTCTTAATATGCCAAATTTTCAAAACATTTATTTTCAGCCACTAGGTTTTAATACATGGAGTACTAAGTTCCAAGGATTAACCTAAATGGAACCTATGTAACTTTATGTACATATTTACCTTTAAATAGGAAAAAAACCTAAAAGTACTTTCAAAAACTATGAGGTCCCTAAAGAGAATAACCCCAGACAAGTTTATAATCATATCAGGATGGGCCATTTTCCAGAAATATCTGGTAATAAAGAAAGAACAGATAAGAACATGACTTTCTAAAAAGAATATGTTTAATGATGTTCACTTGCCAATTTACTCGTAGAACGACGAAGTGATCAGAAATACTAGCTATTTCAAAGGGACAGTAGAACTGCAATAAATCACTGCAATTCATATGGTCTTAAATTCCTAACTGAAATCTTTTAATAGCCGATTTCCACTCTCACTATTTCCTTGTTTATTCTAGCATCTATTCCTTATGAAACACTACATTAACTATGTTTGTTAAGCACATTTCTGGAGGCATTTAAAGTATTTCTTGAAACAGTAAATTACTGTGTGTTCCCTAGACTGTTATTTATGCCTCAGGAATCAACACCTAGTATCGATTCTGCTAGAATTTGTTAACTGTCAGAATAATCTTTAAAGTTATGATAATCTAACTAAAGTAACTTCCTGATATGCATCACCATTTAAAGTGACTGACAGGTCAACACTTACAGGAAAAAATGAAATAGTTAAATATTCATCAGCTTTGATAACTATTAACAAGCTTAAAAAAGCAAAAAACTTATATGCCTCAAAGGAGTTGTACTCTCATTGCCAAGATTTCAATTACAATTTGGTTTTAAAAAAATGTAGTCTTTACATAAACTTCATCATTTCATAAACATTAACTCAATTTCACAATTCATACCATGTTTAGGACCAATAAATCTGATTTCTCCCAGCCTGCACTCTCAGTTCAAGACCATTATATTAAACTGAACAGGAATGTTAATAAAGCAAAACAATTATTTTCTTTAAGACTTTTTTTTAGTGAGAATACATTTTATTTGTGCGTCTCCTGCTATTTTCATTTACCCTACTCCTGCCTCAAGAAAAGAGAGACAATTGTCTCCCCTTTCTATTGCAAG
This sequence comes from Mycteria americana, assembly GCF_035582795.1. Lineage (NCBI taxonomy): Eukaryota > Metazoa > Chordata > Aves > Ciconiiformes > Ciconiidae > Mycteria > Mycteria americana. Next base: position 33,682,839 of record NC_134370.1, read on the forward strand.
TGACATTTTATGTCATTGGGTTCCAGATCAACAATGATTTCATGCCAAGGCTTTTTCTACATTTATACTTCTATTAAGCCATGCAAGGAAGCATACAAATGCATGTTAGCAGAGGAACTATTAAACCATAAAGTTGAGGTCTGATCATTACAACTGGAACTCGGCTACACAGCAAGACTACCGTCCCCCTTTAAGAAATCCCACATTAAGGAGCTCATATCAATTTCTGTTTGCTTAAAGAAAGCCTCCATATAACTTACAAATATGCAAAGGAGAAGACATTCAAAAAACCATTCTGCACAAAAGTTTTCAGCTATCATTTACAAATAAAAGTTCCTGAAAAACAGCGTATTTTGAAAATTTGTCAATACTTCATGAATTTTCCTAATTCCTTTATCAATTTTCATGAGAAATTTTACATGTAAAGATAAAAATACTGAGCTGTTTATAATGCGCATCTAATGAGCATATGCCTACACACATATGTATGTGTATCAGATGCATATGTATATATACACATATATCCACACGCATACAGACACCCAACCATGAATACAGAAGAGATCCTTTTTCTTTTTTTTTTTTTTAATTATATTCTCCCTTAACTTGGATTTCCTCATGACAAAAAAAAGTGTCTTTTTGAACAAAAGTACTGAATAACTTAGAAAAAATATACTTCAACCTGACTGAAACAGACAATTGGGCTAAACCACTACTTTCACCTGAGATGACAACTTACATTCACCATCTTCTCCAATATCTTTGTCTTATCAATTAATACCACAGGTTGCTCAAACTAAAGCTTCTGTAGTTAGCAACTAGCTTTCAATAGTTACTAATCTGTTTCTGAATTTATGTGGAAAATGATAGGAAAAGGAACATGGAAACAACAATAGCCTCTAACCTAGTAATAATATGAACGCAGAAAAACATCAAATGAACATCACACATAGGAAATTAAAACTGGGGAAACAGAAACAATACAAGAGCTCAAAAGCTACAAAGTGGCAGGAAAATAGAAACAAATGGGATAAATATCAAAGCCATTACACACACCTTCTGGAACAGAAGTGTTGGAGCAAACTAAAAGCTACTTGAGGTTATGATCTCTTTACATGGGGTGCTCAACAGACAGAAGACAGTTAGAAAGCATGGTCTCAACAGGATAAAGCTGTTTGCTAGCAACTGGTGAACATACAGTATGGTGGTATTTCTATCCTAGCACTACATATTTGAAAGAGTAATTTTAGAAGGATAGCAGGGGTGATTTATCTTTACTACAATCTTACATCAAGCAACTCAAGGCAGGGTAAAAACAAAGAAACAAAAAATCTAACCCATTTTTATTCTTTGAAAGAAATCTCTTAGGATTCTCTAGCTAGAACAGTAGCTTCAAGATCCAAAGACTATTTGCTGATGACTGAAAAAAGCCTTGTTCATCATTCAAAGATAATTCCTTATTATATAATACCAAATGTGTTGTCCCTCCCCCACCTTAAGTACTCTATTAGTGTTCCATGAAGAATGTAAGTTTTGTATAATGGAAGCAAATGTGATCCATGCAACAACATATGGGAATGAATATGTCCTTTGTCAAAGTGATTTTCACCAATAATTTTTTGAATGAATCAAGTTATTCAAATAAATTATTAATAATAAAAAAGAAAAGATTAACTTTTGTTTTTACACTTATGAACTGAAACTTAGAATACACTGTTGCTTTTCCCCAACAAATGTGAGCACAGCAACAATGAAACTTTAACCAGGAAAAAACCAAATACAGATACCTATGACTTTAAAGTCCAGATATAGGAAGATATCTTACATATGATTAGATATACAGCTTGGGCTGACTGTAACTTAAATAGTGCAGGTGGTGATTATTTTAAGAAGAGAATTCTAAGTTTAATTACTTATTTTAAAAGAAGTGTTTAATAAATGTTTAAATAAGAAGGTTGCAAAAGAACGCAAGGGATGCACAGCAGGAAGGATACCACTCTCACATTCAGCACAGAATCTCTTAAACAATGCTAACTTGTATGACAGCAAGTGTCATAGAATTGGGGAATGAAAAGCAGAAAGTCATACCCAAGAAGGAATGGCACGTTTTACTCACAGAACTCCTCCTCCAGGAGGTTTGCGTAAATTTATCAGCATACACGCACGTTGCCCCTGTAGGTTTTTGACTGTCTTTCTGGCAGTTACATCTAGTGGCCTTAATCACCCCCAAAAAAGAGAAAGGAGAATTTGTTAGAAAATAACTAAGACACTTGAAAAGCACAGTCAAGGCGCAGCGTTCAAACATCATGCGTTAGTTGGCAGTATAGGACAATACAATTAAGCTGTAGAAACTAGCATTTACAGTGCTGCACAACTGCTTCTTTTCCCAAAGCATATTTAGAAATCATTTAGAATAAATGTTGATTTATGAAAAGGGTTTTTGATTTACTTGAATTTCTGAAGCACCACATTTTTTAAGTCACCTTTCAATAACTATGAATAAAAGTTCTACCTATCTTTACAGCAGAGTTCCTTAGCTGCAACAAAGTTCTCAGTTATTACAGTAATTAGGTATATGGCCTACCAGGAAGGAGAGATTTCCTTGAAGAAATCTTTGAAGGCTGATGGTAAGAGTGAGAGTAAGTGCACTGAAAAAACAACACTTAATGCAAAATACTAATAGACAAGACAATTTGTTTTGGTATCCTGTGATCTGGAATGTTGTTTAAGCAGAGCAGAAAGCGAAATCTTAACCTTTCATTTTTGTTTTAGAGGGAATGATCACATGCTAGACAGGGAGAGGATGAAGACCACAGGTCCGTTTCAGTGCACGCATGCATAAAAGCACACGCTAAACATTTCATTAGAGATTATAGTGACACAAGACTGTCTCCAGCCATGATAAATAAATATGGTGTGCACCTCTTGACATCTCATCTACTCTACTTAGAAGATCTTGTTGTGACTTGAAAATGTGGGGCTATTTTACAAGAATTGTCACAGCAGGTGAGTTTACCAGAACCAAATGCAGAGATACACATGGCAAAATCCAAAGTTAACTCAGAACAAGAGCAAAAAGCAAAAAGGCATACGTTACTTTTGCTTGAGAAGTTATGTGTCCACCTGAACCTGATGTATGGTAAAAGTGCTTCCATAACTTTTATTTATTTGGCCAATTTAATCTTACTATTCAACATAGTTTGTTTTAAAAAAGAATCAGCTCTGAATACTACCTTGCTCGGCCTTAAATTCTATGGTGGAATTCTTCATTAAACTAATGTCCAGTAAGGGAAAGGAGAGGGAGAAAATAGCAAAAAACTTCAAGCAGAATGATAGGCATGATACCTGTTTAAGCATAAAAATATTTTAAAAATTAAGTGTCTTATCTTTGCTCATTGTTATTTCTGAACAGCTTCTAGAATTTTATGTTCAAAGTGGTTTTTTGGAAATGAAATATATTTAACAATCATATAAACACCCTTGCTTACTGCCAAACATACAAATCATGACTTGCCTACAGAATTAAAGACCCCAGGTGTACAGTGGCAAACGCACTAGAACATGTAGAATCAGTCTGCTAACTGAACGGTTACAGACCCATGAGTCACGTGGGTCTAAACAGAACCCAAATCTATCTTCGTTATAATGAAAGTGTAGGAAAAAAATTAGACACCTAGCCCTCTTAAAGCCTTCATAAGAATTACCTATTGAAGTTACACTCTGCAGCGCATACTTCAGATATTGTTAAACATTTAGCATTATACTTACAAGTTGATGCTCTAATTGGTTGATTGTTTCATCCTTTTTCTTCAGTTCATCTTTAAGCTGCCTGATCTCATTCAGCAGATCGTCCATCTGCAATAGAACAGTGGGCAATATGAGGTTTTCTATAAGGGCTACACAATCTAAATCAACACCTCTACGGGATATATTATATCAGATGTTCACAGAAGACTGGCAGTAACATTAGCACATGCTTTCCTCCTCTTATTCGCATGGTGAGATGGGCTGTAGGCATACAACCTAAAGAGTGAAGAAACTTGACTATAAGTCTCTTTAAAAGACAGAGTTGAGCCGACCCACTAAATTTTCAGGCTATGTAAGTAAATCAGCTGCATTTTTGATGCAGTAATTCATGTCTTGTACAAGTAACTGGCATCATAGAGATAAATATCCCTAGCCATCAAATACTACCTATACTCCTCTTTATACAACAACAAAAAATACTGAAGCTTAAAGGTTAAGTGAACTTATTCATTGATTAACAAAATGATAGAAACAAGAAAAAATAATTTAGAAACATAAGCATATCTACGTTTACTGAATGCAAACAGCACAACTGATTTGAATACATCCTACTAAAACCTGAAGACTTATAATTATGCAAAGTTCAGACACTAAAAAAATTGTTAAATATGCAAGAATTATTTTTTTTAAAAGAATTTTTCATCACAAGGTAATTTTAATGTATTTTATAACTGTGCCATTATAGCTAGGCCATAAATTAAGAGGCATACTTCCATTTAGTAGCATACATCTACTATTTCAGTTTCACTGAAGATGCTATTAGTTACTGCTTTAGGACAACACCCAGACTGATTCGTCATGCAATTTTTCAAACCACATGACAGTATCAGGTAAAGTGACAATTCAAAATGTCAGTTAGACCTATATTTTTTTTGTTATGAAGTTAAAAAGCAATACTTTTTCCTCTAGGAATTAAAACTAATGTTTTGAGGGAGGTGATTGTAGAAGGACAAGCACAACAAATACATCAGACAGGATTAAATAAAAAAGAAGGCGTAAACATTAACAATGTAGAAGCCAGAGTTGCTAAAGAATTATGCATATGGATCTACAGCTTTGGCAAGCCTCTTAAAGCCTGAAACCAGAATTTGGACAGATGACCTTCAAACAGGAATAAGACTGAAATTGTTCTTCCTTTTCAAGAAGTATTTCTAATTTCATTGTATCTTCAGCAAGTATCGTTCCCCTACTCTAAGCGCAGGATTAGTGATTTTTCTGTATTGATTTTACAATAAGAGCCTCAAGCAATGCTATAAAACCATAGCACTGTAGAAAGCACAACATTATACAAGTCTGTGACCATAAAAGATGATCCTTTTTGGAATATCCACTGTGATTGCTTCTTCATTTAATACCCATTCCAAAACAATAAACACATCTTTGACTTTGTGGGGTTCACGTTGTTTTTAAGTTACGTCTGCAATACCTGCATTATGTCAGGGAAAACTTACTTTAGACGAAAGAATTTTAAACTGAAGTCAACAATAACTGTAATGAAAGAGCAAGTAACTGTAGAAGTATGGTATGATTATACTTCAAAGCAAAAATTGTCTTTTCAAATTCTAATACTTATCAAGCAGGCAGCAAATTTTTGAAAGAAGTTACTCTACAGCTGTTAATTCCCACAACTGCTACAAATACCAAATGGAAAAGTTATTTTAATCATTTAAACTGTGCTAGCATTTGTAAGTATGTATCTTAAAAGGTCAAATAAACCCTTCCATTTTAACAAAACTGAAAAGATGAAGTATATAAACATTTGCTAGGTTTGCATTTAAATAGATGAAAGAAGCAAGCAGCACTACTTCACAGTGACACAGAAGTCTTTGTGTTTTTTAAACACAAACAGGCTCGTATCTCTCTCTACAGAGTAAATCAGTGTCATTTACCTTAAAAGTTGACTCAGGTTCTTGTGGTTCTGGACTTGATGGAACTGAGAGTGGGATGTCCTGGAGCGACACATTTTCATCATTCTATCAGAGAACAAAAACAAGAACAAAAGCTCAAACTAATTGCTGAAACAACTCCCTTGCAAACTTGCTTTTAAGGATGGAGACGCATCACCTCTCTGCAGAACCTGTTACAACGTCTGACCTCTCTCACTGTGAATTTTCCTTTTCTTCTCCGATATGAATGCCTCCCTTGCTGCAGCATGTGTACAGTGCCCAAATAGGGGCCATGAACAGCCTCCCTCTCCTCACCAAGCTGAAGGAACAGCTGCAGCTATGTCAAAGTGTGTCGATTTTGCAGAAAAATCTGGTAAAAACTGGGCATCATGTTCAAATGTGTTATATCAGGAAGGAATGGTGATGCTATGCCATTTTAAAAGCTTCATTTCCTTCAGTATCCATTCAAATAATATGTCTGAGCAATATCAATATATACAGCCAAAATATCTCAGCTAGGAATTCTTAACTAAAAAGCAACATTTGCTACTGGGCACACTAATACAAAATTAATTCACAGCCATCAGAACTAAATATCAGTTATAAAAAACGGGAATCACATTGAAGTATTCTTTCCCTCGCCATGACAGCCATGAATTCTGAAGTTAAGCACAGCAAGTAGAAACAGAAATAACCAAAGATGCCAGAAGATGATAGCCTGGATATGTCCTCAAGCACTTAAACTCTTGTGACAAAAACACGCAGCCATTACGTGCAGTACTCGCAGTACTCTAAACCTGTGGTGCTCAACCCTGAAGAGGTTCAGTTAAGTTAGAGTCAAGTCACAGACCAAACAACTGACAGTGTATTGTCGTGATACATCCTCAGGTTTGTACTGTGATGTTGTGTCCAATCTTAGTGTGACACAAAACTACAGTACAATTACAGTATAGTTATTTTATGGTATTACAGTATAGTTATTTTATGATAATGGAAGAGCATAACCACCATTTCCTTGGTGTAAAAAGATTTATTCATCCCCCCCTTTCTGTTCATCTCCTCCCCTCTGCTACCTTCTTAAAGAAAAAATAATCTTCTACTTTACAGTATCTCGTCCTTTATTTTTTAGGGTTCTTAGAGGGGAGTTTCTTTATGCAATGACTTCACTGCCTAAGATTGCATTTGTAAAATCTAAGAGCAGCATGTCTCAAAACCTGTCTAAAACCGCTCTGAGGCTGAGCCAGCAACTCCCCAAAACCACAAGAGTAAAACTGCAGCTCAAATGCTAAAGATCAATTAAGGGAAAAACCCACAATAGACCTATTGATGTTCTTTATGTCCACGAGGTATCTTTTTTGCTTTTAATCCATAAGAAATATTTCTTATACATTTTTAACTAAACTGCAGAGAAACATCAACAAGATTATCCAGATGCAAAAAAGCAAAAAAGTAAAATTGATGAACTCTTAACAATTAAATTTTTACTTTTTCCTATAATCACTGATTACTTGCAGTCAAAATATGCACAACCATCACCAGACTTAAAAATACTAAGAACTATCATACAATTCCAAATTGCTTTTACCATAGTACAGACAATTAAATTTAATTTCCATCACTTAGCTGTAATTTTATATCTTGCAGTTTTTTGGTGTTGTTTTGTTTGGGTTTGGTTGTTTTTTTTGTTTGGTTGGGTTTTTTTTAAACTTCCTGGCCTTTATCTTTTTTCTAAAGAAAAACATTTAAAAAAATAATTTGACTGCAAGAGCAGTCAAGTTTCAAGGCTTCTGACTCCTTGACATGGCAAATATTTCAGCTTATACTGTCCAACACAGCTGTATTCAATTCACAAGTAGCTTCAATTCACAAGTCCCTTCTGGGCAGATCACCAGCAACTGACAGGCTGATGAAGCAGCAGTTTACAGTCTATGTTATGAACAAGTTCTAATAGTGTGTTTTGAAATAATTTGCACAATAATATCATAAAGAAACAGACATTATTTAATCCAAAACATTTCTAAAATGCTAGAGGAAATGAGCAATTAGAATAATAGAATCATTTACAGATTAACAGATTATATTTTATATATTTTATATTATTTTGTGTTTATCTTATATTCTTCAATTAACAGATTTCATCAACATTTTTTGTTTTAAAACAGCTATTCAAACAAATATACACACTTAGAAGAAAAGCTACATCAGACAGTCACAGTTATAATTATGAAGGAGTAATCATGGGAACAGAAAAAACAAAATAAGACAAACTATTCCAAGCAAAAGTATCTTGCATGGCTTTTAAAAGCTCTATTGCTGATACCTCTGGTATACCTTTTATTTCCATTAAAATGCATACAAGTGGAGCAATAAAACATTCCACAACAGCAGATTAAGACCTAATTGCAAAGAAAGTTAGTATGTCACATATTCTCTGGTGATTTAAATCAAGTACTTCAGCCCTATGCTATACCCGGCTAATATTCACTAGCAAAGCAAGAACTAAGTTCATTAGCATCAATTCCCTTACCACTGTCTTAATTATCTTAATACATATAATGAACACAGAGTAACTGAAAAAAAATTCAGTTCTAACACTAGAAGTGGGAACTTAAGCATCCCATTGTGAACAGATGCTAGGATTAATCTATGAAACTTCTTGTTTTGCTTTTTCTTTCTTGCTCATCGTATTGCTAAAATGAGATTGGGGAAGGGGAAGTTGGCAGAATAAGGCTATCCATGTACAAAAAAGATTAGAATTAGCAGAAAGACAACAGAATTAGCAAAACAAATGCAACTGGTTATATGCACATGCTATTTTTGGTAGCCTAGAAATTATATGCTAAGATACCATCAAATGTAATCACATGCCTCAAGATAGGTTTTAAAGTGGCTTATAAAATTACAGCAAACCTGGAGTCAGAAACCATTATGAAATACGCTAGCAAGACTTAGAAATTCATCCTAAATTTACTAATAGCTACATAAATGGAACAGGTGGTTGTGGTGGAAAAAAATCCACACACAAATTCCCTTCAAACACTTTTAGAACACTCAAAGACTAAAAGGTTGCTCTGAAAAAAAACTTTACACTAACTTTTTGAAGAAGAGATATAATTCACCACCTCTCTAACAACATTTTAGTATTTACCAGCATAGTGCCTATACAACAAATCCAGAGGAATGTCTAAAGCTTTACAACCATGACTATCAAAGTAGCCTGATTTCATGCTGAATGTTATTTCAGCTTCATATTCCTTTGCAAAGGGTATCTGCCGAGAAAATTAATACCATCTTAGTTTTCTACAAACCAGTTGATTTTATTGTTTTAGGACAAACTCAGTAAGAGCTACAGATACAATTTTTAAGTGTACATGTAGGTAAAATATGTAACAATCCTTTCTTCCTCGGGTGTTAACTCTGTCATGAACCTGATTTCTCTGGACAATTAATTTTCTACATGTCAAATATTTTTATATACCCACTTCCAAATGTTACAGTCTAACTGAAGCACTTGATTATATTCTCAAGTCTGCATCTGTCATTTTTAATCCATCTCAAGAACATGAGCTAAAGGTTATGGGAATAACCCTCCATCATGGCTGTCACAGGTACACCACAACTCACCCAAAGACAAAGAGCCACAAATTGAAACCTATGTTTTTGAGTGGCTGTACTTAACATGCTCTGATGCCAATATTTTACAAGTGTGAAATCTTTAGTACGAATGACACACAAATCCCGGTGCTTGCTTCACCTTACAAATTCCCAAAGAACTGACCTATTGCTTTTGGTAAACAGAATACTAAACATTAATTTTTACTTAGTGACAGATTATTATTTACAAAGAAGTGTATCAGATACAAGTATTTAGTCAAGAACGGCCTAATAAACCACCTCACTACCTTTCTAACCTACTGTGCTGATTATACACAGCAGCAGTTTACCTACTATAGATTGTTGGGCTTTGAGCACTGCTGTATTTCTGCTGATAAACAGTTCAGAAGCTCAAAAATGTCACATTTGCTTGTATTTTCTCTTATCGTCTCAGCAGCTACATGTTCTCATTTTATGTGCCTCTATTTTAAAAAGAAAAAAAATACAACCAAAAGAAAGGTCAAGCTCCATGACTAAATACACCATAATAGTCCCGGGAACATATTTCAACATTATAAACATGCACCTTCTATACAGCATACAGACGGTGCAGCTGTTCTCACTGCCTATCCTTTCTATCTTCCTTTTTCCCCTTGCTTTCTTTGGGTGATATTACTTGCAGGCTTTAGTTAAAGGCACATGTAAAATAAAGAAAAATTTTAGAACTTCCAGAAGAATAGAAGAGACTAAATAGAGGGTATTCTCTCTCAGAAGAAAATCTCCCATATTGTCTCAGAGGAAGATACAAAGCTCAAAGCTTAAAGACAATAGATGTTTTATTATACTAATGTATTTTAAATTCTTGTGTTATAAAAATCAACCCATTAGAAGCAAAACCATTTTCAGCAATTATCTTGTGGTTCCCTAACAGCATAAGCTGCCTTTTAACATGAAGGATTTTAAAAGAATATACTACTACGAGTATACCAATAATTTCATCTTGGTAATTCTTTCAACATTCCAGCATCTACAGTTCATGAAGAAGTTGAAAAATGCTAAACAAACATTTCTAAAGTTTATCAAGGTTTATTAAAGTTTTATCAAGGTCTAGTCTTTGATTCCCATTTCAACGTCTTCTCCGGTACAAATTACTCATTTGAATAGTCTCCTTTGCTAACAGCATTTTTATAAAGATGCAAACAGAAAATTCATTAAGTGTCCATCAAGTAGAGGGTGCTATTCACCTGCTGACTACTTGGCATTTTGAGTGTAGTTTCATTCAAATATCGCTACAAACGAGTGTCATACAGTTTCCATTGCTCAGTCAAACACTGTTATAATGATAGTCCAACAGCTAACCAACTGTTTAAACTTAAAATTTGTCAATTTTATTTGCTATTGTTTGTTGATTTCTTTCGTTCTGTTTCTTTCAAGCACAGTTAAGCCAGAGGTGAACTATTTTGTGGCTAAAAACAAAGTAACAATTGTAGGTGCAATTTATACAGCTTAATACATGACACAAACCTTTGTATTTCATTAATTAAATCTGTTTGTTCCTTATCTTCAGGCTTCTTATAAAGATAAATATCTCTGAGAGATCTCACCAGATGCAAAAAGAAAATAACACAATGAATATGTATTCCAAAGGGACTCAAGAGACTTATTAATCTAAAGCCTCAGCAAAAATATATTGGTGCATTTAACAGTTTTGCACTACAGTCTTCGTTTTTTTCATTCATATCTCTTTATACAAATGGGCTAGCCATATCTGATAAGTTATAATGAAGATTTGTCCTTGAAAAATAGAATTTCTTTTCTATTCATGAAAGGTAAGTTGAAAAGAAATGTTTTTATAAAAAGTGCCTCCCCCAGAAAACAGGGCTTCACAGATCTCACAGTTCTGTGAATTGCTTCATGTTTCAGTCCTCCTCAAAATATCGGTAAGTGCTTATCTGAGATAAGATAAGGTGGTTGCAAATCATTGCTGCCAGTCTCGAGAGGAAGTTACTACAGAGGATGGTCACTCCTTGCCTAGATCAAAGGCTCCAGGGCATCAGAAACAGTATAATTCTTATTTAAATAAGGATGTTCTAACACATTAGCTCTGTAGCCTCAACCTACAGCAGCAAGTTTAAGAAATTAATTGGGGAGGAGGAAGAAGGAAGACATTTTTAAGGTCAGAAGAAAACTTATTTACTGTTAAGTATGCAAATGAAGTACCTTAGTCAATGTTTAAGAGGCATTAACATTTAGGTGTCAATTATTATTAGTTAGACTTCCAAAGCATTTTCTTCTTACAATACAAAGTTAGTGCTCCAGTTAAGCATTAAGTGAGAATATTCACCAGTACAACATCTCCCTGTAAATAATTACAACTGCATTTAGTGCAAGAAGAATGTACATCTTTCACTCCATATAAGCTAGTATAACATTACTGCAAAATCAGAGAAGGTTATACTTGTTACAGTGAAAATTTAAAAAACAACCAAATAAACAAACAAAAACCTCCACATAAGATAAGATTCCTATTCCTGATTTCACTGTTTGAAGACAGAGAAAGATGGCAGTATGTGAGGAGTAAGCAGACTCGTGTACTGCTGGCATTGTTATCCTGGTCACACAGAATTCAGGAAAGGCTAGACTACTCAAATAACTACTTATTTTTCCCAGCAGAACTGGGAACACAAGACCAAACCCATGCTGTTGCAGCTACGTTCCTAGTAATATTCAAGATAATTTATATACAGTTGTGAGAGCTACAGTCACAGCAATGAATCCAGTATAGTACATTAAGTTTCCCTAGGAATCTGCTAGGTATACTGTAGAGCATAGCACGTAATGAATGTAAGTCACACTACAGTTGATTAGATAATTGTATAAAATTGAGTTTAATTACTGTATCTTACTATCTTACTACAACTGTTCCTATGAGACCTCATGCCTAAGACCTGACTACAGCTCTATTTCTACCTATCCAAATTAAATGATATTGCTAAAAGTCATAACTGGAAAAAGGTAACACTTATACATTTAAACGTAGAATATAGGTGAAGCAAAGATAAGAAGTTCTGCTTTCTTTACCAAAGCTATTGTTTGGAAGGAGCTGACTTTGTATCTTGCTTTTTTACATTTTGTAAGAAGAGGCCTGTCGTATGACCCAGACTGAGATCAAGTCCTAGTTCAGTGTTCAGACCGCTAAAGTTCATGTAATTGTTTTCAAAATTATATTTCTGTTCTTTACCATAAGAAAAAAAGAATTGCAATATTTTTACTCATTTCTGTTAGTATAAAGCTTAATATTTTCAGGAAAGGTTTAACACTTAAAAATAATGACAAAATATTTCATACAAGTTTTACTCTGTTTAGTAAATAAAGGTATTAAAGGTCTAAAGTTTTCCCTTCTGTAGCAGGTTAATTTACTTTACATTACTATTCACATTGTTTGATTAAAAGGCTGGATAATACACAGAGAGTAGAATAAACATTCAGAAGTCCAGTGATGAGTTTTGTTCGGAAGCAGGGAGTTAAAACAGGGGGCAGTTAGGTCAGGAAAACACAGAGAAGTAGGCTTGACAAAGTCTGAAGGGAAGAATAATACTTGTTACTACAAAACTCGCTATTACAGGGAGGAAAGGGGAGATGATCAAGTTTTTCACAAGAGAAGCAGCAAATTTTGAAGAACGTACATAATTTTGTACAAGAACGTACAAATTTTGAAGAACGTACTAAGTGTTTCTTCTGTGAGTTTAAGTTTTTTAAAAATCTTACTCTGAGCTACTTGAGGCAAGGTTTGTGTTCTGTAACCTTTTAGAAAAGTCTGGCTATTATAAACTAGATCAGGATTTCAAACACAATATTTTGCAGGGCCACACGCTATTTGGCTATAACATGCACGCCTTTACACAATGAACTACACATACACGGATCATCTGTCTAGTTGTTTAATTGTCCTTGTGTTAAAGGCATTAAAAGCTCTGGATAAAAATTTCCCTGCTATCTCATGTACTAATTGCATGCTTGAGGCTGTTGGAGGCACAGTTTATGCAGTCCACTACTCAGACATTAGGCTCTAAGAACACATCTTCCCTCTCTGACACTACATTATTTTTGTTACAATTGTCTTTCTGATTTTGTCAGTGGAAAAACATCTCTAGTATTCTCGGTTACCATCAGAAGCAAATGGTCACATTTCTAAAAGGCACAGTCATACCCTTGAATTAGCCTCAAGGTTGATTTACTTTTTGTTTTGCTGTGTTTTGTTTTAGTGTCTTACTTATAGGGCACAAACTTATTTCCATTACATTATCCTGTTAGAAAAGAACAGCAGTAAATCTAGTATTAAAGCGGACATCATACAGATACTTTTCAATGCTAATCTGCATATGCCTCCAAAGAAAGTCTCATGGACTTTTTTTTAAAGGAAGCAAAGGAATATTTGTAGCTGAAGTGCCATACTTGAGTCATCCAGCAGTTTACCAGCTCTCACAATGTGCCAAGTTTTGAGGTGAAATGAAAAAGCTCCTTAAAAGCTTATGACAATTCAGTGATTTCATACACTAGAAAGGTTAAAGTTGAGCACTTACAATAGAGATGACCCAGTAGGATTTGCTAAGCTTCTTGTCAAAACCACAGAAAAGAATGAGGAAAACAAAGCCTTGAGAAAAAGCTATTACCATTGACTTGCTAATGCAAGTTTGATCAATGGGATTGATTTTCATATTTTTTAATTTTTTTTTTTTTTTTTTACTCCCAGCTTTTTAGGATCTTATTAAATAAAAGCTTGTCTTCACATCCACTGATTTTTTTTTTAATTTAGCATTATTTCCTCAGAGAAGCAGAATACCAATATTTAATATTTTTCACAGTCAGTAAAGTGATGAACAAGCAGAAGAAGTAGTACTATTTTAAATAGCAATAAAAGTGCACACTTTCTTGAACACTGTAATTCAACGCATAAAGGAAATGACAATAGTTTAATAAGGCCAAACAGAACATTAGCCCATCTAGGCTCACTCTCCAATACACTTTACTGCTTTTGTTCCATTTAAACAACTCACCTGGTGCAGTAATCTCTTCAGTTTCAATAACTGAGTTTTTACAGCTGTGCAGTCTTGGACCATGTGCCGAAGTGTCATTTCATCAAGCATCACAGTATTCTCCGGTAAACCCACCAGCTGTCTAGGAGCCTGGTAAAAATTTGGTGCACCATAGCTTTCAAAGTGACCAATAGGAGATTCTAGGTAGTTTGATCCCCTAAAAGAAAAAAAAACAAACAAAAACAAACAAAAAAACCCCACAGTGATGACAAACTAAAGCTAGAGAGCATTTAGTAAAAAATAAAGTGTTATGTAACATGGGCTATATTCACATACTGTGGCATACAGCAGAAAAATAAATAAATCAGAAAACGTCAATCCTGTTTCACTTAAATACTGGGCTCTCCTTCCCACTTGCATAAATCTCTCGCAGACTAACAACTACAGTACCCTAAAACCAGTTTGCTCATCAGAATTTCTATGAACTCTGTCATTCAAACTAAACTGTAAGAACTATAGGATTACAATTAATTTGGTTTTTTAAATTAAAAATTAAAAAGCTGTCCAAGCTTACAAAATGCAAGTAATAGGACAGTGTAATGTTTTTCCACAGAACACATACAGTAATTTAATCAAGCATTTATAGTATCATATAAACCCAAGTAACAAATTTTTGGATTAAAAACCATGACACAAACAAAAGTTTTGAAAAGAAATCATCATAAACCTCAGTGATGCTCCCACTCAGACATGCTATTTATAGACATACAACTATCCTGAAAATGTCTTGTACTCAGTATCACTTGAGACCCTTTAGTGCCAAAAGAGATTTCTCATCACAGTATTTTAATTGTTTGGGAGAAAACAGACAAGTCCTTTACCTGTTCAAATCATTTTTACCATGGATATAGTGATCAGTATGGCCAAGATGATAGTGATCTTGTGTATTCCATCGCTGTTGTGGTGCTCTTTTCCAGAATCCTTCCTGATGTTGCCTAGCATTTCTGTCTTGTCTATCATAACGGCTCATATTTTCACATTCCTCTACAGAGAGCATAAAGTAAAAAAAAAAAAAAAATTATAAAATTTGTTCCTAAGACCTTGTAAATAAAATATTTAATATGTGCTGGTAACAGATGCAGTGTAAAATCTGTGGGGTTTTATTTTTTTAAACTAATCCAAAAAAAGTATGCATTTTAGGACTGTCAAGCAGACTTCTGTAATGTCGTCACATTTTTACTAGCATATAAAACTTGTTACAAGAATAAGAGTAATCTGTAGCAGAATCAACAGAATTCAGTCTTAACAGTATTTCAGGTTTAAGTAGAAAATCATTTGGAGGAGGTAGGGCTATGGGTAAGTAAAAAAAAAAATCCCAAAGTTTTCCTGTATGTCTTACTGACAGGACCTCCAGGCCTTTAAAAAGTTCAAACAACACACAAACACAGAAAGATAACATTTTAGAAAAATGCCAGTACTTCATTCCAAAAGAGAACAGTTTAATTACTTAAAATACATATACCTCTCATCCTATTCATCTTGTTTGTTTTTCAACTTGAAACACATTTAATCTTCTTTTACCTGGACAACAGGCATGACTTAAAAACAAGCAAACAAAATAATCGCTTTAAAACACTAACTTCTGCAAAGCAAAGCAGATTCCACAAACTTCTTAAGGGAAGAAAAGCTATATTTGGCAACAGCTTGTAAACCACTAGAAACAAAGCCAAAACAACTGCTAACCATGCAGTCAGACACAGCAAAAAAAGTCATAAACTGCTATTCTGCCATCGCACTTTCTCCTTCACTTACCCAACGAGTTTTTCCTCACATTGTCAGTCCTTTGCTAGGAGAATAACTCTACACAAGAGAACATTGTTTTATTCGGCTGCCTACTCAGACATAGTTGCGCATAAGACGCTCATAAACAGGCCTTCCTTCCTGCTTAGTTCCCAGCCTGCGTGTTGTTGGGAAGTGAGCCCAGTTTTACCCTGTGATTTAAAACTGCCATCCTCACTCACTGCATACTTGTTGAGCTAGAACTGTTTCTATAAATAGTGTCCAAGCGGCATCCCAGACTCCAAAGTGAAACAAGGAGAGTTTCTGTAGACCTGGAAAGTCTTAAGAGGCTGACGTCAGTGAAGTTACACATAATTACAAAAAAAGTGTTGGCAAAAAGCGCTGTTAAATATTATTATAGCAAATACTTGTATCTAGAATTCAGTTTTTATCACCTAGTTCAATAAACAAAAAATTAGGTAAGAGAGTAAACTTGGTCACCTAAAGTAACAGAAGATTTATTTTCCTTTAGAAGCTTCCTTCTCCAGCTCGTAACACATGAAAATTCAAGTAGGTCTATTCAAAATAAGCCCTCAATAAGTTTATAAGTAATTTTATTATGATTTTCAGCTTTGGAAAATGAAATTGAGACTCTGAGTAAAGACACATGGATATTAACAAAGAACAAATTTTGCTTTTTCAAGTGGTCATGTTTACTTAAGGGAAGGCCTGAAGGTGGCTTTTGAATTTTTTTCAGATCCTCTTTGCTAAAAATTCAGTGATAATTCTTTGATAAAAATTCAGTGATTTCAAGATAAGTAGGGATTATAGCAGAGATACCCAGTTTATGCCACATTAATTTTATATGGAAATCCAACTTTTAAAATAATGCCAAAAATAATAGTAGTTAGCTAATATTGATCTCAAACAGTAATTTTCTCCTCCTGAATCAGCAGCTTACACAGCAGACTGACATGGTCACAAAACATATTCCAGCCTCACAAACATTGATACTTAGCTGTAGAAGTGGGAGTAGATTTAAGTTTATTATATTGATGCAATTAAGAAAGCAGTGAATTAAAAATCGTATTATATTTGTATCTAGATAAATGGCAAACATTAACTTTTCATGTTTTTGCGGCAAACATTCACCTTTAAAATGCATGTATTTTTAACAGTTTTTAAATTAAACTCTTGAAATGGAATTACTGATGCAGATGCAGTGCATGTTTTATAATCAAGGAAACTTATGAGAAATTGATCTACCCTTTAAAATTGTTTCTTAGCTTTTCCCAACAGAATTAGAATTACCTTTATTGAAAGAATAACCCCTAGGCTTGGATTGTTATCCATTCTGGAAACTTAAAAAAGTAAAAAATAAAAATTGTACACCTATCTGGGCTGAAAAGTTAAATACTAGCACTATTGTCAATAAGCACCTTTCACACAAGTACTGTGGAAAACTTATTCTGAAATTTAAAAGATTAAGTACTGCACTTCATATGTGCACACTGTTAAAACACGATGTGCCACCACTGTGGTAGATGGAAGACTATGTATTTATTTACTGTTAATTTGGCTTCATATCTAACATACACGCAGGAGTCTTCACCCAAAGAACTCAAAGGTACTCTCAAAAAACCCCAGAATTTCCCCAAACATCAGCAGGCAGCTGAACAGTACACAACATAAGGAATCCAGGCCTTTTTCCTTCAGTGCCTGTTTGTACAGGGTAGGGCATTACAGTGGTCCACATCCAAGGTTTCTGTTCATTCGAAGATATATTAGCCTCCACTGAACTTGGAGGTAAAGCTAATACCTATATTCACATGACAGTGACATGTAGGTCAGGAATGACCTACCTTACAAGTAGGTCAGGAGTGACCAAAAGCAAATGCCTCAAACTTTTCCAGGCCAAGACTCGAAAAAGCATGGCAATAATTTGTCTTACCTAATTCATTCGAGTCTGGATTTGTATTATTTTAGTGGCACCTAGGTACCACTATCCTCCCTCGGAAAGGTTTGCCAGCATCCTCACTGACAACAAGAGTGCATAAAAGACATCTTGAAAAAACACATCTTAAATCTTAAGGTGTCTGTTACCCTGAATTTTATAAAACATATTAGGAGATATGGTCATTTTGTAGAAGAAAACAAATAATTGTCTCAAAAAGAACTACATTGTCATTCACCGAAGCTGAGAAAATGTTGTTCCAACATATTCAAATATAGCTGAAGCATGAGACTGAAGGACTAACTTAAGAGTTAGAAATTTATTCTACTAAAATAATTTAAAAAAACCAAAGAGTGCGCAACAAGGTTGCATTTTTATAAAAGGCAGTAAATTTCTAACTTTAGACTTCTTCAAATGCAAGAGTTGTATTTGGGGGAACAGAAATATCACACTTCCTACATTTCAGAAAAGAAAGAGTTGTTACTTAAGGAAAAAACAATTTGAAAAGTGCATTGGCATATTAAAGCATAAGTCAGAGCAATGCAACTCAAAAATCTCTTAAGCCCATAATGCAGTTTCACAGTAAGACTGCTTGGCTAATTTACTAACCTTTGTCATGAGGTGAGTCCTCAGGCAGGTCCACATCAAGCATGAGATCATCATCTTCAAGATCACATGAATCAAGATTATTCAAGATATCCTGCAAGAAAGAAAATGTGAGATACAGTTGCTTTCATGATATTTCATTTGCCCTATTGTCATAAAAAGTTTATTTCAAAACTTTGTTACATTTGTATTGTACACATATCCAATGTTAGCAGCAGCCTCCTCTCTTTAGAGGCCAAGATCAACCTTACTTGAGACCATCTATACAAACAACAATCATAACACCTCTAGTAATATGATACAATAACAGTGCTAGATGAAACAAAGACAGATTAAAACATTTTTCTGCCTGATGTCTACGGAATACTCCAAAGATTTTTCTATTCATTAATAGCCTGCCTTCTCCCCAATTGGAAGCATTTTAAAACTAAATTACTTTGCTCACTTTGAATTCAAAAACAGCTTTCTGAAGAGAAGATGTTAAATCACCTTATTTTAGCTCTCATATCATACTATCATAATATCATTGAAAGGAAGAGGGGGGAACCTATGTTATCTTGACTTTTTGGGCCAACAAAACTTAAAATAGGCTATTATCAGCACTAAGCTCTGCTGCCTTTTGTCTTTAAGATTCTGGTTCATATAAAGCTATTTCTAAAGGGACTAACAAACTGTCATGTTGCATGGGTGTGCTAATAGTACAAGAAAAATGCAATAAAGTGTTAGTACTAAATGGAATTATACATATTATATATAGTCAGTCAGGTATATTAAAGAAAAAGAACTGTAGTGTGGGCAAGTCAAGCCAGTGTTAAAAAAAACAGAAACACCCCTCTTCCTTTAAGAATACCAACAGTATGAAAAACTCAAGAGGTCAAGGCTGTAGAACATTCAGCTTATTGAGCAGTCAGATGCTGCTAGCACCATGCTCCTGAAAAGCCACATCAGGCAACAAAGTGCAGTATTTGATCAGAGAACCCAGACTCCATTTTACTTCGTTATTCAAAGAAAGCTAAAACTTATTAATACCAAGCGATGATAACACAAAGAAGGTCTAAGGAAACTGTTAATGGTTATACAGCTCTAACTCTTGAGCTCTATTTTCCCATATCCCACAAATAGAAGCCATAGCTTTAAGGCCCAAGACCAGACTCAGGCACTTCACATCTGCCTCTTTTCCAAGAGCAGAAATGCAGATTTTTCTTAGGTTTAACAGCTATACCTAAAGATGATTCATGGGACCAATATTGAAAAATTTACCAAATATTAAGTAAAATAAGTGGTTTACTAATTAATTCTGACTGGATAATAAAGTGATCATTAAATACTTAACTGAATACTTGCATACAGACTATCAATACACCGCAAAACAATATTTACTTGGAAAGCTATCCCTTTGCTGGCTGCCATTTACTAGATTCGCTTTGTCAGACATGTATAGGTGAAAAGGAAAAACACTAATAGGCATTTGTCCAAACTGTTGCACCAACTGTTCTTCAGCAGTCTTCCTACAGTGTTCACAAAGGACTACGGGATTTTATTACAAATTGTGGAAAGAGCTAAGATTTTTTTTTTGTGTGTGTGACACAGAACATTAAACATTCTACATTTCTGCAGGGGAAGTTATTTATTGAGTTAGGAGGGAGAGTATGAGGTGAAAATAGTTCATACGCACTTCATAAAACATGAGCAATATAAAGGAAAGATGGAATGCTTGAGACAAAACCACCTGTTTTTGTTAAATTTCAAAGTCCTACCTGAATGATTTTGTTTACATACAGTATTCTAAGTATTTACAGGAAAAAAAAAATAGAAAAACCTATATATCAGGGCATTGTGAATAATAATAATAATAATAATAATAATAATAATAATAATAATAATAATAAAAACAACTGTGGAAAAGCTTCACAGAGAAATGGAAGCCATTTAAAGGAAATGTGGATTTAACATTTGGGAGAACAAGCTGCCTGTATATATTTACTTCAATTTGTTTCCATTAATTTACATTTTTCCAGGAACTAGAAGATTTTTAACAAACATGTATTCTTTAAACAATTCTGCAAAACGTAGGTGTGTTTGAGAGGCAGCTTTGGTTCGTTAGTTGATAAATTGTTTCTATGCCATGCTTTGATCTTCCAAATTAGTATAAACAAGCACTATTTTCTTCTACTGCAGGAACCTTAATAAGCATGACAAATTACGAACAGTGGCCACAAACATGTAAGAAAGTTGAAAACGTTTGCCATTGCTGTGCAAAAGCACTAAAAAAAAAGCACAGTATAAAACTGTAGTATGTCAGAGTGTTAACTAAAAGACCTAGATAAGCCACTACTATCTTTGTATCAGAACTTCAGAAGTCTAATGATGTCAGAGAAGGTCAGCATTTGAGATGCCAAACATACTTTTCTGTCAACAGCACATTTCATTATGCTTCCCTAATTATACATTCCTGCACCACACTGAGGCAACTCCATGCTAGAAAAAACAATTGTAAATATGAAGTCCTTGTAACAGGTGGGCCATATATGAATTCACTTTGAGTATTTCCCAATAATATCTACTTGGGAAACATAATATAAAAGTAGATGTCAGCAACGTCATCTTGAAATAGCTATAAGATAAAGTGCAGGTTTCATCAACATATTAGTACATATAAAACCTATGTTTACAGACTTCCGTTGTTATTTTTACTACTTTATAATGAACTGAAGTTAACTACATGGCAGTAACATTGTTAATAATGTGTGCTTAACAGTGATTATCTTCACGAAGTGATTCTGGGCAACAAGCTCAAACAGAACAGGAAATAAAAAATTTTTCAGAAGTGCATCAGCTCCAACCCTACAGAATATTACATGTTTAAGCAATTATTAAAAGTTACAGTAAGAGAAGAATCCTATTTTATTTGTATAGTTGAAAAGAACAATGGGGGCATGTAAAGGGGCATGTAACTTCACAAGGCGGATTTAGCACTAGATTTTCTAGATGGTACAACCTAGAAAGTGATTAAGTTTGGGACTGTGAAATCCAACTCAAACTACAATGCTGTCCCCAAGCTCTCCCTCCAGAAAGGTTTTCAACTGAACACAGGCAGCAGTGCTTTGTTCTCTTACTGCAATAGAACAGGAAAAGCATTAAGGTGAGAAACAGATGATCTATAACTACTGGTATAAGAACTGAGTAAGTTGAGAATTCCAACAGCAAGGAACGCTCATATTGCATAAGGAGATGGGAAAAGACTAAATAAAGAGCCAAGGGTAAGGCTGGCAAATAATTACACCACATTTAGCAAGTTTACTGCAACGTTCTGCAAATTCTTTCTGTAGTGACTGCCCTCAGGTGCTATGTCTTACCAAAGGTTAATCAAGCACACACCAACAGCTCACCTAGAACAGCTTGGGTTTTTTGCCTAATTTGTTGGATGCATAGAGTTCAGAACCTCTTTCTCAAGAGACATAATATTAAGTTCTTAAAACCAATGCTTTGAAGATTGGGGTACTGTAGAGCAGCTACTTTTGCTGAAGCTAAACAGATTTATAGTTTAATATAAATTCATGTCCATCATAATGAACTAGAGTAGCAAAATATTAGTTTTGAAACTTCAGCTTCTAAAAATTCCTCATGCTACATACATCATAAGCTCTCTCTCCCACTGAAGAGCAGTATTTTTCAGTCCAACAACTTAAGTTCAAGTTAGCTTAAGTCAGACCTAGGCAAGAGGCCCGATTCTCAGCTTTCCCAGATCTTGAGCTAAGTATATAATGCAATTACAAATAAATTACAGTGTGCCCAAATTAAGGGAAGGATAGAGGTCTACATTTCCTCCCCATTAAACATAAAAGATGTGGACCAGTGAAAGCTTATGACACAATGTATATTACACTGGAATTAAAAAAAAAAAAAAAAAAAAAAAGTAAGAAGTCAGGCATTGGGGTTAGCGCAGAAATACAAAGCAATTCCAGACAAGCAACCCTCAAACAAATTATTTCAGAGAGTGTTCACAGATTTGAGAAAAGAACTGAGCTCAAAATACCAATTCAGTACCCTTCTTTTCATGACAAGGTATACTATCCTGCTTGAAAAGCAATTGCATTGAGGTAGTCATGAACTGTTGGTAAATATTAGGAGCAATGTTTTACCTGTTTCCACAATTCAAGATCTCAGACCTCATTCATTTGTTCTACCTTTAGAAAGTAGGCTGTTAAAGGAAAATAACTCACTAAATCAGTAACAAAAATAATTAGTTAGGTCTTGCTTCCAATAATAAACATGCACTTCTGAAGTCAGTGGAAAATGGAAGTAAAAGCTCACATGCAATTTAAGTATTCCATAGTGATTACTTAAATTGAGTACACATACAAATTTCTTCAGTTTGATTTGCTCTACATCTGGATTTTTTTAAGCCTATATGCACAATTTCTTTGATCTTTTTTACTTTCTTGCTCAAAAAAGACCATACGAGCAATGCACGTAGATCATTTAATACAAAAGATTACAACTCCTTAAAAACTTCAAACAACAAAAATATCAAAGGATAGATATCACCACTTTGGGAAGAAAAATGAAACTACAGAAAGCACGTCTACAAGCCCAAAATCTGGCAGCAAAAGATCATGTGTCATCTACACCATCAGTATATAAGTACCTTTCTGTCATGCCTAGTTCTAACGTTAGTATTCACATAATACTTTCCCAGGTTACTGACCATGCATTTATAGAAGCTTTATCTGACATTAATCTAATTTAGTAAAAACTTTATTGTTAAATCTGGTTGGATATTATGAAAGGTAAACATGATAGGCTATTTCCAGTATATATTTTCAAAGTTGTTTACTCAAAGAACACAGCAGTAATTACAGGTCACTGTTGAATGACAGTGCATTATAGCACATTCCATTTATTTAGTTACACTTTAATCTCTTTGTACAAACAAATCATCAGTAGGTTAGAATAAGACTTCAGATGTGTAGTTAGTCAATTCTTACAGTACCATGCTGTATTCCTTTTGATGAAAATATATTATAGCAAGTATCAGTAACGACGACTATGAAATCAAGGTTATTTTATGACTTCCATTAGTTAAAGGTGCTTTACTTACTTTGAAAGTCGTTAGTCTTTATGGCCAAATTTTAGGCTCAATTTTTCTATGTTTACCTCAAGCTGATTTCCAGTTTTCAGCAAGAGCGTAAACAGTTTCTCAGAAACTGCTGAAAGATGAAGCAAAGTCATTTGTCCACGTAAAATTTTTTCTTCAGTTTTTACGTTAAAAAGATCTCATGGACACATACTGGAAGAAAGCTTGACTTTTAAATTTCTCTGACAGTTCTCTGAAATTCAGATCTCAGTTTGGGCCAAACTTGAGCATAGATAACAAACTTAGAAGCTACTGAAAAACTAATTAACATATCAGAGCAATTTCAGCAATGGCTTAAAGAATGACATTTAAATCATCCTAAAATTAAATTTTTAAAAAAATGCATAAATAAAAAGCCCTCTAAACAGAATTCTATCAAACTCCAAAATACCAGAATTACTTTTATAGGTCTTCTAGATAATTACTACGAGAAAAACATTTTAAAAACACAATTTTACATGAAAAAACCCCAAGTCTTAGAAGAACTAGCATCTCTGTATTAAAACATACTTCCCTGTAAACTTAGAAAAGCACTTGTCAAAGTCACTAAATCATTTAAAGCAGACATGTCCTTGTGACATTCCATTAAAAAAAAGAAAAAAAGTCAAACATGTTGGTCAGATGTCACCTTCATTATTCTTCTACTACTGAAGAGACCTATTTAAATAAAAGATTTGGTGTCTACGTTAGCGTGACATTGAAGCCACGATACTGTGTTTAACATGAATCTGATGCTATGGCAATGAATATATTACTACAAATTTAGCAATATTGATTTTGCCTAATACCACACAGGAGAAAAGAGTAATCATAAAGTAAGTCCAAAAAAAAAAAAAAGCCTCTTGAAACAACAGAAGATGCAGGAGTTCACACTGGGATAGAAAGCCCAATCTCTAGTCCAATGGCTAAGGCTCTAAGTACCACCTGATAGTTTCAAGCCAGTTATTCAGTTGATTCACCCAGCAGTGGGAGTCTTCACGCTTGCAGCATCAAAAGGACAGAACAATCCCTGTACGGAGGGACAATTCAACACAACCTTCTAATGCACAAGAGTACCCTTTAGAACAGGATTATGGTAGTGCATTGTACCACTAGTTGTATTTTTTATTGCAATAAACTCAGTTTCAGAAATTCCCCATCCTATCCCTTAGCAACAAAAAGGCAAAGCTCCTTTTGAGATCATGTTACTCACAAAAACGTTGATAAGATAGCTGAACAGACGTTGTACCTTTTGCCAAAAACTTCCTCAAGTCCAACTGTCTTAAAAATTACAGAGTAAGTAAAGCTTCTCCTACTTTATTATTTCTGAAGTTAAGAAAAACATCACAATACAGCCTTGATGCACATCTCGGCAGCCCAATTGCATAGCAAAGTCCTACTGCTACAGGAAGCGACAAAGATGGAGCTGAATAGGAGGCCAGCTACAAGATACCTAGCTTCCATGATTTACTGGGAGAAAGTATTAAAAAGACTGTGAAGATTACAAAAACATGAAATAGAAATTGATTCTTAGGACACTAGTTCTGGACAACAGAAAAGCACCACAAAATAAGAGACAGCTTTCAAACTGGTTTTGTGAAGAGAAACCTGAGTATGTCTCCTTAGAACATCAAAAAATACCTACTCTCAAACTGAACCTGCCTTATATGTTTTTGTTTTGTCTAAACTGGAGCATTTAGCTGCGATGCATCAGAAGGGCAAGTACTCCAAAAATCTAACTGAGAAGGACAACTAAAGCCTTTACAATCATTCCTCCACAATTTGAATTCTTGTTGACAAAAATCATCACTAGAAAATATGAAAAGTTCTCTTTTCCTCATACATAAAAATACATACTACACTTCTTTTAGTTATAATACAACAGCTGTTCTTAGATTACATTTTCATTATATACAACAGTGCATCTAAATAGTTTTCTTTTTAAAAAAAATCCATTAATAATCCTGCCAGTATGGCAGAAATACCCACAAAGAAATCTTACATTAAAGAACATGATTTTAAACCTTTATATTAGTTATTCATATTGATTCTCTTTGATACGATCTGCAGCTAACATGAAAAAAGTATTAAGGCATCAGAGTATGCCAGATGAAACGTACTACTACTTTCTCACTAGTAGTCATGTCTCTGCAGTTGTTAAGATCTCCCAGCTGGATGCTTCTGGTGTGACATTTGAATGCTACAATCAACATGTGGTTGTATTTTCAAAACAGAATGCCTTTTACCATCTACAAGAGTTCATTCACCTGACTGAAAGTAGGGATCATTGCAGTGAGTTGGCGTAATTCTCGAAGAACAAAAATATACTGTGTTTATACGATTCTCTGTACTTTAATATTTGAAATGAGAAGAAATTGTATTATTTGGTATCTGAAAGTGATTCATGTCTCTACAGTGTCAGAGTGTATTACAAGTCTTACGCTATACTAAAAGGGTACTGTTTCTTATTTCAAACATTCTTTCGCAAATAAAACCTAGATGTGCTTTATGCTCAGAAAAACTAGCAGCTTTAGATGCTTGAAATTCCACAGACGTTTTCATGCTCGTTTTCTATGCAGTTGCATATGCTGCATCTCTTCTGGAGAGATGCTAAAAATTAAAGATTTTGGATTTTCCATTAAAAAAAGATATTGAGGAGGAAGAAAAAGGATGAAAAAAGACCACAGAAAAAAGTTCAACAAGCAGAAGATAAGCATGAGTAAAGGGAGAAAACTACGGAAGAATCTGTCCAAAAAACTCAAGGGAAGCTAAGAGTTTGAGAATAGTACAAAAACTAACAAAGTATCATTCCAGGTACCTGAAGAATGAAAAAGGAAGTAGCTTTTAAAAAACACACACTAAACAGACCGGGTAAATCAGTCATCTGGAGGGCAGCTAAAGGATAACTGCAAAAGCCATATACGATTCAAGGCTGACAGTAGAGAAGAGGGAGACTTCCAGGGTCTTTTTCAATGCTATTTTCAGCATTTGACAACACCCCAGACACAGATAAAGAAACAAATAGGAATTCAATACAAGTCTCCAAAAAGGCAATGTTAAATAAGAACTGAACAGAACTGAAGTGAAGGCAGAAAACAGACACAGAAGATAAAGACACAGGAAGGCACATACCATACTATAGGGCTGAAGAGAAAAACCCACTGTAAACAAAGTCATAAGAACACAGGAAACCACACAGGGAAGAGAAAGGATGGAACTCTGCAGGATATCAAAAATAGGATAGGAAGGGAGTTATTTTAAATGCTGTACATTGCAAGTCACATTAAAGGTAATTAAGCCCAACATCCAAACAAGTATTTCACCATTTCATTCATGCTCTGTAACAGAAGGTTGCTGCGACAACAAATGCAAGAACAACTTTGTTCTGAAAATCCAAGACATTTTATGTTTAATTATTAGATATAACAATCTTAAATAAAGATTTACTATTCTTGAAAACATTTTTATAGAGGCATTGTATGTTCTACCTAGGTTTACTGAAAGTAGATACGTAATAATTATTAGGTTAAGTTATTACCCACTATATCTCAAGCAGCAGCTATGCTTGCTGCTTCATTTTATGGGGTTTTTTTTATTATAAAATCAGATGTCAGGCTGTAAGAAATCTGAAATTCAATAGCACAATGAAGGGAGAGAAAGAAGAAAACCAGAAATATTAACTATTCTGTTGAGACTTCACCAATTCATAAGCAACAGCACTTTCCAAACAGGCAGCGCAAGTTAAATCCCACAGCCACAAAAATCATTCCTTGACTGCCATCTAGCCTCCGGTAATGAACCCACAAAAAAGAAACTGAACGGGGGGGGGGGGGGGGGGGAAGGCATTTTTACCATCTTTCTGCAGAATTCCAGAAAAGTTTAGGAACATTTTCCAATTTATTTTTTTTTAAAATAGGCAGATGCTTTTAAGTAGAAAGATTCCATTTTACTATCGAGAACAATAATAGAAAGCCGTCAGCACTAAGCATAAATAGGAACATAGAAGTAGCAGAGGCTGAGGAAAAGCAGTCCTTTCTACTCATTGCTTCCAGTCTGTTTTCAGAAAAAGTCTACCGATATCAGAAGTTCAGCATTGCTTTTACGGTTTACCTACAAATAATGGAGCATTTTACACTATAAAGCAATATGTAATTGCTACAGATACTCTTAACTGGCAAAAATAACTGTGAATGATTCTCACTCCACTGACTTACACCTGTATTAATAGTGTAAGGTTCAGCTTAAAGGAAAACAGGGAGGCTTCAAATAACTGCCAGTTGAGAAAGGAACCAAATCATAACCTCAAAATTCAGAGGAACACCATGGGCAGGGCTGCTACTAGAAGCCCAATTACGTTTCCTCTGTGTAGTAAGTTTTAATTATACCCTAGCTAGATTTTGGGGGTAATCTGAATACGACTTGTTACGCAGCGTTAATGTGTTCTATTCTTATGCAGTCAGCTTAATATACTTGTTTCTAATTAAAAACAAAACAATCCTCAAATACCTCCAAACTATTTTTGAGTAATTCTACTTTGAACAATCTCTAAATGAACTGCTAACAACACAGGAAGCATCCCTGTCACTTACTTGCACTATTGCAAAAGTATATTCTCACTATGTTATCCTGATACATTTCAACAGTGTGAACCAAGAATACAGAAACACTGAAATGCTGTTTACTCAGAGCCACCTCATACGTGGGAAAATGCCACTTTGTTGAATTTCCAGTCTCAAGGAAGATGACAATTAGAGTTACAAGGTGATATCAGATTGCAGTTGGTATCAATATGGCCTGAATGCAATGTTAAGTGTTCTGGAAAAGAAGTTAAAGTGCATCCCATATTTACAACTGTGGGGACAGTAAGACTGAAATTGGGTGTAGAGATTCATCCAGAGGGACCAAAGCTCTGTGTACTACAAAAACAATTGACCCCAACATGTATAAGACACTGCCCCTTCCCTAAACTTCTGATGCTTCGCAACAGAAAATAATTCGGAAAAAGATTCAACACCAATGTTCCTATAACTTATTAGGACACAATTTTAGGTAAAGAGGAAAAGTAAAAGGAAACTGTGTGCCAATCTAGGCAGTTTTAATCAAGTTATCTGTAAAATATTCAGAAACCCAGTTAGATGGGTTAGATGTACGTCTCAATTTGTTTTACATATTTTTTTAAAAGTGTTTTTCTTGTTTATACTGATAACTTTGAAAAATACTCCAACTTTAAGACTACTGTTCTCTTTGGGCACATGTTCACCTGCTCACTATGGTTTGAAGATTTCCTGGGAGTACCAAAAACAATGCGTGAGACTTAAAAATTCAGCAATACAGTTATGCAATACAGCAATTCAGCAATATTAGAGTAATTCTGAAGTCTTTCTGTTATTGAAAAATTATGCTACTTGGTAGAATAAAGAAAAAAATTGAAAAGGAATAGCTATAAACTCACATTAAAATGTAGCACTGGATATGCAGTTACCAACATACAGGAAACATCACTTACAAGCTTATGAAATAAAAGAAGTGCTAATTTCTACCAGTATTTATTCTCATATTTCACACAGCAACACATCAGCTGCTGCTCTCTCTCTGCCTCTCCACCATACAAATTCAAAGCTGTCATTAACAGCTACCACAAATGAAACACAGGAGTACAAGTGAAGTTGCCTTACTTGATTTTGCCAGCCAAAAGAGCATGAGAAGATTTTCTGTGTCAGTTCTGAATCAAGCAGCTCTTAAAGGCATATATGCTTTCCCATCCCAAAGGAAAAAGGTAATTTGCCATAAAAGCTTGTTCACAAAATGTCATGCCTCTCAAACCAATATCATAAGAGGTTTGTGCACTGTAAAATAGTCATATAACCTCTTAATAATATTTGACAGCAGGGACATGTACATCACACAGGACAGACAGAAACGCCATCTCATTAAGTAATTCAGTTTCTCACTACCTCCCATTGCTGTAATAATTAAGCTCTGAAGTTGAAGACTAGAGCAGTGGCGGGAGGGTAAAGCAGTGGCTATTTTCACTCTGAAGGCAGCAGCTCTGAAATCAGTCTCTACTTTCATGATATTTTCTCTCTCTGCCACGAGCAGAAAACCGTCTGCCAGCAAACTCTGCCGAAAGAATGGTTGAGAGACCCTGCTAACAGAACATACTGAAACAAGTTTGTACTCTTAGTTCTGTATTAAGACAAGTAATAATACAGACTGAGTTTTACATAGCAGTTGCACAGTTTTCTACTAAAAGTTTAACTGTGGACATATTAATCAAGGACACTCTCCCATTAATTTAGTATGTTCACAAATATTATCTGTTCATAATGGAGACTAAATGCAAAAAGGTGACACTGACTTCTGAGGCTTTGAAACTAGAAACAAGCAGTCTAATGGTTTTCCAAATATAAATTTTTAGGCATAACAACGTTTTTTAGAAACTGAAGATATGAAAAACAAATGCCAGAGGTTTTTATACTTGTAATATTGGAAAAATGAAAGCAATTATATCGGCCTAATGAAAACTATGAAGTTAGAACAGTACAATTCAAGTGAGTCAGTGTCACTTTTGCCAGATTCTGGAACATGGCATGAAGATGTTGTGACAAAAGAGTATAGAACTTGGACATGACCTTATGAACTTAAACAGAGGTTACCAGCAACACCAGCTTCAGGTAAGTGGCACACAGATGCATGCCAATTAAAAACACCTTTCAAGGCTGACATCTGTATTAGATTACAATCCCAGAATCACCCTATTTCTGAGCAGGAAGTTTCAACTACTTTATAAATTTTAGAAAACAGAGTAAGACAAAGCTCTTTCACACAGACAACCTAAGCAGAAATGGCAGCTTACCAAGACAATGTATTTCCAAGAAATCCTTTTATATCACAAGTGATATAAAAGTGATTTAGACATGGTGTTTGTCATTTTCTAGAATGCATCAGTAAAAGCTAAAGTCTCACAGAAGATTCCTGGGCTACTCTGATGTCTCTTGCCAAGAAAAATATTGGTCTACAAACCCAAAAGTCAGGTTTTCAGGAAAAGGAGTGTGAAGGACCAATGAATTATTCAATCTGTCCTGCAGAACAGGATTTCTTTGGTGATGAACGCAACAAATGAAAATTCTCTGAGCAGAAGCAGAAAATATAGAACTCCACACTGACATTCCACATTAGTGATGCTATATGCTATACAGCTCTGTCCATAAAAATGGTCTCCAGTATGCTGGGCACAGAGGGAAATGTAGAAGGAGGTACAATACAAATTGCAAAGTATCTGACACCCTCTGGCTTTGCTCTTAGTCACTTCCCAGGAGGTTCACAGATTTTTTTTTTGTTTTCTACAGTGTGTCCACACCTGATTAGATAGATATGCCACTGAGAATTTCAATTATTGCCCATACAGATCTACATGTCTGCATCAGATGATTTCTGAAGTGCCTTTATAATTGGTTTGTTTGAATACTTTCTAGGTAATAGGTAGATGAAATTACTTCCCCCTACACTGGTACTACATTCTCACAGGCAGTCTCACTACTCTGACATACTAATGAATTCTAATATCGATTCACATACCTATAGGGAGAGGTTGCCCAGTTTTCTCCTCTGTGGTCCAGTTATGTCACAACACTGGCCAGATAAACTTGGCAGCAGCAAAAAAGACTAAAATGTCTGGGGTCTCACAGGCTTGTTAGGCAGTATCTTCAAGTGCCAAAAAAGGACCAGCTAGTTCAAAATTCAAATTACTCTAATATACATATGACAAGATTCCCTAAGACTAGAGCCATTATACCTAATTCAATATTGTTATACTACAAGAATAAAGCCTTCTCCTTCCTTTCAACCTCACTCCCTCACTAAAGTACTGGGCATCTAGTCATGTAATTAGCTGTCACTGTACCGAATTCCCTAGCAAAGAAATATTTTTTTTTAAAAATACCTAACCACAAACAAAACTAGAGATGTGTATTTATTAACGTCACAATGAATTCAAGTCAGAATCGCACTGAGGTGCAACCATCCTTTGGTTTTAGGCACAGAACAAATTCAGACCCTTCTTAAGGAAGCGCCCAGTTGAAGTACACAAACTACTTTAAGGAAGCATCATAGGAGCAACACAATGCAGTTAATTCTCTGTATTAGCGTAACCTTTTGTCAGCCGAAAGACATGTATTTTAACAAAGGAGGAAATGCAATTAGTCAACACTGTTCATCTGAGTACAGACTGTCAAAAAAATACAAGTGTCTTTTTTTAATGCTGTCCTCTGCTTTGAGAAAGATCTTTATTATTCTTTGCTGAACCACAAATGTATCAATAATGTAATACATACTGATGATAACACCAAGTATTACTATTCATTTTTAATTAATCCATCATTCTAAAAATAGACAAATACGGCTTCATAAGACTCACTCAAGGTCACAAAGTGTGACAGATGAGTAGTTGGGATATCTTTACTCATAGATCATTGAACTATTTTCTATACTAATAGCAAGTACATTCAATCTATCGGGGAACAAAAACATTTGGTTGATTCTCCTTCACTGGGAAAAAAAGAAAGAGCTGAATGGAGCGCAAGTCTTTCCTGACTGGAACATCTTTGCTAATGGAGAATTTTAATATCAACTTGCAGACAGAAAAGCAAATACAAGAATGGGGAGAAAAAAGCCCGAGATGTTGGAAATCTAGGGGTTTCAGTAATGGATTACGTAAAGATACCACGAAAATCTAAATAAATTTAAGAGTCTTTGTTTCAATAATAAAATTTTATATATATATATATGCTTCCATATGAAAATGCAGATTTTACATCAAAGCTGTTGTTTAACTTTTACATTTACTTTCAGCGTCTTAAAATCTTAAGACACTTGGCAGCATGAAAAGCAGAAAAAAAGAATCAAATTTCAACTAGCTCATTAGATGGAAACTGCTTTTTATGTGTGCTTCTTGTAATTAGCTTGCACCTGAAGGGCTCATTTCAAGGCTGCTCTTTTTAGAAAGTTATAGCAAAGAAGAAATTTCTGTGTCAAGAAAAGATACATACTTAGTTTCACTACACCCTGTTAAATGGATGAAAGTGAAGCGCAAGACCTTATGAATATTCTGTACTGAATGCCTCAATAAATCAACCACTGCTTATTATAAAAAACTTCATAAGAATGCAACTCCATTTTCAGTATACTACTTAAATTGCGTCCAAGTCTGTAAACATTGCTTTTAATTCAGAAAGGTTTTGTGGTGAAAATGCTTCCAATGGCTGTTATATAGTGCTGCTAGCACAGTATGGAGACTCAATATTTACTTGTTTGGAATTAGCATTGTACTGTTTCCAAAATAATTTCAGCACTTCTATCATAGTATTACATAGTTCCATCAAAAAACCCACACTGGGCAAGAGATATCTTATCTCAAATGGTAACCTCTAAGGGATTCACACTTCATAAAACTCTCCAAATACTACATTAAAAACAATCCTTATATATCTGAATAGCTGTTTTATTCCATACTTTTACACTATCTTAAGCTTACTTGCACTTGTATTTTTAGTACAACTGTAACAAAACAGTCCAAAAATTTAAAAAGCCCAGCTTCTCATAGAACAAGAACTATGGCTTTGGCATTAACGTCCTGAATAGAATGTACAACTAAAGAAAGGAAGATGGGTAGAAGACAATACCTAGAACACTTCACTCTACAGAAGTGAGCGTACTAGAAATACACACATCACAAGTCTGAATTCACATATTACTCATTTGAGAAATCAAACTGGTAATTTAAAGCTTACCATAAAGTCATTTTGAGAAGTGAATTATTAAAAAAGTTAAGGTAATTAACACTAAATTACTTGTACATAACTAAACCACTGCAAGAAATTAGTGATTGAACTAAACAATGCTATTTTAGCAAGATTATTTTCTCTTTCTAAGAAATAGAGCATATTTCAGCGTATTTCACTGTGAGTACCTATGCCTCTCGAACCAGAAAGCACTCTGCCCAGTCTCAAAAACTAATTCAGAATTGCCCTTTCCCAAGTTTCAAACACAAAGGGAAGAAAAAAAAAAAAAAAAAGTCTTAGAAGATTTCAAAAATTACCTAGGAAGAAGAGAAAAATGTAACTACTTCACACTGTGGCTAAAATTCTGGCCACATGTCAATACATGACAAAACAGATTCATTCCAGTGAGATTCAGATTTCATCCCAAGAGCAATTAAATTCTCAGTAAAGCAGCTAAAACCCATCTGTCTCTTCAAGCAAGATTTCAATTATTATTCCATAATCCTATATCTTTATAATTACATTGATGCTCACTCTGTATATACCCAAAATACTGGCTTTATTTCTTTCAGTAAAAATTAACATAGCACAAACATTCATATTCTTAACTAGGCCTACAGTATAAAGGGGTCAGAGGACTCGATCTCTTTTGTTTTTCTAAGATAGGGTCTTGATATGACCTGATAATAGAGAACACACATAAAAGTTTCCTGTCTAAACCTATTTGCCCAAATGAAATTGCTTTAAAAGAAAAAAAAAAAAAACCACAAGAACACAAAAACACTCCCACACCACAACAATTTGTTCTCTAGAGTCTTAAAGAAAGAAAGAAAGAAACCAAAGCTAGTGGAGTATTTTCAGTTTGAATTTTTACTTCTTGCAGACTATTATGCACTAGAATATCATAGCGTCTTTAAAAAAAGCACATACCTCAGAACAATACACACAACAACAACTGTATTATCTATCCTATTCTTAATGTAAATAAGAACTTTGACTTTCCAAAAATATTCAAAGCTTTACTCTGAACAAACACATATTAAAGCTTATGTTTCTCATGCATCTACTTAATACAATGGACAGGAGAAAATAAAACAGCTCAAACCTTGCTACAGCAAAAGAGTGCTTCATCATCAGTTAAGCAAAGGAGTGATGAGACTCCAGTTAGGATGCATGTTTTAGACTACATTGCTTATACGCATGTTAAACAGTATTTCCAGACAAAAACTAATGAAAGCAAAAGTGTAGCAAGGCTGATATACTAGACTACAGTCCAAGTTCTCATTCCAAGAAATAGGAAAAAGAAAACCATTTGTTTCCTGTACTCTGAAGTAAAATGACTTCAATCCTAAGCAGCTATTTCAAAGATCATTGTAGAAATCAGACATTCAGTCCTTCAGATGTGTAACAACCAGACTTCTATTGAGCGAATGCTAACCTTCTCAGCTGCTAACTGAATAGGCACAAGCAAGGAAAATACTAATACCATCTCCCCCTCCAATGAAACAGAATTCATCTATAGGAACTAAGAACTCTTAAAAAATCTTGGTTTCAGCTTAGCTCTGTAAATTGTACAGTTTTTTTGTTTAATGAAGACAGTTACATTACAATCATGAGCACCATTCAAATCTAGAGACACAGGAAATGTGTAGATCCACATTAAGGTTTGTTGTTTGGTTTTCTGGTGGGTTTTTTTTCCCCCTTTTTGTAATCTGACTCTTAATTTTGCTTGCAAGGCTTTTTTGTTTTTACATAATTGTGATCTAAGATTAATTTATAAATACTCACTCAGCAGCAGTGAAATGAAGAGACATTTTAATTATAACCCTTAACTTGGTCCCTGACCTAAAGCTAGCTAGCAACAGAACTGCTGAAAGCCTGTATTAAAAAAAAAAAAAAAAAAAAAAAATCAAAATAAAAACCAAAACAAACAAGAAAAACACAAATAAAACACAGCACAAGTTGTACCTCACAGCTTTCTGCCATGAAACAGTAAAGCAGCTAGGTGTTAAAGTAGGTAGCTGAAACACACAACATGAGCAAACAGTACAGCTGAACATTAAATGAGAATATATAGACACAAATATTGTCTATGTTGCTAATTTACAGAGCCATCACAACTGCTCTAAGCATCAGTCTACTCACACAGAATTGAGCAGAAATAGCACCAGGTTTGTTGCTTAGCAGCAAAGACCAATTGTTGAAAGGAGTATAAGGAATACCAATGAAATGAATGCTTAAAAACTCAAAGGGAGTTCAATTCTTAGAATGTTAACCAATTGATTTGTTGCCTTCAAAACTGGAAATGAAACAAAAGTAGGGATAGTGAAATAAATTATTTTCTATTACACAATTAAAGAATAAAAACATTTTCATGCTGACAAGGTCTCAAAAAAAAATGCATGTCCTACTTAGCTGTAAGTCCCCATGGCATCATCTTATGGGAGGATATTTAGATTTGTGTAACTTTCAAACCTCCAACACTGGATTGCACCTTTTTTCCATAGCTGTTGGCTCAGTTAGTGAAGAACAGAAGGGCTGTCCTAAAAGATGTCAAATTTATTTTATTTTTTTCCCCTATGTCCTTAAAACCAAGCTCTACTGAGACTAGCACAGATAACTGCTTTTCTTCTCCCAAAAAAGGAACAAAAAGATTGAGTAGCCAGCAAGTTCCTTCCATTGTCTTCCTATTCTGGTTTCCATTCCAGAAGCCTAGTTAAAATTCCCTCTGCAAAAGTTGCCTTTTCAAAGATGGTCAAAACACTTCTAATCTAAGATCACCCAATTAGAGCTGTACTGTCATCTATAGAAGTAGTTTAGGAATTTAATATTTGTTGATACTAAGGATGATACAGCTTAAAAGACTAACAATACAACAGCAGGATGGAAATAATAATAAAAAAAAAAGGTGAATTTTGCACTAAACACTACCAGTTACTCACCATCTAACTACCTGAATTGTTATTCAGCTAAGTTGCTTCTATTCACCCCAGCACCAACTATATGCTTTAGAGATCTCCCTGGAAATATTAATTCCAAGGGGCAGTCAGGCTGGCATTAGCTCAAGCACTCAAAATTCTTAAATCTGACTCTTATCAATTCAACTTTGACACACAAATATTAACTGCTTTTACCCTCACCGCACTAGAGGATAGAAACCGCATAATTTGATCACATACCTCCCAGCAATCAAAACATCTGATGTGCTGACTAATCACAACAATTATTCTCAACGCCTTCAGTTCTATTTTTTTAACCTGTCTTTATACTCATTGCCTGCAGAGAAAAGGAAAAACATGGAACAAAAGCTTACATTAACCTACCCAAGAACATAATTCTTCAGAAATCATGAAAAACTGTATCAGAAATTCTTCTGCATCTTCAGATTAAAAACGATCAGTGTTTAATCTTTAGGCTAAAGAAATAAAATATATCATGCTTTCTACCAAAAACAAGCACAGGGAAAAAACACAAACAAAATAACACCACTAAAAGGCAATTCAACAAACATTTCAGAGCTACAATTTCCCCTCAAAAACCAAGCTGACTGAAAATACATTTCTGCCTTGTAAAAATAAAAGATGTATTACTGATGTTGCTCTCATTTAAGATAAAAATTCACAGTACAGTAAGCACTGTAATTCTGGAACAGCACTAACATGATAAAAATCAAAATGGGTAGAAAACACACACCTTCCTGGATTCAAAAGTAAGTCTTACTTATAACCTCCTCCTTTCTCCACTTCCTCAAAACCTAGGAAGTTCATTCTGCTATTTTGAAGTCCTCTCTAAAAGCTATTTACTTTCAATAAAGGAAGAAATAAACCAAAGTAGTGAACAAAGATATCGAAAGCTTCTAATGTACCTCTGCTCCACAAGGCTTACAACAGCTTCTGTCAATCAAACATTGATTGACAATCAATTCATACAGATACACAAATTAATGCATAGAGGTCACATGTATCAAAAACCTAGACAGATAGTCCAAAAGCATGGGAAAGTAGTGTCTTTTGTTTGTTTGATAAATTACACTGTATGTATCAAAAATATCTAATCTTAAAATTTATGAAGGACAAAGTTCAAGAACTTCCTTTTTTTCTTGGCATGTGCATGCATGTGTCTAGGGAAAAGAGTGTTTTTGCAGTGGCCTACATTAAACTTTTTTGTCCCCTATAAACATCAATAAAACTACAAAGCTTATACTGGAAAAAGTCTCAAACCGCTTTTCCAAGCTGGCCACAATTACCACGAAAAGCTAATAACCATTTCTAAACTCTTTTAAGCACTACATCCCAACATCATAATTTAAGACAAAGAGCAAACATTACCACAAGCAGCTGAAAATATATCAGGAATTCATATGTAGTTACACATAAAAATATAATTACATAGCTATGCTAAATTTTCAGGAGAAACCTCTGCTGTTCTGCTCTCGGGCTAGAGCAGACAACCCTAATAAAATTACAAATCAAAGTCTGAGTAGGTGCCACAAACCCTATCAAAGTCCAAAACTGGTATCTACATTACTAAATTGGCAGTGGTGACACAGTATCTAACATGCCTTAAACACACGAAGCATGACACATTGATTATACCAAATTCTTTTTGTTAGAAGTTCTGATTGTCAGTATCATGTTAATAAGATCTGAGTTGCTTAATTCAAAGGACTGTTCAGATAAATGAATATGAACAGTGAAAGGGGATGGAGGACAGACAACATCTTCCTCAAGCCCACAGAAATCCCAATGTTGGCTCCCTGACCTCAGCTGGAGGCTCACAGCATTGCAACAACTCTCCACCCATTCTTTAGATTGAATGATGTTTCTTGCACATCAGTTTTAAGTTTAGCAACAAGAAAAAGGTTGTTATGCACCTTGTGTATTGCATTTGAGACATAAGAGTCCTGCTACAGTGAGCTACTGTCTGGCATCTACCTTAAAGATTCTGTGCTTGAACAAACTGAGAAATCAAAATAAACTTCAGTTCAAAAGGGTACTATAGGTATACAGTATAGAAACAAGACAATGGATCAAGTCAGATAGGCGATAGCTATTTTCTTGCTTTTTCACTCCTAGGTTTAGAGATTGGTATGAGATACTTAACCTATCATTTGCAGAAATTAATTACTTTATTCTTTATGAGCACTACTGTGAGATTGCCTAAGGAAGGATCTGTTCTATCCTAACTTGAGAAGGAGGAAAAAAAAAAAAAAGGTGTGTGTAAACAGCCTAATCAAGGTCACCTGTCCAGAAACAGGAGTTCCTAATTCCTAAACAAGAAGTTTCTAAAAGCTATCAATCAACTACAGAGGAAAGAGGAAACCATTATCAAGGAAAAAATAAGTTAATTCTGTTTTTAAAATATACTTAATAAGCAATAAACTCAAAACACTATAATTATGCAACTTATGTATATAAATACATACTATGCTGTTCATTTCTGAAGATTCATAACTTCCACATGGATGAACACTTCCAATAGGTTCCAACCCTTCTTCATCCCACATATATGTGCCATCAGAGCTGTCAGATGGAGAAAGCTCAAAAGAGGACCCAGCTCTGTAATTCATCTCTGGAGAAATCACATTCTCAGCAGTATGCTTTGTGCTTTCACTGTTGTCATCCACTGCTTAAAGAAAACAGGAATAGTCAAGATTCCAAAAACAATCTAATATGCCAAAAATAAAAATTAAGATGTGTATTATTGGTGCATTAACTTTTCTGAAACAGTACTGTTAACAGAAATATCTGAAAGCATTCTACATTATTGTTCACTCATCCTAGAGGGGAAAAAAGCTGAAGCTGGTTTGGTAGCTACAACTAAGTGTCCTTCCAACCTACATCTTTGCTAGCCTTTTACATTGCACTAATTCACTCATCATGAAAGCTACTTTCTAGAATTCTGTATCTTTTTAACATATTAGAAGGTGGGTCCAAAATTAGATTCTTTGGATCCAATCTTTCAAATGTAACTTCTCTCAAAACAAGCATGTACTATGAGAAG
The DNA here is from genome assembly GCF_035582795.1 of Mycteria americana. Taxonomy (NCBI): domain Eukaryota; kingdom Metazoa; phylum Chordata; class Aves; order Ciconiiformes; family Ciconiidae; genus Mycteria; species Mycteria americana. The sequence goes on from NC_134370.1 coordinate 33,722,399, forward strand.
CCCATCAGAGACTTGAAAACGTGGCTTTTAAAAACATCTCCTGTCTCTTCCACTAATTTTTAAAGAATTAATATAGCATGCCTGTGGAAAAAACAAAAAAACACTGACATTCGTACTTATAATTTAACTAATTAGACACCCTACACTTATTCCCTATACTTAAGAGTGGTTACAGCTGTCCTCTGCCTACTGAGGGCGGGGGGGAGGCAAGGGGAAAGATCACCAGTCCAGAGAAATGAATGGCAAAGCAAGGATATGAGGAATCCCCCAACCCTACCACAAGCATGGTTAAAGGAGGTATCCTGCATTCTTATCCCAAAGAAAGAGAGTTCTTCAAAGTCATGCCTCGGAAAGATAACTATCATGCAGAAAAAGCACTGTAAGAAAATAAGTGGGCTAGCATAGAGCCAAGCTCTATTCTGAGACAATTCACAACAATGGGCAATTATATAAAATGACTTAGAGTTACAGAATCTTGATTTAGTACCTAAAATTTCAAACAGAACATAACAAAGCATTTACCAGATACGTTTATATCAAGCCAGTCATCAGCATTACAGCGAGATCCTCCACTTTCCTTGAGAGAAGTGAACGGCTCGATGGATGTTATGCTCCTGTGCTCTAACTCTTGAAGACAGCTCTCCTTTTGCTGTATTTGTATAGTTCTGTTTGGGTCTTCTATATCTATGAAATCATCACTGAAGTCTTCACTCAAATCATTTTTTTCAGAAGATGACAAAGAAGATATAGATATTTCATCTCCATCATCACTCATACACATTACTTTTGACCCATGTTTTCCCATACTCTCATGCAGGCCCTCATCAGATTCTGTTCTTTGAGCATTGCTCTCTATAATACTGTTTTTCTCAATTGCTCGATTAATATTTGTTGAAATTTCAGAGTTCTCCATGATGCACGTGTCAGGAGTTGTACTTTTGCTGCCATCCACAACAATACTTCCAGCAAATCGCTGCCTGGTAGGCTTCAGCAGAGAAGGCCGACTTAATCTGTATCCAAAAGAAGGTGCTGACCCAGATCCATTTGACAGAGGGGGCTTCTTTGAACAAGGAGCCGACATACCAGAGTAGGGTCTGGTAAATCCATACTTCACAGGTTCATTTCCATTGGGTACATCCAACTGACGTGCATTTCTTGACAACAAAGTTGACCTCTGAGATGTCCTGGCAGCTAGATTTTGACTATAAGGCCTTGTAAGATCCACAGCTTTATTAAAGGAATGTGACCTGGTTAAAGATGCAGTGGGAAGGAAAGAATTCTGAATGGAATGTGAAAAACTTTGTGATCTTACCATTTTTTCACAGGAAAAAGCCTTGCTACTATCTGTAGATTGTGCCAGGCTTTCTCCTGAACTTGTTGTTGTGGCACTGGAATTAGCTCTAGGTCTCTGCAAACCTACCACCGGCCTATTTCCATAAAATCCATTTAAATGTGATTTTGGAGCACTGAGTCCAGAATATGAGGTCCTTCCTGACAGAGTACCTTTGGCGAATTTTGCTGAACTAGAGAGTCCAGACAAAGACTTTGGGTTTAATTCCTCAGTAGAAGGTACAAACATATTGGTTTGCTTTGCTGCTTTTGATGCAACCGAAGCAGTACTGTTCAAACCCACCCTGAGCACATCATTACTCAATGCTCCTTGAGATTGAGAATACTTCTCAGAATCGATTAATTTTTCGTTACAGTTATGTTTAGAGTTGGTCTCTCTCTCATTTTGATCGTGAAGTTGGTATTTATTTGATTTTTTCCAGTTGAAAGAAAAGGAAGACATACGAACAGTGCCATTGTGCTTGCCAAAATTTTTGCCACCGTTATTCCCTGCTAAACTAACAGCCGTCCCATTTGGCATAGGTTGCAAGACACTTCCTAAAGTTTTCGTTCCATATTTCGGTAGCCTGGAAACCAAGGATGTCCTGATTTGATTTTTTTCTTCCATGAGCTATTGGGTACATTGGTCCTTACAGGGTGCTTGAATCTAAAGAAAAGAAAGAATATATTAGATTTGAATCAACCACATGTTAATTAACAATTTCATATACATTTGCATCTATATTTACTACATTCCTGTGCCTAACTATACCATGATGGTACAGAGTAACTCTCACAAATTTTGTGAACTCCAGAGAAATACCTGTCACCAGCAGTTATTTGGCAGTAATGTTATTCACACTTCCCTACCCCAACTTTCATTCTCTAGATAAACTGCCTTTTTTTTTTCCTTCCTTTTGAAATCTATAAAATAAGCTGAAAAAAGGGTTCGGGTTTTTTTTTCCATTTACCTATTCTGAGCAGCAAACTGAATTTTTCAACTGTATTGCAATTAATAATTACATACTGAAGACTTCATATTTAAAAAAATCCCACAAATTGAACATAGCACAAACCTGTGGTCAGCAATGTAAAACTGCAAAAACTATAATATAAAATCTGACTAAAAGCTAATTTTTTGAATTTTTTTTCTTTTTTCAGTTTCCCCAATGTCTATGTTATGAGATATAAAATAATCACTCTTCACCCACCTTCACCACAGCATTTTTTTCCCAGATCTTATTGATATCCCTAATTCAAGATGAAAATTCCTAATCATTTTTTCCCCCCTCTTTGTATGGAAACTGTAGCCTATTTTGGTCATCATCTTATTCATGTACAAGACTTGAGGTACAGGGCAACAGTTGCCTAAGGTCAGTGTTAGTAAGTGAATTCAAAAGTTTTACTTCTGTGCAGTGATACATGAACACATAACCCTAGCTATAAAAGTATGAGATAAAAAGATAATTATAGCATTCATGCATTCCCTTGTATCTTGAATTGCAGTCCCATCCACCTGATTTGCAATATAGGGGACTCCACTACAGTCTTTAATAAAGATCTGTTGTATCTCAACTTATAGTCATGTCATTTTGGTCTATTTTACATCACACTTATTTTATAAAGCCATATCTGCTTTACAGACATATCTTTGCCCCAAAAATTTTTGCCTTGACAAGTCCGATCTCCTTGCTTTGATATACTGCTTTTTGTTTCTTCCACACTCATCCACATATCTATCCTACTATTTGGACAACTAACTATGTCTGTATCACCCTTTTGTACAGCATTTAGTCTGTTGTTTTTCCTGGCTATACAATATGAACAGCTTGTCTAAATGCTATTATTAAAGACTTGCAGTTCATACAATAAGGCCTTGAGAAGCCTCCAAGCTTCAATGTTGCATCTTAAGACAAGGTTTACTCTAGTGTTAAATTCTGTATTCGCAAGACTAGGTTTCTGTTCTTTCAAGCCAGTTGTAACAGGATATCTTGCTTTTGCTAGCCTGGATTATATGTTTTCATCAGTTCCACCTGCTGGTCTTACAATGGTGTCAAGACACAGAATTTCAGTCATTCATATGTTATTCCCTGAAACTATTATCCGTGTTTCTCTTTTCACAGACCTACACACAGCTAGCAGGACTGAAAAAAACCATGAAAATTTTAGAACCATGGCAATCATGATGAGAATCAACACATAGCAAGTAACATTATACTTATTCAAGGTACAGGAAATATCTTGTGTAACCACAGCAAGCATTACCTTAAAGTGACTCACTCCCCATGTTGCAAGAGCTCACTAAGAAACACTTAAGATAAAATCAAAGTGGCATTAAATTAATGCAAACTGAAGTACCCTTAGGATTTTGTAAATCAATAGAATGCCCCAGAGCTGTACTACTGGAAGTAGATCTACATTAAAAAGATACAAAGAGAAACACTCAGAGACATGGCTTTTTAGGGGTTCCTAACCTAGTGAAAATATCAGAATCCACATCCTACAACTGGTAGAGCTCATGTCTATTTAGAAACACACAAATCCAGAGTTTTCAAATACTACGTGAATTCTTGCACACTGGAGACATAACCCTCACCTAGGCATACAAAGAAGCACACAACTATTTCCCTCCAGCAACAGCAAAACATTTAACTCATTATGCATAATACGTGCCTGCACATGGATTTAGGTGTCTAATGTTAGACTTATCTCAAAACCACTATGACCAACACCACCTACTAAGAAAAGCATTCACAGCATCCCATGTATCTATACCCATAAAAAAGAAACTTGCCTACAGTGTACCTGTATACTTTGCAAGTGAAAAAATCATTATGCTTTAATATCAGTTGCAAACCTCGAAGATACTTACTTTATGTCAAATATATACAGTAAAGGCAATAAAGTATACCTTTTTTTAAAAAAATAATAACTCCTTGCATAAAAAATAGCCTTTAACACCATGATGCATTCATTGACCACAAGCATCATACTGCAGATCCATCAAAAGATATCCCAACTCTAACAAAAAGGCTCAAGTCTCGTAAAGAAATCTTCCAAATTAAAAAACTTAAATTAGAAAGCTGCTAATTTAACTTCATGCTTTATGGATAATTCCCTTTTCACATCTGTCTACCATCTCTTAGGTGACTGCAAAATTTAAATGAGGCCATTTAATGAGATTACTTTAATCCTCCATCAAGTGCTGCAAATTAAACTTGAAAAGACGACCTTTCAGTTCTCTAGAAAGGGTGCCTGCTCATTTATCCTTAATTAGGGAACGACAAAATATTATCTTTAAGAAAACTGTACTGATTGCTTAAAATACTTCAGATAATTAAATTAAAAGACTGCCTACAAGCAATACTTGCCTGTGTTTTGTTAGCTACATAACTAACTACTGTGTTACCTTTTCAATTTTAGGTTGCATTTGTTTGCTTGAAATACAATGCCATCAAAAAAAAAACCCACAACAACCCACTGAAACAAAACTTAACAGTATCATGTTTGACAGATGTTACTTTTCCCAGAAAATGGAAAATTTTCTCATGACATTCTCTTGCACATCCTCAGTCTTAACATGCATTTACTACTAGAAATTACATTACCCTAAAAATGAAATTCCCTTATCAAGAAGCATAGTACCTGCAAGTTATACTATGATTTCTGCATCCCATGAAACTCAGATTCAATACTATTTAGGTCGTATTCCGCTGTGTTATAAAGAAATCCAAAGTATTTTTAGACTTCTCCAATTTATGGATTTTTTAAAGCAGACATTTGGGCAAACTAGCTTTATGTGCTTTGCCTTGGGAAATACATTATCTAGAGCACACAAGCCTAATCGGGAATTAAACTAATTACAAAGAGCCTAGTCTTACATAATGATCCAGGGAAAAGGAATTAAAACTTACAAACCCTCTCTGAAGTATAATCTGAATTAACTGAAAAGCTGCTACATCCTTACCTTCAAGGATATTCAAGATCCTGGTGATAAGCAAAAGGATATTCATTCTCACTCTCCTTTGTGCTTTCTGTATAGGATTATTTACACCTCAAGATCCTCTGATGTTACTTTTGACTAGCAAACACAACATTCACTTTTACTTCATTCACAGTCTGTTTCAACAACACCAGGAAGACAGTTGCCTATATATTAGCTTCTCAGCAAAGTTTGGTTTTGCATCTGAGACTCTGTCCTGCATGCTGTGGAATGATTAATACAGCAGAAGACAGCTTAAGGTTCATACATTTCAATGTTTGGGCACCTTTAAAGTATTGCGATCCCTATGACCCATGCCATCAGAGAGCTACTAGCATTTTCAAGTTCCAAACAGATTACTGAGTGGGACCAAATTCTCCTCCTATTGTCATAGCAGTGTGGAATAAATGTCTGCCAGATGAAACATATCTGACAGACTGGTGACAGACAAGAGCAATTCTGCAGAACTATTGGTATGCCAACAGTTTCAGATGTATGTTTCATTCTTCTTCTCAATTTTAAGACCAACTAAGTAAGAAACAGAAATACCGAGTAGCAAACTTAAGATGCTTTTCTTAGAGCAACTTCCTTCCCAGTGTGAAGAATTTTTTTTCTTGAGGCAGAGATAAATGTAAGTGTGTGTAACAGGATTGTGCTGGAAAACCAAGATAGTCAACACCTCCTCGCTGCTTCTGGATAACAAAAATGGTACTTTCCTGCAGGTCTGCAAGAAGCTGGCAGCTACAGTGGTACACAAGCTTCTTACCTACCCAGAAACATTATCTCCATTGGTGTTTGTATATCAGCAAACACCAATTATTAATCAGTCAATCTTTTTGGTATTTGGTGTGGGCAGACTGGCAGAACAACTGCTATGAAACCCTGTGAATAAATGACTTATTCATATTTCTGCCATCATGTGCCGGATGTTACTGAAGCCAATGAAGTTTAATGACCACGTTTGCCAAGCCAGACCTTATACTCCTATTATTCGCCTTCCACAGAAGGCCTAAGAATTAAGACATTATCTAATTCTACTTGTTCAGCTCAGTGACAGGTGATCTGAAGCAGCAGTTTACCAATATTCATGCATATTTATCTTGCCAGCTCTACAGTGCTAAAATTTCCAGGGACCTTCATTCTTTCTCCTAGAAAACAAAAGCATGTTTCTAGTATACAAACAGCATGGACAGGAAGGTGAGAACATTCCTCCTATGGTAACCTAAATTATCTCCTCTAGTGAAAAGCTTCCTTGGCCACAGCATTACGTTAGCACAGAGAAAAGAACTGTTAACTACTGCCCAAGCAGTGGAGAAAATGAGTGAAGCATACCCTCGGGAACTGAAGAGCAAATGGCAGGCAATGAACAGATGGCTTGAGGCAGTCACAATCTACCACCTTAAGTAACAATTATATCCTGTTTCCTGCACCACACTTCTAACAGGAAAGCCCTGCTGAAATCTGAGACACAAGACCAGCTCTTCTACAGACATACTTCCAGATAGCGGCTCCTAACTTCCCACTGATTTTCACAATAACTAAGATGCCCTCCACACACACACACAAAAAAAAAAAAGATACAAACTTGCCAATTTGAAAGATTGTAGTCTACTTCTAAGTATCTTCTGGTGAATCGAGATATACCGCATGGCCTTTGTGAATTTAAGTGCACATCTATTTCGACTCTGTCCACTGTGCGTGGCTTATAAAAACAACCTCTGTACACCTCTAGGTTTTAACACCACAGCTCCTATTTATTTATTTCTTTTTCTATTCAGGACACACAGAATGCAGATCTTTTCACCACTGATACATGGTGAAACTTAAGCATAACTTAAGAACTATTTTTCTTAAAAATGTAATTAAAAATGCATTAGGGCAGTTATGTGAAAATATCTTATTTCCACTAGTGTAGGGAGGTACAGAATGACGTAAGCGAAAAATCACAGAGGCCCCTGCAACAGAAGCAAAAGGCTTCTTCAGCAATTATTTAGGAACACTGCAGGATGGGTAGCACGGTTGCAAGTCACTTTTCAGCTTTAAGAGGACCATGGGAGCTTAACAGAATGAAAGAAATTGGCAGGAGATCTAGCTAGCAACACCTGCTCTGAGCAGAACAAGCCCTGAGGAATTAAAGACGATGAATGCTAAGGAAATTGTGCATGTTGTATGAATTAAATTGAATCAGAATACAACTAGAAATTCTGATGACTCCGAGACCGAACTTCTGAGTATTTACAACTGTCCTGTATTCTTTTGTGTTATTTACAGACCGGTTCCAGCTCAATCAAAAAAGCCTTCTCTCAGCTCCAAGATCCAACAAGATTTATCAGCTCTGCAGTAAAATCCTCCAAGACTTCCTTCCTCCTCCTGCCTTCAGTGTCTCTGAAACACCACTGTTCTTGAATCAATGCTCAATGTCTCACGAAGGCATCCATGAATTTTAGTGTCTCTCCCTTTACTATGTCCAAACTTCACAGTGATTAATAGTAGCACCCCTGACAGTCTGCCTTTTGAAGGTACCATAGCCATGAAGTATGGTAAGAAATTCCAAGACGCTTAATGTTTATTATTCTGTTTCTCTGAAATAATTTTGTTATTCTGTGTTTGAAGTTGTGAGATTCTTTTCTGTTCTTTCTTCCTCCCTCACACTTAGGTATGCTGATGTTCTATCCACTTGTAAAGTTTGATCTATCAAACACCAAGAAAACCAGTTATTCAAGCCGCTGTTGTGCTGAATTTTATTTACTGTCCATCAGAATGCACTAGGTCAAGGAATATAAGCAGAGCGTGATATATGAATAGAGATAGTGAATAGCGATAAAGGAAGGAGAGAACAAGAAAGACATCCTGAAGAGATTGGGGCTTCTGTATTTCTAACACTGAACAGTATCTTTAGTCAATACAGCAAAAAGATATAACATTCCTTGCAATCTTTAAAAGCATTGTACTTATTCATCAGAATACAGTTTCTTAATGCTTTGTAAGGCTAGAGGACACAAGCACTTACTGCAGAGAAAGAAATAGGGAAACGCAGCTCTATTTTGTAAAAGAAAGCTACCAGAATACTTTCAGAACCAAAAACTCCATTCACATCCCTTAGGGCCACACTCTCAATTCACTCTGCCATTAATGCTATTTACATTGACCATCAGGCACCTCAAGGAAGAAGAAAAGGGCTAAGTGCTACCTGCCCAGAAATGTATGCTTTGTAATAGTTGCCCACTTATGCTTTGTGTATTAGTAAAATAGAGACTATACATTTTAAACACCCATTTTTTACATCAGACCTTACCAAAAGGTTAAAACAACACAGGATTTGAGTTGTCATAAAACCCTTAAGATTTTATCGAAAAAATGGCATGCAAATTTTAACTAAAAGTAAGACCTTTGCTAAGGTTTCTCTAATAGGTAAATTTGCCCCGATTTTTGGCATTCTTACAACATGACTAAGGCAGAGGGCAGTCAAAGTCCAGATGCTTAGCCAGCTGCAGCAAGGGAGGAGCTTCAGGACAAAGAAAAGAAGATGGAAGAAGACACTTGGGGGTAGAGATATATTACTCCCAATACAAGAGAATATCAGGGCTTGCAAAAAAGAAGAAATAAACTTGAAATAGTGCACTTCCACATTCCTCTTAAATGTTAATACAGGTTATCATAGTTCATTCAAAAACAAGACGTGAAATGCAATTACACTTACTCTTTTCTGCATTAGTGCTGACAGCCTAATTGTTCTCAGGGACAGAGGTCAGCTAACAAGTGGAATAAAGCATTGCAGGGGCACAACTCCTCTCTGAAGCTGCCAATCATGTGATGCATCCTCTTGGAGGAAGTCATCAATTCCCTTCTTCAAAAGATCTACTCTTCTTGCCACAGTAGAGATAAAACATAGGTCTACTCTGACTTTGTCAAAAGTCTGGAAAATGCCTTCAGTAAGAACTAAAGGTGGCTCAAACACGTATGGAAGTTGGGTTTTCCTTAGGTTTGCTTTTGTGCACTCTTCCAATCACTCATCCAAATGTAGCAGTCGTACCTTGTTAAACCTGAACTAGCGATGTCAACTCTGTACCTGCAGATAATAAACACCATGCACTTCCTGCATAACCAACTCTCCAAAACACAAGATACAGGACATAGTAAGGCTTTCACTGGAAATCCAGAGAACACAAGGCACAGCTGATAGAAACACTACATTAAGTGTGCTTACCCCAAGAAGAGCTTTGAAGGCATTGTAACAAGCAGATGGGATACATTGTGATAAATCAGAAGCAGAAACAATTGACATAATGATGAGCGATATACCTAGCTCTAATGCAGAAACACTCCTGCTAGAAATAATTAAATTATGTGGACTACTTCATTTCTTATGTTACACAAGGAACGGTCTTCTGTCCTGTGAACAGAACAAATTCAACAGATTCAACCTTAGTGAGCGAGTCAAGTAGACCAAGCTTCTTCAGCAGGGTAGCTTAACAGCTCTTAAACTGCAAAAGATGTATTGTTCTCAAAATTTTTGTTGGTGAAGAGATACAAAGAGTCTTTATTTGCTTCAATTCTTTGATGGCATTATTGAGTTTAAATTGTTACCAAATTTCCAAAGATAATAAACAGAAAGGGGAAAACCGAACTAGGAAGAGACACACACTATCTGTCTGCCTTACAGATCTAATGCTCTGCCACCTAAAGACAAAGTCATATGGCTACAAAGAAGAAAAGAGCTAAACTATCATATTACTCAAGCATTATTTCCCACATACACAGAAGTACTGAGACTATACAGCACATTTATATCTAGGTTACTCTCTTGTGCTGTCTTAACACTCGCTTGTATTTGGCAAGATTTCTATCCTGGAAGAGAATCCATAATTTTGTATATGTATATGTACGTGTACATACATATTCAAAAAACTCTGATCTTTCCCATTTGATGAAGATAGCTGCCTTTCAGAAAAGTTTTAAAGCTGACATCACTGTTTATATCATTAAATTCAAATTAAAATTAAATTTTATGCTGTAGTTAAGATTGACTGAATAATCCAAAACAATCGCAGTCTAGAATCCAAGCTTTCTAGAAGTTAAATGGTGGATCTCAATCTCTCCTTTAAAAAATTTTGTGATTACATCAGCATCAAAGCAACTGACAGCAGAAACAGGCCACTGCTTTTGCTGATGGTATTATTCTTTCAGCAACAGCATTTCATGTTGATGATTTCAATTTTTCTGAATTTATTCTTACAAAACACATGAATCTGAGTTCAGACATAAAAGCAATGTCATTCTGCAAACAAGCAGGAATTACCTGCTATTTTCTGGCAAATACTTCACTTAGAAATAGAGGAGCCTCCCTTTTCCCTCAGAACTATCCACTGTCACCAAATAATTCAAACACAACACACCACTCCTGTCTCTAACTCTACTAGGAGATACTTCACCATTGCTTCAGTAACAAACTAAAGAGTCAGCTTCCAGCTACTGTTTTCTGCTACTTTGGTAACGCATGCTACCTGGAGCAGGATTTTCTTGCTGATAAGAACAGGCAGGCTGGGAGCCAAGTGAAACTTTGAATACAACTGATTATAAATGGAAATATCCGTTTCTAGACTGCCAGCTTGTCCATCCTACTCCTCTAGTTTGTTTATTCATCCGACATCTTCTCCATATAAGAACACCCAGCTGTCTTGAGCTAAAACCCTCTTATGGTGGTACAAACAGATATTATTCAATATATTTTTGTATTGATTATATAATGACTAACGACAGAAACAATACTACCCACCTGAACCACTGCTGAACAGTTTATCTATGTAGGTATCTTAAGATTAACAATTCCCATTAGTTTAAATCTGCAACAAGGCTGTGCTTACCACCAATAGAGGTAAGCCAATATATAAGATTTTTTTTTTTCCCCCTCCAGTCACACATGCTCATTCTTTCTACTGCTGCCTGAATAAGAATTCTAGTTATAGGTTAAGCTGAATGACAAGCAGAGATAATTGAGGGAAACTACATGAAAGAGAGCAAGTGAACCCTGGCTAAGCTTGAAATATGATATAAAACATAATATTTCCCTGGGTTTGGATCATGGCAATTCAACTGTCCAGATTCAATTCTCCAGCTCAGCCATACAGTTGAGCAGTCAATCTTATTTTAAAGGCGATGAATAAAAAGTCACATTGTCTCCTGTGGTAGCCTTAAAAAAAAAAACGCAGTGGGAAGAGGATGAACAGGGCAAGCATAGAATGTGACTTGCGCAACCTTCAACTCCTTTCAATTCATAGGATTTCTTGAATTTGATGTAGTTTGTTTAGGAACCCTCCACAGATCTCTTCTCCACTATCTTGTCCAACCTGTCCTTGAGCCCTCAAACTTTTTCCATCCATGACTGCCTTCAGCAAGGAGTTCCAGAGCTCTCCTAATAATTCTTTTAAAGATTATTTCATTGCCTTGTACAGATTCCTGAGGAAAACTACTTGTAAACTCCCTACACTGCAAGAACTGGCCACTGATTTCTGCTCTCCTTGCTAGCAAACATACCAGTTATATTGATCGGTTTGTTTCATATCTATGTGCTTTCAAGAAGATAGTAGATTACTTGTAGTCTTTGAAGTGAAGTTTGACTTCTCTTCAACATCCACTCTTAACCAAAAATACTGCAGCCATATACTGGCGTATTATAGCTTTCTGTTGAAACTTGCTTATTTTTGAACCACATCTTCAAAGTGCCACTTTCTTGCTACTGAATTTCATTTCACTAGTGCTGGACACTTACAGCTTCTGTCTATGATTTGATGGCTATAAATCAGTTCCCAATCACAAAACCAAACTCTCTAAAAATATTCCAGTATCAAACAACTTTGCAAGTTTGCCACAGCGTAACAAATATCAATATGTTTTTAACCACAGACTGGCAGCCTTCTCTAAGTATTTTAAAGTGTGTTTTATATTTTCTTACTGATTTTCCAATACATTAACACAAACAGCTATATCTGAATGTATCTTTCAAGGTCAGTTTTCTACAATGTAGAAGACACAGATAGTTGTTATCTCCTCATACATTGGCAATTAAAAAACCCAAAAGGATTCTCAAATAAACTGACAAGTGTAACTTGTTACCATTAACAGTTTGTCCACAGGATCAGTTTCTCCCACATTAGCTTACAGAATTACACAGAGACACTCATCTATGCTCACATTTTACTTAAATTCAAAGGAAGCTGATACATATAATTTGTTTTGTTTAATCAACATCTCAAATTTATTCATGGTAATGTGTCACTTTTATAAACTACCATTTCAGAGAGCTTTCATGACTGAAAGACTTACGCAAAGAGGGATTAGATTTTTTCTTTTTTTTTTTAACTCTGTTTACTGATGGACAAGGCTATGCAGGATGAAAGATTCTGCTCCTTTCCTCAAGCCTCCTGCTACTAACAGCCGTAGCTTTGGCTTTGCCAAGCTTCCACCTATGCAAGTTTGCCTTACTGAGATAAAGGTTAGCTTCCCCAAAATGACCAAAAATTCTGATCAACGAGTCTATGTAATAATTTCATCATGTAAGACCAGAAAAAACGCATTTATGTAAAACTTATCTTTAATATGATTCACAAAAAAAACATGAGTTGAAGTATCATACAAATTCACATTGTAGTGAGAACCTCAGTATGTATCTAGAAGAGACTCTTGAATCTCCATCTCAAAGTACACATGATACTATTGAGTCAAGAGAACCCAGGATATTCAGTTCTCCCATGACACGCTGCTTAACTTCTGCTGTGTGTGTCACAAGCAATCTGGGCTAATTAGGCTAAAAGCATGAGTTCTTTTGCTTGAGGGAATAAATTCAGAAATTGTTTGCAATTTAAGGGTTATTCCAGATCTATAACTTGTTCAACCACCACATAAAAGTAAAACCTTATCAGCTATTTTCCTCTGGCTAAGAAGCCAAGACTCCTTGCAGTGAGAACCTTGCCAACATTAACCATACTTCTGCTTCAATCAAAGCCATTAAAATGCACTCTGCAGAAGACTACCTCAACTCATCACAGACTAAGTGCTCATGAAAATCCCAACAATCTGTAGCGAAAAAGGCATTTTACTGAGAACTTGTGACACCAGTTCCCCATGTGACCAGGGATAAGCATCCCCCACCCTGAGAAGACTGTCTTGCTTCACTTACAACAGGATACTATCAGCAGAACTGCTCCAGCTGAACCCTCCCTTTAGCATAGATAGAGAATAGCTAGCGAGCAAAGTACAGATCTCTGCAAATCAAGCTACTTTTGATGAAGGAGGAAAGAATATTCTCAGAATGTCTTCCAAAATGCACCTATTTGATAGAAGTTTAAGAGTGAGCTGGAATATGCAACCCAGAGGTACGAAGAAATGCAAAGACCTACACTGGCTAGCTAAACATCGTATTTGGAATAATTATTTTAATGCTGTTGGGATTTTGTTGTAACATCCATGTGTTCAGGTATCCAGAGATTTACATAAGCTTTTTTTATTGCTCCAACTGAAACACAATACACGATTTTAAACCTAATTATCAAAAGCACCATTAGTATTTTGTTCTTCCTGGTATCCCTGTTGGCAAGGAATTTAACCCTGCCTGAAAGCTTCTAATTAAGAAGATGATGCTGCTGTTTACACTTCCAAATAGTGGCTAAAAAAGAACACCACAACCACTGCTGCAACTGGCTACCTTTTATTCCTTCATCTCTCTTCCATTTTCAGAGACTCGCACTTTCTAACAATTTTAGGCAAACAATGTTCATCTGAAGACTGATGGCATCATGGCTTTATATCTAGAGAGCCAGTGCCAACACTTCTTTGTAACTGGTTTATTCCAAATAACCAATCCCTCTGAAAGAATGATCAGGTCCAAGAGTAATAGGTTTTACTCCAGCGAGCTTTTACATGAACAGTTCCATTAAACAGGATTATTCATTAGTATAACAATACATTAAATGAGATCATTATGTTAATTGAGATGCTTAGTCTTCATTTTTTTCTACACTCATATATATTACTACTTCAGTTCAAAAACACAAGGTGTTATAGTGGTCAAAAATATAAGATATAGAAATCTTCTAAGCCTGAAACATTTCTACTGTTTAAATAGCTTTACAATTAGAAGACAATACTCAGCAGTTTTTGGAGCCCAAATGTTGAGATTTCTACAATGAAAAGTACTAACTGTGAGCAAAGATTAAACTTTGACTTTAAAAACATTTTTTTCTACTACAAGTTGTATATTCATGTAGATCCTTGGACAAGATCTAGGTAGCTGGTTATTACTAACGTTCCATTTGTTAGGCATTCACCTCTTCAGCTTGGAGGCATTAAATTTGAAATGGGCCCACAGAATTTAGAGTTATGTGATCATCACAGACATGGGAAAATACCTGCCAAATTTCACTCGGTATCACCAAAACCCATAAATATTTACTGCCTCATACTAACATGATGAAGAGTTTTGCATTTTCAACTACTCCAGAAGAGATATTTTTAAAGTTTCGGAGAACACTTAAAGTGGTTCTCAGTTATAAGAATATAACAAAACAAACCCCTAGATCCAGCTTCATTTTGCTTTAATACCTTCATAACGAAAAATTCTGTTCTGCATCAAATTGAGGCTCAAAGCCCACAAACACCAGAACAAACCTGCTATGAATATGAAGCACCAATCCTACGAGTTGAACCAACTCCCCTGAAAACTGGTAAGCATCTTTATATGACGTACCAGAGTGAGTACCAGATCTACAATCCTTACCTTAAATTGTTGTCTGGCCTGGACACTAATGCTCTGCTACAGCATAAATTTCCCGTTCATTTTTGCTTTCTTTAACTGAAGAAAAACAGCTTGACTTCCTCCAACTCAAAGTCAAAGGCTGAAGTTGCCTACGTTTCATTGCGTGTCAAAGTACATTTGACAGAACACGATGTTACAGCGGGCTCTGCATGATGAAAGCAAAGTCTTGGTGTCATTAAAGCAAAATCATCATAACGTACATAACATTCCCTTGTTGTTATAAGCGAAATCTGAACAGATTATAGCTAAAGTAGATATTCCACCATTATTTTTTTTAAACTGTTGTCTTTGAACAACCACATACTGGATGCTTTTGCTTCTTCCCCTCTTCGGAGCTACAAAGAGATCTTTGCAACCAGCGCCTTCAGCAGCTGTTTCCTAATATACCTGCAGGTACGTCCCAACAAACAGAGAATTAAAAGACGCATAAACCACTGCAAAGCAAGAACCGACGGAGGAACACAGCGACGGGCCTGCCATGCCAGATTGCCTTCAACCTCCCGGAGCAGCGCAGCTGACTATGCCGAGCACAAGCCCCGGACACCGCCAGCCGAGCTGGCACTGCTGCAAGCACCCTGCCAGCTGGGGGAGGCCACACCTGTGGCACGGCTCGCAGCCAGCGGCACTGCGGGAGCCTCAGCTGACATTCAGGCCGCCCCAAAGGTGAAGGCTGCCCCACCCGCCCCGCCCTCCCCCAGCCTCCCGCGGCCTGCGTGGCCGGTGATGCCGCAGCATCCCCCGGCCGAGGCGGCGACCCCAGCCGAGGCGGGAGGGCGGCTGCGGCGCGGGGGGAGCGGGCGACGGCCGCTCCCCCCTCGCCGCCGGCAAGGGGACCCCCAGGAGCGCGGCCCACCGCGAGTGGAAGGGGGGAGAGCGAGGGGCTGGCGCGCCCCCCCCGCCGCCGCCGCACTCACCGCCGGGCCGGGCACAGGCCGGCGCCGTCCCCTCCTCGGGCAGGGCCGCGGCGCTCTGCGCCCTCAGGTACCGGCCGCCAGCCGACCCGCCCCTCCCCTGCTCGCCCCGCCCCGCCCCGCCCGGCCCGCGGTGGGAGGGCCGGCGCGCGCGGCCCCGCTGCGCATGCCCCGGGAACGGCGCCGGGAACGGCGCGGGCCGCCTGCCCACGCCCCTCCGCGCCCCTCGGCTCACCCTGACGTCAGCGCAGCCGGCGCGCGCCTGACCGTTGGGCCCCGCCCCGCCCGTCGCCCGTTAGGCGCCGCGCGCGCGCATTCTCCTTCCAACGGCTCTTCTCGCGCGGAGGCGGGGTGGCGGGGGGAGGGGGGCGGACGGGAGCGCGGGCGCTCATGGCGGCTGCTCGGCCAATTTAGCCGCTCCGCAAGCACGCAGCGTCCCGCTGGCCGGGCCCTGGGCTGCCCGCGGGAACCGCCACAGCCCCCGCCTCCCCTTCGCTCGCTCCTCGGCGTGACGCGGCAGAGGCCGGCACCCTGGTCCGCTAACGACACGGCGCCTCACCCGTGCCCGCCGGCCTGGCTGGCTGCAGGGCGGCCTTGGCACTGTGTCATGCCAGGCTGTCATGAGGCCTGCAGGCCCGCTGGCCACATCTTCCAGTCTGCCCTAACAACTAATGAGACCATTGACCGATGCAAATAAAAATTTAGTTGTTACAAGTGTTAGGGAAATAGGCCTGCAAGTGTCCTGGCTCGGGGACGTAGAGAGTACTCACAGGGGAAGGAGGCCTCACAGATGTCTCAGCTATGTGAAAGGCCTGGAAGGACTCTTGCAGGCAACAGCAAGATGCAAATCCACGGGAGACCAGGCTTTCTCCATGCTGGTGCTCATGGAAGGACTTACGAGTTTCCTCAAATTTTCTGCCTGTGCCAGGAATCGGAAGGCACGGACAGAATACCAAAAACTTATGCAAGCTGCAGGAAGTTATTTGCCTGTGGTTACGTGAGATGGTTCAGGGTCATTTCACTGACTCAGTATTTATACACCAATGCTTTTCCTAGCCGCCTGCATGCTTGTGTGGGGCCTGTGTTTCTGCATCTCCCGTGGTTTGGGGTCTTCATGTATGTGTTAGTCTTATATTTCAGCATCTGTATTGCTGTGCTTCAACTTCAGATTTTCAAAGTTTAATTTTTCTCAAAAGTTTTGACCCCCAATATTTCTAAATTTCTGCCTGCCTGCTTCGCCAGGCCTCCCAGAGGATGAAAGCCGTGCAGTAGCTTCAAGCTATGTTCATGTAGAAAAAATCCCGCCCTGTAATTGATAAGCGCCATTTGCCGCAGCCCCTTGACTAGGAGTTGGGCACGCTGCCAGGGTGTAAGACCTGCTTACAGATGTCAGCCCAGGCACTGCAAGTGCCTCCTCACCTTTCTAGACGTAGGGCGTGAAGACTCCAGTACATTTGCCCCATAGATAGCAGAAAGGCCTTTTTTTAAAAAATAACGAACAACAACTGAAGCTTTTGTATGTCTTTTTGCCTGAACTTAAATGTACCGGCTACGTTAATGCATTTATTCTTAGAACAATCTGAAGCATAATTACTCCCCTGTGGTACAGGAAGCGAAAAAAAAAGCAAGCAGAGAGAGATTAAATCGCTTGCGCAAAGCTAAAGAGATAGGAAAACCAGGAAATGAACTCAGATTTCCTGAGTCAGGCGTCATTGCTTTAACCACACAGTCATCCTTTCTTTCAGTCATTCTCAGCTTCTAAGCATTTGTGTAAACATCAACTGCATTAGCATAGATTTGATTTTTCCCTACTTTGTTCATCAGAACGACTTCACTGTTCCCACTGAAATTTCTTCCAACTAACTTTCTTCTCCTTTTCCTTCACAAAAGTAAAAGAAATTATATTACAGACTCACTGGGAGGGTGAAACGATATTACAGACTCACTGGGAGGGTCTTAAATTTCCCACTGCCTTTCTGCAGGCACTGGCAGGTATTTCTTCAACCCCAACACAAAGCAAGTGTGGAGCTTCCATGATGGATCTCTTGGGCACAGTACCCAAATGCACAGTGAACGAGATGAGGGAACAAATGGTTCCCTGTCATTACACTTTTCAGCTAGATCAGAGGACTAGGAACGCTTCTACCCAACACAAAGGAGGCACAAAACCTATGTGTATGGACCTGGAAGTGGTGGTATAACCACCTTTTTTAACTGCAGCTCATACTTCTATTATCTGAAATGATTATGAAACAAAGGTCTAAAAGAAAACTACACATATAAAAGAGGAAAACAACCTAGAGATATTTTAGGACAGATTTGAGAGCCTCCACTATCTGTTCAGACATTTAACAGATTTCCACAATGCTTATATAGCCTCAAGATTAAGATCCAGTCTTTAAGCAGAATTCATGGGTTTTGAAAAATAACTTCAAAAAAGGGAAGCAATACATACACAACTCCAGCTTCTGACTACTTTACTCAAAAGATGATAGTCTTAACAATCCTACTGACAGACTACAGACTAAGATCTAGTTATGATCAAGTGCAGTATCTTTTCTTATCCATTTAGTATTTTATATGTCTTCAGCTTGAGGACTTTACATTCCATTGATTTGATACTAAACTGATTTAAATTGACTTTATATTACAGCGGGAGATGGACTAGAAGCTTTTTTTATCCACTTCACTCACTGTCCTGGCATTGTGCTGCCTCCAAAAACCAGAGACACAGCAATGGATAACACCGACCACCCAGAGAAGACTGTAAGAGCTGGATGAGCAGGTAGTGGTATTCACACAAATATTCTCCCAGCCCCCAGCAGTTTGCAGGCCAGGGACGTCCTGAGCCAAGGACACACTTTCCCCCAGATTTGGTGAAGTATGAGCAGCTTCAGTGCAGGGAGCATTAGGGAGGCCTAGTTTTCCTAGTAATAGTTGAGCAGGTATTTTGAGAGTATCCAGCTGTAACCTTCCCGGCTTCCTTAATTTCAACTGACTTGCTGATAGTTAAACTGACTTGCTGACTTGAGATAGGTGTAATTTCAACTGACTTGCTGACTTGAGATAGGTGTAAACAACCATACAGTATGAACCTTGTTGATTATTGTAAATAAGAATATTTTCCAGTCAGTATCTGTATCAGACTGTCTTGAAGGGAAACTCTGTTCATTCTTTTAACTTCTTTTAACTTTATGGTTTTAGCAAGTGAATGATGAACTGATCCTTTTTACTCTTCTCCTTTCAGAAAAGGTTTTTTTGGTCTTGTTTAAGTAAAAAACTTCCTCTGAACACTGCTTAAAGAATACTTAAATATCAGTCCAGGATGTCTGTTTTAAAACTCCATAATGTGTTACTCTGTGGCTAGCACTGCCGACGTTCAGAGACGCTCAGAATGCATTACAGTGTCTACTTATGCTGTGAAAAACAGTGAAGTTACACAGGCCTAAACTACCCTCTTATTTTTAGTATTTCTCATGTAAATGAACAAGGGGGCAGAAAGCTTTCTTCTCTGTCCCCCTCTCTCAAGGCAGGTGTACCAAGTGTAAGTAAAACTCCTGTAGATGAAGATCACGTGCTTGACGTTATTCTTTCTTTACTCTGGCAGTGCTGTGGTAGAAGTAGCCTGGACCAGTTCAGTAAAATCTGCCATTAAAACCTGCCTTGGTCAATCTTTACACCTTGCTGCTGCTGTTGCCTTTTCTTCTACAGGCTGACCACGCATGATGCTTCAAAACACTGCATTAGGTCTAAATTATTTAAACAGACTAGTTAAACTATTTAAGCAGTCTAGTTAAAGCTACTTTGTAAAATACTGCCATTTTTTTTCTGCACATCTTCAGTGGCCATATTCCTACAATACATACCACCTTTACAAACACAGAAAAGCATTTCTAGACAGTGATTAAAATCATATTGCACATTTCTAAAATCCAGATGTGCTTTCATTTCTTTTTAAATGTGCTCCTCGGTATCTAACTGTTAAAACGAATTAGTGTATAATATATTTCATTTAAGTCTGATACAGTTTCTGCTTTATTTTTCATTGCAACTTTATTTGTATTCACATAGACTGAATGCCCAAAGGAATACAAATGCCTAACATTTCCATTAAGTCAGTGGGATTTTTGAGGATTCTGAAACATAAATAAAACCTCTTATTTCAGCTTGATTTACAGGTATGGAAATTATTTCCCTTTGCATGATTAAAAATCATTCTAAATCGAGCCAGATAAATACGTTTACTGTATTTTATAACTGAAAGGTTGACTGATAATCTCCAAACTCAAAAAATAGCCTTCTACTAGTGACACTGTTATGGAAATTTATCTAATGTGGTTGGGATTTTTTTTTAATCTAGTCATCACTCAGTTAAACAATAGAAAAAATAACACATATGTTTCTAATAATGGCCTCTAAATTTAACAGAATGAGAAAAGTTGACTGGAATTCAATGAAATCTCAGTAGAATTCAGTAAAAACATTAAAATATATTCGGCATCATATGTCTTATCTTTATGTAAACATTGTCACAAAGGATCCTGTTTTAAATGAATGCTAATCCTAAACTGATTGGTGTGGATAATTTGTCTAATTTTGTTATTTAATAACACTTCAAATACTACAATCTTTAAAATGTTTAACAGAAATGAAATGAAACCTTTTTTGTTTGTATAGCTAGTGTCCTCCATTTTACAATATCATTATAGGTTTTAATCCTGAGATTTGCAGAAGTAATAATCTACTTATAATCAGGACACAATGCAGTGGATAATGTAGCAATAGAGCTATATGTATTAAGAAATAAAATGTAAAAGGAAAGAAAGCATATAGGAAAAGAATAAATACAGTAAGAGCATCACATCTATGTGTTTGTTTTCATTTGACTGTTCAAAGTACAGCATTCATATTTACATTCATCCACAGGGAAGACTTGTCGGCATCGCTCAGCGGCTGGAAGCAAAGAACTAAACATGATCCTTTTGAGTCTTGTTCAAAAAATAATTACAAAAGACACCTGGATGGTGTGGTGTCCAAAGATTGCTACATGCTGTTAGCACACAAATAAATGCAATATACAGAGTGCAGTTGTTCATCTATGCCCCCACTGATGAGTCTGTACCTTGAACTGACAAGACAGCTGAGGCACACCAGTTTGATTCTAGGCAAACTCAGTGTTACCCTCTCTGCTAGAATTGCCAATAATTTTACCAGTCCTAACAATGGTTTGATTATACAATGTTCCATCAAAACTCTTTTAAAATAAAAGTCTGGTATTACCTCCTATCTGTTCCACTGTAACAGTTGTTATTTTGCTTTAGAGGGTTTAAGGAGTGTACAAAATTACCTTTTCGAGCTAATAATTTTGTTTCTTTAGATACTGTTTTTACCAACGACAGGTATTCTGTAATATGGTGAGAGACTATGTAAGAAATCTAAGATAGAATTACAGGTTAATCCCACTTTCTTTCTTAGGGAAAATTCACATTAACTAGGGAATTATATGAAAAAGTAGATAATAACTGAAAGTATTAAATGAAATGCTTATGCATACTATAAGGAGGCATTAATGATTAAAATATGTCCTCTGATCAATTTAATTATCTACTTAGTACAGATAGATAACAGAGATCACAGAAAAGAAAACAAAGAGATCCTGCGCTGTAACTGAACTTCACAGAGATTTTGGCCACACCAACCTGAAATGATGAGGCTACAAATGCTCCTGGAGAGGTGAAAGAGCAGCTCAGATTCTCTCCTAACAGATGAGGACCATATTCTACCTCCCTGAGCTTGGTTCATCTCTCAGCCCACTCAGATGTCCCTGCTGACTGTGCCCCACAAGACGGTCCTTGGCTGAACAGCTGCACGTTGTGCAGGATTCCAGTTTACCAGAAGCCGGCACAGGGGATACTTCCCACTTGCTCAGATGAAATGTTAATTCATTCTCATTTATCCCATCCCAGAGAGGATTCTTTTAAGAGGAATCGTACATTTTCTGAGTCTTGATTCATAGCTGAAGCAGCCTGCAGAAGGGAATTAACTCAAATAAAGTGGTATTGTTTCCACGAATACTACTTCAATCATACTATTTTTTAATATGCAAATAACTAGTTTCAATTAACTTAGAGACTTAAAGAAAAATACAAGCAGACTGCTCCAGTAGCAAACAGCACTTTCAAAATACAGGTCAGGACTTTAAAAATAGTTTTACTCCATGTATATATTTGACCCTAATCTTTCTTGTCTGAACATGTGAAAGCATCAGAACATAAAAAATGAAAGCTGAAATTCCATTTTTCGGTGATTAGATTACATTTTCAGTATTAAATGGCAATGAAAAACAAAGAGCTCAAAGATGCAGATTAAAAGATGCAATTGCTTTTCCTCTTTTTGTGTACACGGCAGTAACGTGCGTTGAGAAAAGAGTTGACCTTACCCAAAATTATGTATGTGACCAATCTAACCAGTATAGCTCAATAATTAAACGAATGTTTCAGAGCTCCACAGGAACATCAAGAATAGTAACACTGTATGCTCAAAATCATAGTCACTTGGAAAAATCATGACATGTTATATCAGGAAATGTTTTATGTCATATAAGAATTTTTTTCTCTTTTATAGTTACTCCCTTCCCCTCTTTTCTTTTATTAGCTCCAGTTACTCAGGAAAGCTATATGCATGTATGTATAAATAAAAAAATACTTATATAAAATGTAACTTTTACACATACCCTGATATACATGTGTGTGTGTGTGTGTGTGTGTGTGTGTGTGTGTATAAACAAAGTTGTTCTAGGCATTGGAAATCATCTAGAGAATGTAAGTGGATTAGATGACTTCTAAATAGCAACCCTGGGCTGTTGGAGATAAAATTTTTACAGGTTGCTAGTGATTGCTCCTCCAAGTGGGGCTGCTTAGCCCATCTCTACATAGGCTGGAGGATAAGCTGTCACTGCGTCTCCAACGTCCTTCCTCAACACTGAATCTTGCTGGAAACTGTTTTCAAAGTCAAACACAGTTCAGTTGCAATGAGTGTTAAGTACTTGCTTTCCTGTCAAGTAAGAAAGCTGAATTCTCACAAAGACAAAATAGAAATTTTATTCTTATAAGCTGGCGCCTGCGCCTGATTCATGGACTTCTGAAGACATTATCCCAAGAGATTCTGACAGTTTCCTGAAATACTGGCACCAGAGATTCAATCACTGCTGTATCTACTAAGGCACTTAGCAAGGTTCTGCTGTACTTTTAAACCAGGAGATGTTGATGGTGTTTTTCTCTGAGTTAATAATTACTAGCTGTAGATAGCAGTAAGTTCAAAAGAGACAACTATTTTGGAAATGCATGCAATAAATAATAATGGGTATGCTTTAGATGGTTGTCACAAGGCTCAAGGACAAATTCTAAACAGCATGACTGGCATTTTAATGGCTAAAATATGTTTTCCGTCTACATTGTGAAATAGAAAATGCTGGCAGACAAAAATATACATGCAAAATTATAAGTGAGTAAAACTGCTGCTCTTTCAGTCTCACTATAAAGATAGCCATTAAAAATATTTTATGGTCTAGATCCTTTGAAATCAAAGAATGCCTTTTGCTCTGCAAATTTGAATACATCCTCAGAATATGTTTTAATAGAGTTAAGGCTACCTATAATTCATTTTAAATAACCTGAGGTACAGAAAGGTGCCAGGATCAAACTGGCAAGCTAGCGGCCAAGACAAAGCGGGAATCCAGCATTCCTCGCTTTCAGATCAGTATGTTTAGGACTGAACCATGCAATATCCTGTTATGAAACTCTATCCCATACCACACTGGTGTAGAGGAAGAACATAAAATTCAGTACACTGAGTGTAAGAAAGCTTTAACAGTAATAACTGCGAATAAATCAAGAAATATTTGTGGATATTCACCTAAATGTTGGTGGTTAAAAATGGAGGTTCTGAACAGAGGTGCAGAGTGTCTCAGAGCTGCAGAAAAAGAGGACAACACAAACAAGCTGAAGGATATCTCTTTACTGAGAATGCAGTTAAAGTGCAGAACTAACTCAAACTGCAATGGTGAACGTAATGAAAGTATTATTAGATAAGCGCTTAGAAAATGGTAAACCTACAAAGAATGCACAGATAGGTGGATAAGCTTTTAGGGAATGTCTGGCTTTCTTCCATCCTTTAACATAATTTTAAACTGTTTATTTGATTGCAAACATTTTTTAGATGTTTTTTAGGGTTTTTTATGCTACATTTGTATAATCCACTGCAATCCTTTTTCAAGAACAGTATGATACTCT
Organism: Mycteria americana; assembly: GCF_035582795.1. Lineage (NCBI taxonomy): Eukaryota > Metazoa > Chordata > Aves > Ciconiiformes > Ciconiidae > Mycteria > Mycteria americana. Next base: position 33,746,723 of record NC_134370.1, read on the forward strand.
GGCAACATGACTCTCTAAGTTGCAAGAAAAAGTGAGGACAAATATTTTAGAGAATTCAATCAGTAATATAATGACAGCTGCTGGATTTGAATACGATATCTAGGGGTAAATGAGGATGTTGGTGAAAGGGGAATGTTCTTCTGAATAATTCACTTACTAAAGCGAGAATGGTACTACCTGAACTATGGCTTTTCCAATGCATGCAGTGACATGCGTTGTTGTATGTTTATAGTATTTAATTCCTACTAAGACTCCAGATCCCGCTGCTGTGTAAGTGACATACAATGTTACACACCTTTGCATGGAATATAATTTTCTTTGTGTTCATCAGAAAGCACTTAAGGAAAAAAGTTCTCTTTTTGGAGTCAGAATTTCTAATCATAATTAGCTCAAGACACACTGTGGTACCCAGAGGGAAAAGGGGGTTGGAGGCATTTTCATTATAAAAGAGATACCTTATTAGTCCTGTGAAAATCTTCAAAGATGACAACCCTCATTGATCTGAAAATTCAGCAACTTAAATTCTCTTATGGATTCCAAAATACTTCACAAGAGAGAAATTAGATGGAAAAAAGTTTTTATATTAATTTTCTTTAGGACAGAATTCTTTACAGGTATAATCACCTGTATTAATAACTGTACCCTTCATCCTGGCAGACGTAGTGTGACAGTGTGCATTTAAAGTGATGTATTTCAATACTAAGAAAATAGTAGCATGTGCTGCTGATGCATCTAAATCATAAGCAGTATTGCAGACTCTAGCTAAGAGAGATGAGCCTTAGTTTTCCCTGGAGTTGTGCTTCCCTTATAGTCCCAGTGTCTTGGAAGTCTTTTGCTTGTGGAAAGCATAGAAGGAGCTGCAGATAAGAATAGTAAACATTATTTCTCTAGATGCAGATGACCTGGAGTGGTCCAAAGATGGGCAAAACCAGAGGGGAATAAGAGGTTAGAAAGAAGGGGAAACAGAAAAATACAAAATGCGACAGAAAAAGGTTTTCCAAATCAGAAGGAGAAGGCAACTCTGTTAGTAAGAGAAGATCAGGTCTCATGAAATATCGAAGAGAGAAGTGAAAAAATAGGCCTAGCATTTTCCCCTGGAGTGATGGAAGCCCCTACGTTGCACTCACTTCATGCTGCTTTTAATTCCTGATGCTAATACAGGGGCATCCCCTAGCAAGCTAGATACACAAGAGTATCACTGGGGAGATGCAATTATGATCTTTAAAATTTTACACCTGAGGCCAATTTTAAGTACTTAGCTAAATATATAGTTTGCATATTCAGCGAATGAATTAAAATGTATGTTTCAGATAGAAACATAATGGTCCTTGGATCTGTTTTCTGTATCAGTGTTTATAGGTACATGTGAATCTCTCTTAGTTTGTTAGTCGCTGAATGAATAGGTGTTATTTCATGACTCATGGAAGTCTGTTGTCATTTTACACGCAGAAGTGCTTACCTGGTAATTTTAATACATTAGTACCCAAGGTTACTGGCTTTTTAAAAAAACCTTAAGCAAGGATCTGCAGTCCTGCGACACTTACAGTTCTATCCTGCTCCTCCACGTTGCACATTGTAGATGCAATATCAGCTTGGATAATATTTCAAATATAACTTAAATGGATGCATTCTATATACTTATTTTCTGTAGGTTCATGATGGATATGCAAACATTTACCATCCTCTTAAGCTTTTGGCTTAAGCACAATGAATCTACAGAATTGTTTCTTAAATTAATATGGTCCCATAAATAAATTTTAAACATTAGGATTTTGGTTAAGGGCATATTGGAAGACATTATCATTTTTCCTGCAGCCCCAACAGGTCTTTATTAAAAAAAAAATGTGCCTAATCTTTTACTACTGTTAGAGATCATAAAATCACCCAGCTGCCTGCTTTCTTCACCAAGTTGTTGCACAAAAGTATGTTGAGACCAGTTTACAAAGGGGTCCACAGCTGATGGCAAACATCAACTCTAACAATAAAAGTTAATTTGGAAGAAAAACAATGCACAAATATATTGATGGATCTTTTCAGATCTTTCCATGATTAATAATTCAGCGGAGGATGATTTGGGCCTCTTACAAATTTAGAAAGCTATGATGATAAAGGTACTGTATTAAGAAACCTGAAAACCAAAGTCCTATATTTATACATGACTTAGAAACAGCTTTAAGGAATATATTGCACTGCCAACATATCTCTTCTGTAAGCTAAGAAACCCTTTTCAGAGGAAAACACTGTTCAAGATCCATGTCCAATTAGTCTATGGCCTTTTTGCCAAAACTACTAACATAACATTCGACTTTATAGACTAAAGAGCACACCGTCAGAAGACAGAAAGGTTGATAACCACTGAGAATACCAGTTTACACTGGAAGTTTGATCACTGAGGACCAGACTAGGACTATCAGACTTACTCTGTTGCTCTTTTAATAGCCATCAGATGATACTGTCTGTCAGAAATAGTACATCATCTTCACTGAGATATGACCCAGTTAGTGACTGCGAATTGACTCTCACTATATTCCCTTTACTACTCCTTTGAGATAAGGACCCTATTATCCATTACCTCTGTCTTTGTAGAGCATGTAATTTCTTATGAAATTTACTCATTCAAAAGCTAATATGTTTAAAGCTCTGTATTAGATGGCCCTCAGTCACTGCCAAGAGGGAATGAAGTTAACACTGAAAGTTCATCAATGTGTATAGTAAACAGCAAGAATAAAAACAGATTAGTGAGAGTGGTTTTCACATTTGCTCTGCAACACTGAGTTCTGTAAAAGAATATATACAAGTCAGAATAAATTTCCATATCAAAATGCAGTCAACAGCAGGAGACTGTATTTTGATCAGCATAGTAAATTCCGTATTGGTCAGCTTACAAATAAACTGGGGGGAAGAATGAGAAGGAAGGAATATACTCGAGATCTTCTGTCTACAAAGATGTTTCTTTTCTTACTGAGGGGAAAAAATTATCATTATTACAGGTCTGGTGCTTTCTTGTTTGCATTTAACTTTAAGAATATAAACTAGATCCATATTTTGGTTTTATGCTTTCATTCTCCTGCCTTGATTTTTTACATCTATTTCTATATATATAAATATATAATATGTATATTTATATATATACCTTGCCAGCTTGTTCTTACAGGAATGAATTCAAGCACTCAGTCCTGTTGGCTACTTGGAGACTTGGCAAATATACACCATTGCTGAGCCATTTCAGTCCTTGCTTTTAACTGCTTTACAGGCCATCAGCTTATGGAAGTACTGAGACAGAGGAAGTCATGTCTTGCTAATGCCAATTTTTTAAAAGTAAAAGATGAGAGAAGAAAAATAAGGCAGAGAAGGAAAAAGAGGTCTTCCCAGCTTTTGTTTGCTGGTGGAGATGAGACCACAATCTCCATATTCCTTATCTCTGGCTTATCTATTCAATGTATATCCCTGGATCAGGCCCAGTAATGGTGCAGTTTTGAGGAGGGTGTGCAGGGAAGCAGGTGGACTTCTCCAAATCCCAGGGATACTAAAGATGACACAGATGACAGTAAAATTCCTTCCATCCTCCCAGCCTTTCTCCACAGCCACTTTTTAATAACACATTTTAATGACTTCAGAAAACATGAGCAGAGTGATCCCCCCATTACCCTGCCTGCTAGCTAATTCTAATTGCCAGCACATCAATTATGATCCATTAATTTCTGGTTCCATTCTTCTCTTGTTTACCAGACATGATGTCAACCCAGTCCTTGGGTTGTATCAGTACATGTTTTTGTTTTCATTAGTTCAGTAAGCCACCTTCTCCACCATCTCTCTCAACAACCGTTGTTATAGGCAAATAAGACACTTTATGAAATGTCTCTCACTTAAAAATCCAGCTTACAGTTAGGTTCGGCCCAATAAGACTTCAGTGATTACAAGAAAAAATCTAGTATGCGAGGGTCTCCTAAGAATTGATCATCTTTGCTCTATTTAAATGTTAAAGCTAATGCCATTACAAATTCAAATTATCCTGCCCTCTAGACCTGTAATAACATTTAAGTAGGAAAAGTATTATGTGCTGCGTTCACTTTGACAACTGTGTCACTCCCGAGTGCTCCTGGTACCGAGAGTATTTCCACAAGGGCAGTGTTGGTTTTATTCACCCACTATGTGCAACATGTCAAGTCATTCTTTTCACATTACCCACTAATTAAAAAATAAACATGTAGTACGACAAGTTAGGTTCAAAAATCTCTGAAGGACAGACCTGCATACAGCAAATCAGCTGACACTTTGTGCCCTCAACTATGACTTACTCCTATTCTCTTAAATTACATTCTACTGGCTGATCAGTTTATAAAGTAAATGGACAGCTGCAGTGGAGAGCAGACATTTTAATAGTAGAGTGCTGTAGACATGGCTGACTGCCAAAGCACACATTGTTAAAGCAAGCAGCATAAAATGAAAAATTAAGATATTGGCAGTAGGACCTACTGGTAAGAGCTGAGGGGCAGTAAAGGGCACAGCAATAATCTAAAAGATTTTTTCCACTAGATTAAATTTAGGACAGGCAAAGCATCCTTGCTTTGGAGAAGTGTTCTGCAGTGCTGGGAACTGTGGTGAGTCTCAAACATAAAAGACCCTGTTGGCTGTCCTGGCCGCCACAGCTTCTCTTCTTGGCCAATTAGCAATTTGGTATAATCCTTCTTTATAGCACAACTGTCGCAGCTGGACACACCACCACACAGATCAGTTCTGAAATGTACTTTGTCAGTAATCGATACATATTTTAATGTATGCGTTTTATTTGATACTCTATTTTGTTTTGTTTATTTGGAAAACATCAACAATTTCTTGAAATTGCCTTTTGCCTAAAACAGATGCAGAATAACAGCAGCAAGACAAAAGAATACATTCAGATGCTCCTTCCTCAGTAGCTGCCACCGTTATCACCAGTTAACAAACACTGCATATGGAAATGGTTTCAAGAAATTCTCTAATTAAATGGCTGAGCATTCATTATTCAGGAAACTCCAAACATATGATTGCACATCCCTTCATCTGGGTACATAACATTGTGCTCCAATCTTTACTTACTTATCATCATGTACTGCTACTCAAATAGTATCATGATTTTTTTTATTGCTGTCCTATACAATGACTACAGTATAGGCTGTGATGTGTCTTTATTCCCCTCGGTAATTCTGTTGTCACTGTGACCCACTGCCTCCTTATTGACTCTGACTTCTTTACATAAGTTGTATTTTACTCCACAGATGCATTTAAATAGTTTGTCAGCATCTATATACCATCCCATTTGTTTCTGTGCCTGAGAGTACTCCTTCCTTTGGAGCAATTCAGAGCTGAAGCAATTAAGCAAACAGCTACAAATTGAGATGGTGAGACTCTTCAACAATGTCTCATAGGACCTGTGACTTAATATTACAGGATAATCCTAAAAAATTTTTTTGCATGTTTGTTTATATGGAGTCTGTCTAGGAGTATTCCCAGTAGTCCCTGGAAAGCACGCCTAAGAATTAGAAGTCTTCTCGACCTGTGGCTGTTCACAAGCAACAGGCAATCAGAGCTACAGATTTCATTATTTGGAATCATTTAGCGAAAACCAAAGGTATGAAATACAGCCTGTGCATGTGCCAGGAAATCTTGTCAGCTCAATGCAGCGAGATTTTCTCTCTCAAAGCAGAGCAGCTCTGAAATTTTTACAGTGAATCATAAAGAACGTCCTTTTGTGAATTTTTATTATAAAGCAGGAGCATTACTAACTCTTTCAATGATTCGCAAAGTTTATAGGGATTGAGCCTGAACATCTTCAGCACAGTAATCATTATTCATCTGTGTTAGTCGAGCATAGCTCAGCCTTCCCTATGTTGCATTGGGCAAGAAAGCAACGCGTCTGTGATGATCAGCAAAGACAGAGCCGTGCGAGGTGATGCGAAGGGGAGATCTACTCAACCATGTGACGGCAAGCACGTCACAGGACGTGGGAGTTTTTGTGTGCCACGTCCAACCATGCTCACGTGGGAGAGGGGAGGTATATGACTGCCCCCCCCCCCTTTTTTTTTCTTCACACCACCTAAATCCAGGATATTTACCTGTTGGTTCAGACTATAATTGCTATCTCATTGGACAAATTGTGATTCTTACACTTTAAGGTTAGGACTTTAATGTAAGGTATTGGTCTGACCTTGCTCCAGATTATTTTTAGACACCAGGAATGAATTACTGTTATGAATAATGCTGCTTTCAGACGTTTTGGATTAGCAAACTATACAGAAGAGCTTGGGAAACATTACTGATTTCTGTTCAGCAGCTTAATATAAGCAGATAAAACCAATGGAAAAAACTTAGCCTTTTTCACATTACACTTTTTAACAGGAAAGCATGTGACATTTGTACCATCATCTAATGTCTCTTATGCAGATCATCTCAACAGGGTATGAAACAAAAAGTAGATTCATTCTCCTAAGCTTCCTCCATGAAAGTTTCAGTTTGGATAACCCTGTGTTTGACACCTTAATAAAATGGTGTTTAAAAATGCAAGCCTCTGAGATACATAACCAGATAGAACTGCATCCATATGGATTTTTTTGGACTTAATCCATATGGCCATAACTGATTGCGACTGTCCACTCACTTTATTTTAGAGCAGTCAGAAAGCCTGGGTCAATTTCTCATTAGAAAACTAAATTGCATTTGCATTATGTTAATACAGGATGAAGAAACAGGCTGAATATAAGGAAAGGTTAAAATCTGGCGCAGAAAAATCAATCTGTGTCTGCTTATGCATGCCTTCCTTGTCTCAGGCTGTACCAATCAGGGCTGGTACAGATATTAAGCTTCCTTCCATTTTAAGCAGCATTATTAAAAAGACCTGCAAAGTGGGACAACTTAGCAGCTTCGTATCGCTTTAACACAATGTGAAGACTAATCTCTAATATCTTTATTCAGGACACTCCTTCTCTGGGTTCTCTGCCAACACCCTTTCCCTCAGCCCTATCTCAGCAAGGGAAGATCTAGGTCCCGGAGCGATTGAGGTCACTGGGGCAGCCAGCCCCAGTGATATAATCACAAGGCTGCAGACCACAGGCGTTTCAGCCTGCCGTAGCTGACAAAATCACAGCCCCCGGCTGACCCACATTAGGGGAGAGGCACTCACAGGTGAGCCAGCCATCCATACAGATGCCCCAAGGCCCACAAACAAACAGAATTTCTCACTGATCCTCAGTCTCTTTGAGAGCATTTTAAGCAACATTTGTCACCAGGATCTCTGAAAAGAAAAACACCACTACTGGTAGTTAAGTGAATATATTAAAAAGGCTACAACAACAGATTCTTTTCTGAGGGTTTATGGAATAGGCTAAGTCTAATCAGGAGCTGAAGATTGAAGCCTAATATGAATAATCTTTATCCTAATACCTCTTACACATATTATTGCTGATAAAGTTGAGCTATCAATAGGAAAGTCAATTTTAAGGAAAAAAAAATTGAAACACAGGTATAAATTAGTGAAGCTGGCATCAAATATAAGTTACAATGAGTGCAATAAAAAAATATCAATTTGTTGCATCTTCTAGAGATGAGACTCTCAGAGTAATAAAAGTAATGTACATACTCGGTAAGTTCAAGGTTAAAGTAACACCAAAGCTCACTTATTCCAGTTCCTTGCCTTCTGAGATGCTCTCTTAAATTTTAAGGCTTCAGTGACATCTGCTGTTGAAGACCTATTTAATTAATTAGTTGTAATTTGATAGTTATTCCCTCTAAGCGAACACATCTTCCACAGAGTTTCTGATATTCGATTCTATTTGTAAAGTTCCCTACCACCACAGAAACCCTTTAATCTGATCAGAAAACCTCTGAGACTGAGCTCTTTTGTTGTTCTGTTCATCTGACAAGCTGTTAAATCATTCTTGTTTCTTTTAAAGCAACAGAAATTTTCGCTCTGCCTTCCTCCTGCTCTCCCTTCCAATTTTAATACGTGGAAATTGCATGTTTAACTGCCAATAAAACTATTCCCTATGCATTCAAATCCATCAGTAGAATACCAAGATGGAGTTTATGATCAAAAAGCAACCACGACAAAAGGCTCTGTGTAAAACGATCCCAAAACTTAGTAAAGTAATGCTTCTCTGCTCTCACAATAGCCTTTAAGGAGGACTAGCAGAAGAGTACACTAAAGATTACCCTCATTAATTAATCTGTGGTTCCCTTTCGTGTGCGAGCTTAATGCTTCCAAGAGCAGAACAGAAAGGCCAACAGGCTCCTGTCAATCCACTAATCCAAGCAGTTCAAGAAAGGCTAAAAGTCTGATTCTTCAGCTCAGAGCAGAAACAGAAGAATTCAGAATTAAACGCACTGTATTGCTCAGTTGACACCACCAGTTATGTGATATGGTGATTACTATCCTGGATAAAAGGTGGTGTGTCAACATAATACCCCATTAACAAGATATGGTCAAGCAGCACGCAGAATACTGCTGTTTCGTTGCACTTCTTTCTTCTCACTCTGGAAAACAATTATTTTCACATTAAAATTAATGGCCCACACTTCTGTGGTGCATTGGAGTTAAGGCTGCAGAGTTGGGGTCCAGAATTTTGCATCCTGGTTCTGCTATAAAATTGCTGTATGAACTTGAGTAAACCACAAAGTCAAATCTTCAAAAGCATTCTACATTTCTGGGTGATCAACTTTAGACACCAGGTTTTTTCTTGAAGGAGCAGCCAGTACACCCATAGCAATAATGGAAGTGACTGGAATATGCAAGTGTTTCGCACCCAAGAAGCCCTAGACCAAGGTCTACCAAGCTGTTTGCCCAGAAATGGAAGCATTTAGCATTAAAGTGCCTCTTGGAACTTATATCCCATTTCACAGAGGTTTTGTGGTTGATACATTAATTGCCCAGTGTTTAGGCCCTATTTATTAGTATTACTGAGGTGTCAATGAATAAAAAGTAAAATGCGATGGAAAATGTAAACTACCAAAATCCTGACTCCTGTCTTGTATTGTTACCAAATATTAGACAGATATTAATAGTGCATTGCCTGAATTGCTTGCAGACAAGGCAAAAAGATACAAAACTGTGACATTTTTATTTTAACATTTGAAGCCCATAGCAGGCAGTGACTTTGTGACTTTTTAACTTTATTTCATTAAAACACTCAACACGTTAGAAGTCGGAGGTGAAGGAGTGAACTAAAGAAGCCAAGGGGAAACCTGCTATTGCCCCATCAAACTTTCAGTCCTCCACATCATTGTAAGCCAATGGAATTTAAACAGTTACCAAACGTAAGATAGTATTATTTATTTATAATCTTTTTAAACTGCGGCTGTGACTGAAACATCCCTTCGCTGGAGCATTTTGACCTTGGGTACAGCTGTAGTAAACAGAACCAGTTCAGCTTAATATTTTTTCCTCACTGGAAGGGATCCAGATCCAACTTTAGCAACTGTTTGTAGATTCTTAAGAGTTTCTGTACAAGCTGCCTAGGCAGGGCAGGGTCCAAGGGTGTGAAAAATAACTGGCTGAGGAAGAGACCCCTCTACCAAAAAGAGGTAAGCATCAGCAGTCCATAAATTTAAAGAACTATACTAAGTGGTAAGGAATCTAAACTCCATTTTAGCTAATCTTTTTAGGAGTATATTGTTGCACAGTGTAGAATTAAGTAAGAAAAAAAACCAAGCAAAGAGAATTCTCTGTCTTTCCAAAATGTGTTTACAATGTACTTTGAAGTTGGATACATTATGCATTGTTATGTATTATTAAATTTTAAAACTGTGGCTGTCATAAGACTTTTTTGCCAATATTTATCAACTAAAGAAAGCTGCTTTAATATGGAAAGCTTATTCCAAGGTTATTTGCCTATTGAATCAAAACCACACAAGTGTTGTACCAGTGAGAGGTTTCTCTTATACAGAATAAGCAAATATTGTTCGGTTTGCATTTTGGACCTTGTCACTTCTTTAATGGAGCATTGGTTGTATTTTTACTTATTTGTATTTGTTAGGTTTCTTGAACTATAAAAAAGCAAAAATTACAAAGTTGTCATTTAACAAATTGAAATATGCTATTCTTTTACTAACATATGAAGTCTAATTAGTAATATTCTATTAGTAATATTAGTAAGTCTATTAGTAATATTCAATATTCTGGTAAGTCATATGATACATTACCTGAGAAATTCTCTTCCACATTTAGACTTTATGACAAAGTCTTCCATATCTGATTTATTTTTTCCATTCCAACACAAGCAGAATATGGATAATAATATAGACCTCTTTTTAAATTAGTTTTCAGGAGAGAGATAACTAGAAAATTTAACTTTATTTGGAATACAGTGCTTACATTTTGCAGAAGCCTTCACTGCACAACTGCAGTGCAAACATGATATCCAGAAATCCAAAGCTATACTGAAAGCAAGAAGATCTGAATTTATACATTAAAAGTTACACAGTTTAACTGCCTTAAGAAGCTAAGAATCGCACGCTGCTAGAGCTCTCTTTCAAAGCAACACTCATGTTCTGGCAAACCTCCTGCACCAACGCAGCTTCCTCTGTGGGTCAAGTCACACGGGGAAAGATGTGTTTATGCAAAAGAATCGCTGCTGTGAATAAAGTTCCTGCAGTCTGTCACAGGGGGTTTGTCTTCTGCTACTTGGAATGCCAAGACTCTGAAAGAATGACAAGAACTAAAATAATTAGTGGGGTTTTTTTTCAGGATAGATGTTAATTAGGCTGCTATATTTACTCAGGTAAAATTATGTTTTTACTAATTGAATTAACATCATATTTTGAGCTAAGTAGGTGCAGGATTGATCTTTTTTTGAGCTTCCTGATACTCCAAACTAGGATATAAATTCCTAAAAAAAAACCAAAACAAAAAAAAAACAGAAAAAACACCCCAAACTATATTTTATCTTATATGAAAGTTTCTTTATCAAATAATTTACAGTAAGTTTAAGTCAGGCTTTTGTATATATATTCTTCCTGAAAAAACTTCCATTAGAAGTGAAGGACTTCATCCCTAAGTGAAATATTTTAAACACAAAGGCTATGATTATCTCTAAGACCTTCACTGCTAATTGCACATTTTAATAAAAGAAAGTTAAATACTCTAAGCTCGACTTGCAAAAGCTACTGCAAGAGTGTAATGCACTTTAATACTCGCTTTCATTTTTTCAGGACCCTATGGGACTCAAGCTGTGAATACCTAGTGACGGTTCATCATCACGTACCCAATCTTACATCCTCTCACAGCCAGACATAAAACTCCCCAGCCTGCTTTATTCTTTGCTAAAAGATTAGTAGAACCAGAGTGCCAATAGTACACCGTCCCCTGAAAGCTGTGAAGGGGCCAAATACAGAGATGAATAAAACTTCAAATACCCTCTTTTCTCCGGTCTGTTGTGAACCCTTTTTCTTGTTTATCCAGCTGTTTTAGACATGCCTTCCCCCTTTCTGCATCTGCTGTAGTTGTTGTGAAAAGCCTCCATTCGCTTTTCCATTGCCTCGAAATTATGCTCCAAAGACTAAGCATCTCCTTTTAAATGGCTTAAACACTTTTCTAGTCCTTAGACTTGCAAAAATGACCAGAAATACGAGATCAAAGGGGAAGCTAATATGTTGATGCCTGTTCAAGTCCAAGACCACCCAAAACAATCCATTAGTTTGAGAAATGAAGACTGCTGCATTCATCTGAATGAACTGTTAGTTCTATTACTTGCAAGTGCATATAAAATAATGCTTAGCTGAAACTTCCAGCTAACACATTTGTGACAATTCTGAGCTTCTTGCCCCACATTTGCAGATACCCAAATTGCTGTGTCCTATTCAGATAATTCCACTATATTTGAGTGGTTTTAGTATAAAAATGTAGCTCATAGGTAGCAATTGCTAGATAGCAACCTGAATTCCATCATAGTACTGGGAAATACGCTTGGATACCTTCTATTATTATTGTTTCATTCAATGAGAGAAATTAAATTTTAGTTTCATTTGAGTTATGTAAGAATCTTAGAAACAAGTAAAAACAGCAACAGCCAGTAGCCCAATTTCTTGTTAGTTCTTTGTACTATGATTTGCAAACCCATGGATATCCCTAAAGTAAGGCTGACCAGGAGATGGAGTTCATATTTTAATGTATAATCCACTGCTCTTAGGCCACACACAGGCAATAGGTAGGCATCATCTTGACACCAATTCTGCCAGCATACTGGAATTTTCCCAAACATTACAATGACTTAAATAAAAATTAAAGTGAGTTCCCTCAAGAAGCTCAGCTCACTCCCGTTTGCATGAAAAGACCAAAGTTTGAAACACAACAGTCCTAGAAACACCCTTGAGCACGTTTCTTTTAAAGGCTGGAAGAAACAGATGGCTTTTGAACCCTGATGCTATTGGCGCTGTCTGCATGATTAAGCACTGAATCCTCATTTGTACTGATCAGGGTCAAATCAGCTCTAGCCTTTAATTCACCCTAACCACTGAGTATTTTTTCTAATTAGAATATATGTCATTACCTATTCCTACAGTAAAGATAACCTACTGAACTCTAATGAATCAATCCCATCTGCCTTGCTGTGCATATACGCAGCCATTTCACCGCTCAGAATCAAAAGAATTCACCATGGCACACAAGCTAGGAATCAGGAGTGCTGGTCCATGTATTGCAATGTAAATTGAACAGTTATTCTGGGTTGCATCATGATTTTCTGGAGAATTTTATTATAGGAGAGTTTGTAAGGTCATTCCCGTGAGAACCTTTGACAGCCTGCAGAGCCAAACACAAAATACAAAGGCACAGACACTGTTCTTCAGCTGAGAATTGATGGTCTTTTGTGAATGACAGAGATAAAGGGCACCGAACAGATGCATTCCATCTAAACACCAAATTTTAAGCTCCGGTAGGAGTTCATACATTATAGATTGAATTCTGCTGACTTTGACACCTGGTTTAGATCAGAGGCATTTGAGCATCACCCCAACAGGTAACAGATGTGATCCTGGAAGCTACTACAAAGTGATATTCAGAGCCCTCACAGATCTGTTGATGTCCTGGAACGCCAGTGCAATAGTTCATTTTATCCTACCAAAGATGCCTTCCAGGCAGGAGAGCTGTGGAAGGCCTGTGTGCCATGTGTTAAGCTCAAAAACAGTTTAGAAACCGCTGCTTATTTAAAGAGGATTTAACTACTGATTCCAGCTCATTCTGCCATAGACAGGAAGGTTTTGCAGGAAAAAGAGGACAACGGCAGTTAGATTACTAACACTGCATCAGGTTTAAAAACAGTTTTCACAGGTCTATAGTTTGGGGGAGAATAGATTTGCTATTTTTTCCCCCTTAATTGTGCACATTCAATATACTTCATTGCCTTGCATTTTTTTCCTTCCATGTTTTTCTTCTTGCTTTCGTGCCCAACTGACTGTTAATTTAGTAAGACAAGGTGTGGAAAAAAGCTCAGGAACAAAATCGATTCAAAATTGCTAGAAACAATTGAATGCGATACATGAACTGACTACAATGCAAGAGGCTGAATTCACCGGGGAGGTCAGACTCCCTGTGCAGAGGAGGTCTGCTTGCCCCCATTATTTTGAACTAGAACATTATCAGCAGCCAGCAAGGATGGAGTTTTAGGAAATAGGAGACCACGGCCATGTTTCTTCAACAAAGCCACTGGCCCTGCATTTGCATGCCTAAAGGACGGCAAAGAAAGCATACACATCCTTCAAACAGACACTTTGAAGTTTATGCCCATAAGTAGTATTTTACTGTTAAACTGTACAGGAGTCATAGTTCAGCAAAGAAGCAACTTGGGCTGGGAAAAAGAGTCATAGATTGGGAAAATTTAGGCTGGCAAATATTAATTCTTACCCATTAACTCACAACAGATCCCAGGCGTCTGGATGAGTTACAACAGAGCAGCAGAGCTGCACAGAAGTTGCTTAGTTGTGCATATCAGCAGTGGTAGAAAAAAAAATCTACTTTGATCAGCCCCGCAAGACCTTTGTGGGAATATTCTCTTTCCTCATGAGGGTGTTCTTTGACACACAGCCTAGTTACGCTGGCAGCAAGATTTGATCTCTCAAGACTGGCTGATCCGAGTTGGCCTGCAATTATACCAGTGGCTGAGAGCGAGGATTGATTAAGTTGTTACATTCTTTTGGCTAAAACACACTTGTGCACATTACGTACAGCTTAAAAGTGGAAAGAGATGTTTCTAGTTTCCAGCTTTTCAAGTTCAGCATGATCCACTCTAGGTATCTCTATCATTTCCCAAAGGAAAGGCTTCAGAAAATTTGGCCCGATATGCGAGACATCTTCCGATCAAATTTTTATTACTAGATTTTGGCAAGAAACTCAGATTTCATTTTCAGATTCAGATATTTGCTTCTGAAGCATGAAGAACAAAAGGCTTGTTTCTGGATTTCTCCACTGCCAGTCAGTGATCTGCAAATAAAATACAGACACAGCAACAAACCCCAGAGATTTTGTCAGCATAAAACTGATGCAGAACAACTGGAAATCTGTAATGGTGGATTCAGTACCAAGTTCTCACAGAAGTGATGCACCAGGGATGAATTTCTATAGGGAGGGATGTTAGATCAGTATTGTCCAGCTACCCACTGTCAGCTGGCCTGGAGGGTCTCCTGGGTGCCCCCAGGCCAAATGGCACCAGGAACACCAGAGTGTCCCGTTAGTATTAATTATCAAAATAACAGGTTGCTTTCTAACAGCTTGGTACACTATTTTCTTTCTCATCTGGAATTAGCATAAAGAGTAGATGACAACTGCCAGTTTGGACAGAAAAGCAAGATTACATGCTGTGTGTCTGTGGAGCTTTATCGGTTCAGGAGAAGGATTATACGACATGGTTGCCTGCAGTACCAAGGAAGGAGACAGAATGACCGAAAAGATCGGTTCTAGCCTCATGGTCTCCTATCACAGGCTAGCCTGATTTTGGCCTGAAATATCATACTCTGTTAGCAAGTTTTTGATAGATCAAAGAAAGGATTAAGTGGGTGTAACAGTCCATTAATGCAAGTATTTCATTATTCCATCTGCATGTAGGAGGCGTAAGAGTGGAGACCTTATGAAAGAGCATAAGCAGTCTTCAGTAGGCAACATAAGCACAGATCTACAGCTTCACAGAAGACTGGTCTAGGAAGGATTTGAGAGGTCATTTAGCAGTTTTGGTGGGGTTAGCAGGAAAGGCTATCTAAAGTACTCCTGACAGGACCTGAGTCCGTGGAATTTGGATCAGGCCCACAGCAGCTGTATTAGGATACAGAGGATGGTATCTGGGACAACTTTACTGCATCATCTGAACTGATTGATCCCCAGAGCCAATGCTCATCTACAGGGTGGGCCTGTGTCATGGTTTAACCCCAGCCAGCAACTAAGCCCCACACAGCCACTCACTCATTCCCCCTGGTGGGATGGGGGAGAAAATCTGAAGAGTAAAAGTAAGAAAACTCATGGGTTGAGATAAAGACAGTGTAATAAGTAAAGCAAAAGCCGTGCATGCAGGCAAAGCAAAACAAGGAATTCTTTCACTGATTCCCATGGGCAGGCAGGTGTTCAGCCATCTCCAGGAAAGCAGGGCTCCATCACACCTAACAGTTACTTGGCAAGACAAACAACATCACTCCGAACGTCCTCCCCCCGTCCTCCTTCTTCCCCAGCTTTATATGCTGAGCATGATGCCATATGGTATGGAATAGCCCTTTGGGCAGCTGGGGTCAGCTGTCCCAGCTGTGTCCCCTCCCAGTCTCTTGTGCACCTGGCAGAGCATGGGAAGCTGAAAAGTCCTTGATTTAGTATAAGCACTGCTTAGCGACAACTAAAACATCTCTGTATTATCAACACTGTTTTCAGCACAAATGGAAAACATAGCCCCATGCTAGTTACTATAAAGAAAATTGACTCTATCTCAGCTGAAACCAGCACAGCCTGTTAAATGGAAAAGGGCGATGTGACATCTAATTATGACATTACATCCCATGATACAACTTCAGGCCAGGACTTGGGGATGTCTGTTCGCTTCTTACATGACTGAAAAGTAAGCTTAGCCCTGACTTGAATATTATGTTACTTTTTTTCTTTTCTTGGCTTCTCTGAGATTTTAAAAATGAGAATCTGTGCTTAAATATTAACTACATTAAGAAACAGTTCTGTTAACTGTGCTTTAAGGAAGTACATTCATGTTCATAGAATAATTATCATACGATTTAAAATAAAATTTGACCTATACTTAGTTACTCACATAATGGAAATCTCATTGTACTTGTACATCCATGTATTTATACTTCTCATATTTCTACATAAAATCAAGCCTTTGTGTAGGGCAGAAATCTTTTTTGTATTGACTATTTGATATCATAATTAGGACAAATTCAAGCAGAGAATTACCACATGGTATCAATACCATCTAAAAAAAATCAAGATCTGAGCTTCGTATCAATAGCTACAGTAACAGAAATAATATTAGAAAAGAAAAAGTGCTTAAGTAGACTATTTTTCTAGAATGTCTAGATATTCTTCCTTTTTTTTTCTTTTTCCTTAGGGCTAAGCAAAATCGGTAAAGTCTTGAATAATTCTTCAGCAACAAGGATTAAAACAAATGCTTTGCAGCAATGTGTGGTTTCTCTGGATTTTAGTTTGGGAAAATATTAATGAGTTATTTCACCTTATTGTTAGAACCTAATTGTTGTAGTAATTATTACACGTTATTTACTCTTGATTATCAATGGTAATACAGCTATGCTTATGTTATATTTCTGCTTCATTTTGACAGACATGTGGATGTAATAATTTAATTAAATTCTTTGCATTCCTTTACTGACTTGGAGCTTATAATCACTAAACACTTTTCAGTCAATGGGATGCTTGACAGTGATGCCATATAACATGGACTAAATCCAATTCAGTTAGTCACTCTTGAGAAAAAGCTTCAGGTTGCTTTTGACAAATATTCTGGCACCAGTAACTGAACAGGCTGACTACAATTCAATCTTGAGGTAGGGATTTGCATGATTTAGTGTTTCAAGCTGCCAAAGTACAACCGAAATAGCTATCAGGGTACATCCTCATGGTGTTAGAATGGCAATAACAGGAGTTGCTCTAATGTTCTATCTAAAATGTAGCCACTGAGCTACAATTTTCAAAGGAGCTCAGAAAGCTAAAACATAGTAGAATAGGCCTATGAACACTTGCTGAAATTCCTTGCAAAACCAAAGCTTTAGATAACAAATGAGATCAGGAAAAGCTTCCTGTGAAAGTAAGAAATCCTATCCCAGTTCCTCCCCCACTAATTTCCAGAGTTTGATACATAGCCTTAAAAAGGAAGCACTATTATTATACCATGGAGCTGCAAGTGTTAGCAATTACTTCTAGCATAAGCATGCACAAACATTTTGCAAGCAAACCCAGGAACACACTGCTACTGCAAAGGCTTTTCCCCTCCCATCAGCTTCAGGAATATTTCTGACCTTTCCCACAATGTCAGTTCCAGTAAGACTCTTTCTTTTTACACTTTTCAATTAACATAGCTGCATATTAAAGTGCAAACAGAGCACAAACTTTCCTTCCTAGGCCACAGCAATGAATGTTTACTGAAGGTCTGAACTATTATTTACAGTAGTATTTGCTTAGGCATGTGAAAACACAGTTTAAGTATACAAGGCCAGATTCTCAGCCGGTATGAGACATGCTCTCTTCTGTGTAAACACACCTCTGATGGGCAGACCCGTTCTTTGCAGAAAGCCTGAGATCAAAAGCGTTCTCCTACCATCAGAAGCAGGGAAGTGTGGGTGAAAAGACGACACAGTGAAAAATTTATACTAAGTGCTCACTAAGAGATACTGGGCCAGGACCTGATCTCTCTTATCCTAGTTATTAGATTACTGCTGGTACACGTTACTCAACTAGCAGTGGGGCTACTTGGTGTCAACGTGGGTGATGCAGCAGCCAACCTCTCATTGGTCCCGTTTCTGAAGTGATGTACTTTTTACTCTCATGAGACAAGAGCATCTAAATATGTGCTAGTTGAAAGACTGATCCCCTGTGCCAAGTCCCACCATCCAACTCTGCAGTGTTGCCTGCTTGTTGTTCACCATTATTACATCTTTTTCCCTAGCAGAAAACTCCTCTCGTACCTTCACGGAGGGGAAAAAATTCTCCACGTCCTAAAGACAGGCTAGGTATCAGAGCCACGTGGGTTAACTGAATGGGCCAGGGAATTGATTTGTCCGCAGTGATATAGCAGAATGATGCATCACAGGATGACGCTGCAAAATGAGAAATCATACCTTGAGGGATCCAAGAGGAATTTTCCTGGTATCTGAGCACCAGAGATAGGTGTCTACAATAAATTTTAATGTGCTCGTGAGACTGAAATGGACCTCTGTAAGGTCATCCAGCAAATTCTGCAGCAATAAACAAAATGTTTATCACACAAGTGAGATACAAGTTTAACTTGCAAACTCTACAGAATTTTCCTTATGTTTAATACAAGGGACAACAGTTATGGGACCTTGTTGGAAAATTAATCAAACCTTTCCCCACTCACCCTTCACCCTGCAACAGCTTTCCCAGCTGCAGACTGGAATGTATTCAGCTCAACTCCTGCCCGATCAGATTCACAAACCAGCTTCTCTTTTTCACTCTGACTTTTGCCTGTTGTATATAAATAGCTTGAAAATTCGAGAAGCTACCTAATCTTTTATCAATGACTTAATCTTTCAGGCTTTCAGCTCTTACTGTCATCCTAATTATGACAGTAATAAAAACAATTAGAACAGTAATAACAGTCATTTCTTCAAAGCCTTTATCCTGTGGCACCTAAAAATCTCCTTGCCCTCAAATGAGAGTACTCACAAGGCAGGCTGTGGAGAGGCAAGGACACAGCCATCCTCCAGGGACCTGGCCACCTGCGCTGAATGTGCATGTCACACCCAAACAGCAAGGGTCATTTATTTTTTGTTGTAGTCATTTGTCATCAGTCAGGCAGCTTCCAAGCCAGCACAGAGCCAGGCTTTTGTGCTAGAAGCTTAATCCTAACCACTTCAGCATATTATACGCATTACTTTCTTCATCACACTATTGGAGGGTGTTCTTTCTGAGCTACCATGTTCAGAGAGAGCACAGGGTCAATGCCAAAGTTTCCTCCTGGCCATGTAAAGAAAGAGCGAGGAGTGCAGTTGCTGCCTGAGCTCTCAGTAGCCCTGAGAGCTGGCTGCATATTGAATATACTGTTACCCTGTGAAGGTACTCAGCCTCTTAAACATCACTTCCCAAGGGCACTGTACAACTCTCGAGAGCTAGTGGAGCACAGAGCATTAGTGTTGCTTCAACCTAGGCTACAAAGCAGATGCTGCAGCTAACCTATTTCTTCATAGCACTGTTTATTAGTTTAAGCCTGGCTAGACACAGTATGGTGAATGCATTTCAGGGTTAATTCTGCCCAGATGTATGACAGTTTATGGGTATTGCTTGTAAATACCCAAACCCTAAATCCAGCCTATATAAAAGGGGAGAAAAAAATTCCAGGAGAAAAGGAAAAACAAGTTTCAGCAGTTAGCACATTGAGCAGAGTATGCTGTGCATCTGCTCTTGAGTTACTGCAATGACATTTGTAGCTAAATTGCCATATCTAAATGGTGATGCTGTAATTATAGTTTAGGAGCTTTTTCTATTCAGACTAGCCATTTTCTTCCTTTTATAACTGTCTCAAGCTGTATAATAGCCTGAAGTAGATCATGTAAGTTCTAGCCCAGATATACTAGATGAACAGCATAACCATTTTTAATTAGGTGAGTAAAAAAGTTTTATTTTCAAGTACCCCATGCCACAGACCGTTGTTGGTATGTGCATCTACCTAACAGCTCTGCTTCTTCCCAGCTCATCAGCCGATTCATGGCAGTACCTAGAGATGTGAGATTAACACTTGCCATTGCATCCAAGCCCTTTCCCCTTGCACACAGGCAGTCTTTAGTGCAGTCTTAAATGACCATCTGGATCTCAAACAGCAGGAGCCGATGTAGGGCATTTTTATGGACTGCCTTACAAACATAGGAATCCTGCAGAGCTGTTGAAGAAGTGCTCTACTCCTGCTGGTTTTCCAGTGTATTTGCTGGGGTACTGATGGGATGCGTCAGGTTTTGGAGATTTCTGCATGAGTCACTTCTTTCTATTCCAGTTGCAAGGACCTCAGTGACAGGGATTTTTGCCTTGAGTAACAACAGGTAAGTTGCATCAATAACCTGGGACTGTCATGGGTTTCACCTGCAGATAGATGCTAGGATATGTAAATCCTTGGCACGCAGATGGCATTAGAGTGCCAAAGCAGTCTTATAGTCTGCATATCCTGAGATAGAGACTGCAGCTGCAGCAGCAGAACCTGGGCTACATTTCAGAGACACTTTACACTATGGGCACACAGGACTCACTGCTAGTGTGTGGACAATTTTGCCCTGCAGGAGCTGGGGTAGCCCTGGGGTCAGGCCAAGGTGGCCCGATAACAGCTTATCACTTGCCAGCTCCCTGGTTAATCTGACACTATCCTGACATTATTAAGGCTTGGAATTTATAGGAGCTCTACCTGCTGGTGTACAGACTTCCAGTCAATCTTCTTCCCACCCTGGATGACTAACAGCACTTCCTTGTGCTAGAAGCTGCTGGGGGGCCCAGTGGAGAGCCAAACACATTAGCCTCACGTAGCCCTTGTGCTGGGAAACTTGTAAAGGTGGCTGTGCAGCCACTGCACAAAGAGAACGACATCTGGAGCCCATTCCCACATTACTTTCAGGAAACCTACCCATTGAGACGTACACACCGATGTACTCCTTTATTGCTTGTCTTCTTTCAGTCATTTCTTACAGCTCTGCTATAATTACAAGCCCTACCCATACCTCCTGAAGTCAGCAGAAGATTCCCATTGGAGTAGTTCCTTTGAAGTTTTTTTTCCATAGTCAATTTAGATTTGAATTAACATTACAAATTTTCTACTGTATTACTTTCATCACAAGTCTTTTTATGCAGTTGAGTAATTAATTTCAATTCTCAGTAAGGGCTTTCATTAAAGTATTGCTATTGTTAAAGCCTTATTTTCACAAAAGAATGGGGTGTTCTTCTCTGGAAAGATATTTAAACGGTTCCTCAGTTTTAGATAAAGTTGCAGTGTGATTGAAATTACTCATTATATACTATTCAATTTAAGTTTTATAATGTTTCCAGGCCCATATCTAAAATTAAAATGAAGGCTAACTTTTTTCACAGGCTCATACAGGAACTGCATTATTTCTGGCTCCTTAGTAGCCAGTTGTTTTGATTTGAATTCACATTGTACATAGATATCTCCAATAAAATAATTTAACAAACTGATATGCTCTACTTAATAATTTCACATTTTAAAATAAATGTAAACTACAGGTGACAGCCTACATTTTTTATTTATACATTGCCTCAGCAGCATGAGATTTAATTATTCTATTGAGTTTTATATAGAATTGAAATCTCTTTTGTTCCCTTTTTCTTACATGCCCATGAGGCACTAACCAGCGCTACAGCTTTTTATGTAGGTGTATCAAAGACTATAGGAAACCAGCATGTGAGATCCCAGTTCTCCAGGCTCCACATGGGGAAAAGAGCTGGGAGAAGAGGTTGCCATGTAAAACCTTTGTGCTTTGAAGTTGTTTTTGCAAACCTGGTCATAATCCACATTCTGCACAGCCAGTACAAACTGGAACCAGCATGGGGCATCTCAGCATCTACTCTGCTCCTTATCCCTATCCACTGAGGGCGTGAAGAACAGCGGTAGTTCAATGTACTGACCTCCACCCTCCCTCCTGTGTCTTCCACCCTGCCTTGCTGAGGCTGGGCTCAGAGATGCCCAGTGCCTTAGCTGCAGCTCCAGGATGCCTCCGCCATAGAATGGTTTCTGTGCTATTTCCAAGTCCTCTATCCACTGCTAGACCAACGAGAGGCAGCCATTAAAAAAAAAAAAGCAACCCTACCCTAATGTATGGAGTGGCTGACAGCAAGGAAGTGAACTGTCACTGAGGGGAAAAGAAGGACCCATTCCTAATGGGCACTGCTGGGCAGTGTGGAGGCTGACCTCAGCTGCAGCACCATCTCAGTGGGTCTGCTCTCAGTGCTGGCTCTTACTGGGGGCCCTCAGAGCCTAGGGCTTTTCTGTGAGGGGTTCTGGCTGGTGTCGGGGAAGAAATATAGTGTGGTATGGGGTTCTGTATAAAATGATATGGTGTCTGAGTATTGACTCCCTACCCTGAAGGCTGAGAATAGGGCTTGACCTCTCCCTGCACACATAGTGGTTGCTTTGTCCAGGTTCTGGAAAACTGGGATAAGTCTAAATGCTTATTATTTGACTTCCTGCATTACTTTTCAGAAGCAAGCAAATTATTTCTTAAAGAAAGAGTGGAACAGGTATGTATTCTGTGAGAACAAACATGATTTTTCTGCCTATGTTTTGAGAAGAAATAAAAGGGCAGCAGTAAACAGCAAAGCTTCAGACTCAATAAGCTACTTAAAGCAGCTGTGCTGATGCCTCCAGCTAGCAATGTGCTCATTTCAACAGCTGCATGGCATAAATAGAAGCTGCTCACTCTTATCTCTCAGCTAAATACAGGCC
This sequence comes from Mycteria americana, assembly GCF_035582795.1. Lineage (NCBI taxonomy): Eukaryota > Metazoa > Chordata > Aves > Ciconiiformes > Ciconiidae > Mycteria > Mycteria americana. The sequence continues at coordinate 33,769,369 of NC_134370.1, forward strand.
TATGGGCTTTAACCCCTGTAAAAAAATCCTGTACTGTTCCTTCAGGGGAAAGCAATTGTTTCCTAATTGAAATGCCTCTAGCCACATAAACAAGAAGTTAAATTACCAGGAGACCTGCTATAGCTTCCTCTTGTGTACATACTGAGAGTCCCTGAGGTCTCTGCTGGGGTCTGAACTAAGGGAATCTGACCTGCTTACTTATCCCAGTATAGACATTGTCCAGACTATCAAAAATTTAAAAATATTACGGTTATTAACTGAACACTTAGCACATTTCCTAAGCATCCACAAAAATATTTCACCAAGATGCTGTTACAGCCAAGACTTTCCCATATTTACACTTTCTTGTTGTTTTAAGAGCATATCCAAGTCTCCCGTACGCACTCCGAGGCAGACTTCTAGTCCATTAGCCACTTGTACGCCACAGTGGTCTGACATGTTTCTGAAACTTCTGACTTTGGCGAAAGAAGCGATTCTAATGTCTCTTAATGCAACGAGGCCAACATAACAGCTCCACAGCAATGTGGCTCACTATAAGGGAAGCATAGCCAGCTCCCTCCCACCCCCAAGTTTGTACTATAATAGCACAGAGGGCACAGCTTGCCCTAGCACAGAGTGCTGTTATACCAAGCGCCAAACAAAAACCGGTTTGTGTTGCTAACCATCAGCAAAGGCAGTACATCCAAAGGACTACATCACAAAAATCACAATGCAGGTCAGCAACCCCTGTCTGACTCTTGCTAAACACAGTATTTGATATACGTTTAAGCAGTGTGTGATCCCTAGGCAGGGAACTGTGGACCACAGGTTGAAGAATCACCGCAAGAGAGTGGTGCTTTCTCTACAGAAGCCAAGTTCCCCCCCAGCTGCTGCCTCATATAAACAGTTAGTGCCAGATTTAGGGTTTGACAGGAAGGGACCTTGACTTGATATTTCAGAAGCAACTAAAACTCCAGCATAAGTTGTTTTACAGAGTCTTTAGCATTACACTAAGAAAGTAAAAAGCAAAACATTACTTCTAACACTTGCTTATTAAAAATAATAAGCAAAGTATTCCAGCTGCAAAACAAACAGATATTGTCTAGAATTGTTTGCCTTCCTGTAATTTATGTTAAATAAAATCTTTTAGACATAAGAAAAACATTTTCTAAATATAATTTACACTGTCATCTCCTATGTCTCTCATAAATGGCTTTTCAGTTTTTGTTAAATAAGACTGTTTATTGGATACCCCAATTTGTATTAATCACTTTTGAGTTTCCTAGTGAGGTGTACAGAAAAGTATAGATGTAAAACGTAGAAGTGATTATTGTGGAGTAATTGCCATTTCTTCCTAATGAAGGGAGCTGTTTAACAGCATGCACTGTAATAGATTTTTATTGCATGTATGAACAGGGGTGTTAAGTAGTACTTTGAGAGGACAGAGCCTGCAGTGCACCTGACACCACATCTTCAATACAGGAATAAGTTACCCTAATTATACAAAAGATATATTCCAAGATGAGGAATTTTACGTGAGGAAAAAATGGGTTTGGGGGGGGCTTTCTTTCCACTATCTGCCGAGTTAATGATATTTCAGAGTATTTAATAATGCTTTGCAATCAAAAGTTGAGGCATGAACTATGAAAGCTTCTTTTAATAGAAAAATCCCAAGGGGCTGTTCATATATTCTCTTCTCAGAGCTGAAAAATGATGATTTATCTATTGGTCTAAAAACTGATTGTATTTTTCAAATTGAAAAGTCATAGCAAAAGTAGATGTTACAAGTATTTCCAGATGCAGCCTTGTAATTAGCATCAACAGCTACTTAGTGCGTTATGCTAATTATGTTACCCAAATACATGCAAATAATATGAAAAATGGGGGGTGGGCATTCTTCACTGCCTTTACAGTATTGGGCAATTATCCAATTAGACTACAAGATGCCTCTAGACTACAAGATGTTCAAGACAGCCAGGCATTTTTAGAAACATTACTGATTGTGTGGAAATGTAACTTATTTGTCAAACTGCATGAATTTTAAGGCCAGAAAGGATGCAAGAGGTAGCTGTTAGACAGAAAGCTTTACCAGTAAGGAGAGCTGGTGAGACAGAAGTTTCAGGGGATTTGTAACAGGATAGCAAGCTTTTTACCCTTATGTCACTGGTTCAAATCCTGTCCAGATGGGAAATGAAAGTAACTAGATGCCTTGGCAGCTGGCTAAATGGGTTTGTATTCTCAGACCAGTTTTAATGGGTGAACTCTCTCCTTCAGACTCCAGGCACTACTGCAGGCGTGAGCACCTGCTTAGAGCAGGCGTTCTTCCTTGACGTGCTACAGTTACGATCCCTAATTACCAGTGCAAAGCCCTTTAAGATACGGAAAAGTGTTTTGCAGCGCATGGAATAGATGCTCTATGGACCTCGCCACACTAAGTGGCTCCATTTGCTTTTTTTCACATTAGCTCAGGATTTGAAATCACAACTGAAGCAAAACTCACTAATTGCTGTCTTTGCCACCATTTTGATTGATTCTAATGGGAGCAGGACAGGACTGCTTCATGTTTCAGCTCCACCTCCTCAGACAGCAGACAAGCTGTAAAGGCTAGTCCAAACTGAAAAAACAAGATTGGAGTAGCAGTATCAATTACAGGGCTGTCTGATCATGTGGCACTAGACTAGATACCATTACTCCCTTCTCGCCCTGTGCTCCTGGCACATGAAAGCTTCTAGTGTTGCAAGCTCAACTTTGCTGACATACCAGCCATACACCATGGCCCTCAGAGTGCTTTACAATGAATCTTTATTTTGTATGTAGCTGTATTATACTGCACATGAGAATAAATGGCACAGCTGTTAAGATTTATGGCAGATGTATGGCTTTATGTTGCCCTTTCCTGAATGTAGATACACGTGCAATTTCTGTCACAGTATAGAAAGGGGTCATTTTCACTAGCCTTATTAATCCTGAATAAATAATGATGATAATCACCTACTGCAAGCTCAGTTTATAGTTTAACCTGCATCTGCTCCCAAGAATCAAAGGCAGAAAAATATTGTTGAAGTATTAAACGATAGCTACCGTTACACTTTCAGGACGTTACACAAAATTGCAGTCATACAGCTCTTAGTGATTTTAGAGGGAATCATGTGGCTTAAATGGTATGTAAGGCTTTGAAAAATCTAGGAATTAGAAGAATCCATCTGACCTGCTCAGCATGCTGAGCATTCAAGAGCAGTAGTGAACACTTAGCACAAATAACTGAGGGAAAACAGGTATAAAAATTATTGAAGCTCCTAATAGGCACTTAAAGAGTTCAGTTGTATAGACATCTCTGGAGAAACCTCTGAAAGAGGCAAATAAAACTAGGAAATTCAAGAATTATTCTAGAAAACAGTACAAGTCCTTAAGGAGGTATGTCACAACTTAATACATAATATAGCAGTACTGTTAAGTAATATCTAAACATCACTCTGATTCAAGGCCCCAAATCTGCAAGTGGCTTTATACACAAGCTAAGCATCTCTGTTTTTCAGAGTCAGAAAATGGCATAATGGTGCTGTTCTCTAAAGCAAGCACTCCGTTTTTACTTTTCGCTTTGTTAACGCAGCTTTCAAACACAGGGCTGTTCTATCCCAGGCAGTGATGCAACACAGTGTAGATAATCTTCCCAATTCATACCTTGATGTAGTATCTCCAGGGAGGTTATGCTGCAAACAAGCAAAGGCAGTTATGGCTACAGAGGTTTATATAGTAAAATCCTCTATTCTCGTTTAGATGCTCATTTTATAAATAGTAGTGGGATTCATTTTGTCCATTACTCTTGTGTTTTCTAGCTATAAGTTAGAAGGAGGTATAATGCAGCCAAAAAACATTAAGCCTTTCTGTCTTCCAGAGGCTTAAATCTAGTACAAAACAAGACATGAGTGACAGAGGTAAGCATAGGAGTACAAAACCAATAAACCAGCATTGCTCATTGTGACAGGCAGCAATCTCAGCACACCAACAGCACTAACTCTTAAACCTCTTCATTTGTTGTTGAGGCAAAGGACAGTTTGGAAGAGATTCAAATGGAGATTCACATGGATATTTTTAGTCAAATTTTTACTAATATTTGTTATGGAAAGCCCAGAGGAATTTAAGAAATCTATTGCACTGAAATAAAACATAACGAGACCCTTGCAGCCAAAGGGATGGTGAAAGTTGTTGTCGTGGGCCAGCAAGGTGTGCCATCTCACTGCAAAGAGGTCGCAGTCGAAGGAGAGATCAACAACATCTCATGTGCTAGAACAGAGCAGGGTGAAAGATGCGAAACTCAAAACAGACTTAAAACAAGACAAAGTCTTTGCCTCGGCATGCCATGAGGATGCAGGAAGGTTTGCTAAGGTTGGAGAGGGGCATACTACTGTAACAGAGATGTGAAAGGGTTACAGTCTGAGCAGGAGGTTTAGTGTGGACAGAAAGGAAGGACGGTAACCTTTACAGCTTTAATTCAAGGTCAGCTATAGACCTCTTTTGGACATAAGGACATCTGCAGGGGTCTAGATGATACCGACACAGTGGATATCACCCTGAGTCACAGCAGGACAGTGGTGATGCCTGCAGGAGTCAGAAAGAAAGAGCTCAAAAGCTGTGCTAAGTTGGACACTGACATGGTGCCAGCAAGACTGGCCAAGGCTTTTATTTGAAGGGAGGGGATAACAGAAGGAGAAGGATGCTGAAGGGTGCACGTAAAGACAGTGGTTACCTGGGGCTTTGCAGTGAAGATTTCCTGCAGCCAAGCTGTAGATGAGAAAGAAAATGGGATCAAAACTCCTGTGATCTTTCCAGCAGCCTCTCAGACCATTAGAGAAAGATCTTCCAGCAGATATTGCTGAAGGGCAGACAAAGGGCTAGACAATGACAGCATCACAGAAAGCAAAAGACAGGTTTTGGGAGGAAGAGCATAGGGAGGGGTGTGGAAGGCAGCCCACTGGCCCAGAAGGATGAAGAGGGTGTGCTTGATATGAGCTCGCTCTGCGGGGTCTGAGAGGCTTTATCAGCACAGGGAGAATTAGCAGAAAAAAAAAAGAGCCCCAGGGCCATGCTGGGAGAAAATGGACTCCAGAGAGCAAGGATAGACAGCAGTCACATCACAGAAGTAACGGGGAAAGCAGGCAGAAATTGGAGAAGCAGGTGGAGATCATGGGTAGATTTCCAAAGAACATTCTTTCACACTTTATGTTACCAGCTAGCAGATGCACGTTTCACATTGTCAAGGTTGAGTTCCAGCTTCCATTATAACACCTCTTTCACTCCCTCATCACTTTCTGAAACAAATTCCTTAAGGATTTTTAAATTCATAAATTAATAATTTAACACACTCCATACACTATTGATAGTATACTGTTTGACAAATAGCATGCAATAGAGACATGGTATCGCAAGTCATGTAAGAAGTGACGGGGTCCATCTGGGCTTTGGACCTCAGTTCTGCATTTCTGCACATTTGACTTCAATCTTAAGTTGTATTTCCTGATAAATGCTTGATTATCAGTTTTACTATTCATATCAGCATTATGCGTACAAAACATGAAGACAAAAGGATAAATACATTTATATATGAAATATACCTACAAAATATCATTCTAACACTAGATGGAAGAAAATATTTCCCAGATGTAACATAAAATTGTTTCGAATTCAAGCTGAAAAATGTCATCATTATTTCTTCCTAACCTGTTTTTTCTAACTACGTATTCTGAAGGTCCTGTTTTTTTCTTGGTAACAGTTGTGTTGCACTTTTCCACATGTAGTTCCTCCCAGATGGGAATACAAGGTTGGACTGGAGAAGTTTACAAAATAGAAATAATATATTATCTTGAAAATATGAATGCAGGTCACAACTTTGCAGTGAAATATTAAAGTATTAACCTTGTTTTGCAGAGGGGAAAAAACTAAAATCCATGGGGATGTCACAGAATGAACCAAAATGGGCAGATTTGTCGCCTGCAGCCTTGTGTTCAGCCCCCACTGTCACAGCACCCCAGACGCCATCCAAGCTGCTTGCTGCAACAGCCATGCACAGCGAGGGTGCCCGGAGGGGACGCAGTACCAGCGGCACAGAAGCGCAGCAGCCCTTCTCAGGGGCAGCCCATGGACTCCGATAACAACTCAGGAGCCACACAAGTTCACTAGTAACAACACCATGCATAACCGCTGTAACAAACTTCATAAAACCAACTGGCCAATACTTCCATCCTCACATCTGGGACAGCAGAGTAGGGGGGGATTTCCCTGCTATCAGAAGCTGGCAAGGACTGCAGCCTGCTCCAGCAAGTGACCCAAACGTGCGATATGCTCCACGTAACGTGAGCAGGAAGAACCTCTCTGCAGCTCCAAGCGTTCAGCAGCAGTAGTCTGCGTATCCTCCCAGACAGGGACCTCTGAAGCGTTTACATGTTGAAACAGTGACTAACGCAGTGAGGCCATGCCTAGGTCTCACAGAAGTAGGCAGCAATGAGCTAGCAAATGCAGAGCGTGATCTTTATCCAAGCCTGTGCAAAAAGCCTGTCTGAAAAGAGGTGGAGTAAGGGGGGTCTAACATCCCTCCCAGTGCAGGACAGACAACATCTGGCAATGATAATCCATCTCTAGCTGTGTTACACTAGCTGTGACATAAGAGAAAGTGAAGTGGCAAGAGGATAAAAATAGTGGGTGAAAATTCCATGTTAATCTTAGAGGATAAACACTTTATATGGATCTCTCAAGGACTAGCTTCAGACATATGGTCTTTAAAATCAATTTTTTTTTTTTAATAATGAAATCACTTCATGACTGCTCTTATGGCTTTGTTTTTACTAAAAGCCTAATTATTAGCATTTATTCATTTCTACAAAAGATGCCATCAAGGATGTGCAACAACATATATTGCTAGCTGAATACTGACTAAAACCAGCATTTACATGACTGGCAAGTTTTAAATTCAAATGTTTTAATCATAAACCAAAGCAAATTTGCATGGAAAGGCAATTTAAGGATATAAGCATTTCTAATTGTTTTTTGTCTGTTATAGGCCTCTCGGTTATCAGAAGTGCAGCTTTTATCCTCAACTTTGAGCTCAGCCTGACAGCAAAAGAAAACTTTTCAATATTAACCTTTCATTTAGTACCCTCTGCTGGCCAAAACAAGCACAGACAGGGATGCCAAAACTCCAACCTCCACTATGAAAAAGATGCTGAAAAAAACCATCAGTGACCTTCAGCAGAGATGACCTAATCTGTCACAGGGGAGAAAGCTAACAAGCACACTCAACCCGCAGTAGAAAAATCAATGCGATGCAATCTCTCAAAGCCTAAGCAGATTTTCACAATGCAGGAAGTGTCACAAGCGCTCTCAGATGTATCATCAGCTCTATTCACTTTCCTAGCATTAGCTTTTGTTAAAAATAAAATTGCTGCTTAGTCACCAGGAAGGAATGGTGAAAGCCTTACATATTTGTCTTCTCCTTCGTCCTCCTACTCGAGGAGGAATGTATGAATCGCATCATAACCTGATCTTCCCTTCTTCTCTCTTTCTACAGTGAAATCTTCAAGTGAGAAATTTTTCAGTAGCTATTATGTATGATGATTTCCTGCCATGAACTGTACTGTCTACAGCTGGAGACAGACCATCACTGAGCAGGCAGGCAGGGAGCACCTCACCACTCCTGCAGGCTCCCCCTGCAACCCATGAAGCGCTTCCCTTTGAGCAAGCTCTCGGGCATGGGCCACCTTTCAGCAGTGCCCTGCTTTGCACAGTGATTTGCAGCCCAGGCTGCTCTCTTGGAGGCACACTGCTTTGCCTCCCCTGGCAAGGGGGCTGTACCTTGGCTATACTCAGGTTCAGGGCACACCTGGCTGGCACACGGGGTGACTCAACAGGGTACACCTGCTCCAGGTTTTGCCATCAGATGACGAGAACAGTAACCTCTATGCATAGCTGACTATGAGCAGACCAAATAGTTATCCCTAATCCAGCAGGCTTTAGTGTATCACAAAAATATGATCAAGGTAAACTGAGCAATTGCTCTCAGCCTGCGCTCTGCTCAAAGTTCACTGCTGCTTTTCAAGCCCAGGAAAAAGCCTTCCTCCAGCTTGTATTGATCTGTCTATCCTAGGCTTTACTTCTCCCTACAAACTGCTAGGATGACTGGTTTGACTGATGAGAGAGTCACCGACCAAGCAGAGCAACACATTTGTCAGGCTCAGCTCTTGATCCAGGGCTCCAGTGCAACCTCACTGCTGGCCCTGGCAGCTGATACTGCAGAAGTGTCTGCTTTCTTCTTGAAATTACCATCGCTGGCACAAACGGGTGAAGGTAAAAGCAGAGCTCTCCTCATGCATTTTCTTTCCTGTTTCAGGAAAAAGCTCTGCAGGCTCACAAAAGGTAGAAAAGCTGTTGGACAGTCGTGTCAAATAATGAAAGCCAAGCAGAAGTCTGAAGTGTACGTCTGCATTCACAGGCCTGCCCCAGGTCAGGATGCAGCATGCAATCCAAAGAGCCTGGGGAAACCTGTCACTGTGCAACACCACCAAAAAGCTCTGCCTGCTCAGTGGTATGACATGCAATTCCTTTTTGTCTACAGGTTATAAAAGCAAAGCCAAAACACTTCACCAAGAGTTAACCATCAGCAGAGTTAACCATCAGCAGAGATAGGGAAAGGAGAAGAGGAAGTGTCTAGGGAGATTTAACACAAAGAGAGACCAGCCTTGCTTACTACTTCTTCATAACCACATCAGGGAAGCACTTTACTGCCAAATATGTTAGACCATGGTCTAGCCCTGTCAGACAGTGGTTTTTAACTATGTCCTCATGATTAGGGTAAAACCCCAAAGATCTGGCTTTGGTTCCATATATAATCTTGTGACCCATGCTGTAAACAGTCACAGGACTGGCATTTTGTAACAAAGTCATGACCTTAGCAATTGCTGAAGTCCCAAGAAACCACTGGCTGAATGGGGCTCTTAGGTGGCACCTTGAGAAGGAGATGCCTTTGCCAGGATCCACAGGGACCCCTGAGCAGCTCTGCCAGGCTGCCCAAGCCAGCAATGTGCCTGCAAAAAGTCTCTGTCAGCAGGGGAGAAGCTCCAGCAAGCAGCAAAGTGGAGGTCTTGTCACAGCCTTTGCCAGCTACAGATATTTTTTTTTTTTAACCCTTTACCCCCATACAATGGAAAGCTTCCCAGCCACCACAGGTAACTGTTAGCTTTCCAGATCTCATGTGATCCTCCACCAGCGGCTTTTGGTTTTCCCTCCTAGCATGCCTTTGCCAGAATTTGGAAGGATAAGGCTCCCTAAGTAGAAGTGCTTCATCTCATATTTCTCATCTTTGAGGATGGCAGGGAAAGAAGGAAAAGCAGAAAGCAGGTACTGGGCATCACCTACCTAGAACTGCCTAGAAAGACTGCCAGCAGGAATAAGGTTAAGGTAGCTCACGAAGCATCACCCCAGACAAGCTCACCACAACACCCTGATTTCTGCTGGTCCTAATGCAGTTCCCCATCTTCCTGCTACTGCTCTGTACACCAGGTGAGCACCTCCTGACCAAGCTTGGCTCAGGAAGGGCAATGCACCAGCTCTCCTCATGCCTTCAGAGGCAGCCCCAGGCAGGTAAAGGGGCAGGGCGACAGCCAGACACTGTAGGCCAGGTCTACATGAGCCCAGCCAAGATACAGCAGGGGCTCAGACAGGGAAGCTGTGTTCATCCTTCTCCAGGCTACTTGATCTCTGTTTAATAGCAACACAGCCACCTAAAGTTCCCAGGACGATTGCCAGCTCCAAGTCACATCTGTGCTGTACTCATGTATTCAGGCAAGAAACCAGATGATAATAAAGTAAAAACAGGAGAGGGGTAGAAGAGATTCTTCCTAACTGTAGTTCATCTGCTTGAAAAAGCCTGTTTCAGTAACAGGTTCATTGTGAGACCTTCTGGAGTACCTTTCCACCTTATTCAGTCCCAGCTTTCTAATGTACCTCCCAGGTTGTTGAGGACCAACCATGGCATCAGGTAAAATCACTCACATGCTCTGGTATGCGTTCAGTCCTGTTTTCTGTCCCATATATGCTACTTACCTGTCTTTTTTTTTTGACCTGTCACACAGTTTGCTGAGCAATGCACAGTGACATCCAAGCCTTTGCCCAAGTCATTAGTTAATCGGTTAACAACTATTCAGTACATTTGCATGGTTTAAATTAATTCGTTCTTCCCATTAGCATTATATAGCATTTATCGATTCTGTATTTAATTTGCCATTGGAAAGCACTGAAATCTGAAAACTCCTTGAGTTGCTATCATCTCCATCTCACTTAACCTCAAAAACACTGTTCCTTGCATATTGTGTAATTTAACCTGAGTCTTAACAAAATCTTGAGGTACGTCATAATTAACCCAGCTTTGTGCTGAAATTTCACTAAAAAGCTTTTCATCACATTGTCTTTTAACCTGTCTGTAAACCAGGACATTGCTTTAATCCATAATAACTTAGTATTTTAATAAGCTCTTAAGCGTGGTGTTGGCAACAGATTTTTTTCGAGATCACAAGCAAAGTATGCCTTTGTCCACTGTTCTGTTGGTGTACTTAAAGTTCAGCAAATTAGAGGAACATGATTTCCTTTGAAGAAGCCATTATCCAACCAAGTTTATAGAAAGACTTTTAAAAAAACTGTTTAACTACTACTGCAGCCAACAACACATGATGGTTGAAGTAAGACTTACAGCTCTGAACCTTTGTATCACTCTTGCTTTCTCACATTTTTAAAAATACATAGAATATAGCTGAACTTCCAGTATTACAAAATGCTTTGATTGTCTAAGTTTATTCCTTCCTTCCCTTTTGGGAATATTGCAGTGGAGAGTCTACATCTCGGACCATAACAAAACCCATAAACGTGGCCAGCAAGGGCTGAAAAAGCTTCATTGCTACACCTTCCCCCGACATAGTGTGCTGAAGTATTTTTCCACTAAATCTTAAAGTGAAAGTCCCCTCCTGTTAAATAACAACACATTTCTATAAATTGGGCAGGCAGAAAGTTCTGCTTCCTTTTCCAGATGCGCTTCTCTCTTTTCACTCCTCTTAAGTGCAATGCATTTCATTTCCAGGTGCATTACCTGAGGCCCAGGGGATGGGAAGGTACCTCCTGAAGGTTACATCTCTGGAGAACTCCCCCATCTTTCTCTAAGAATGGTCAAAGTCTGCAATAAAGAGCTGATGTGTTGAGTGCTCAGCAGGCAGCAGTACCTCCTAGAGCTCCAAGTTTAACTAAAAATACAGCAGCAGGGAGCCTTCAGCTGCACATTTTGTTCTTCCTAGAGGCTTTTACACAGCTACCCAGTTAGGTGTACAATGCTGGTAAACTAGACTCCAGTTACCCGTCCTGCCAGCACAGTATAGCAACTTCAAGTTTATGGATTGGATTCTCATCTCACTGAGCCGATTTTTATGGTAGCTTTGGGGCAATGTAAGCTATAGTATGAGATATGAAGAACAAGCTGGTGAGTTGCTTGTTAGGGTGGTGACATGCAGGTGGCTCCACAGAAGAACCTGCTAAAAAAACCTGGCTAGTACTAGCATGGATAACATTACTGGCAAACATTTAACACAGCCTAATTTAGGCTCACGGCTAATATTACTATTGCTTTATATGAAAACTAAGTAGACTTTAGCTACGCTCATTTAAAGCGATTCACAAGTTATTAGCTATCATACACTAAATAAGGATGGTATTTCCAATTTACAGCTCTAGAAGCTTGCCTGTCTCTTGTAGGTATTTGTATGCTCCTCATTTCTCTGAAATGCTCAGACACTGTAAACATTAATGACTTACCTCTCCCACTCCTGGGAGAGGCGTACTGTTTCTGTTGGACAGATGCACTGAGATCAGATTTGCCCAAGGTCATTCAGAGGGACAGCGGAGAACTAAAATATTTTTCAAGTCTTAGTTCAGCCTCAACTAGGAAGCTTTTTAGCCTACACCAGAGAGGACAAACTGAAAGATTAAACCTTGAGAACTATTCCAATCAAACAATAAGCAAAGCATCATGTTTAGCACAGATGACCTCCCTTTTGGCCCTGTTGAGCCAGATTCATGAACTTTAAGACCAACTTTTTTCTAACAGTGGAAGAGCCAATACTATATTCTTGGCCAAACCTGTGTACTGTTAATCTATTTTAGTCACACAAAATCCAGCCTAGAACTGAGGTCCCTTAAACGCTAATCTCTTCTACACATTTCTGCAGATAAAAATCAGGACCAATGTTTTCTAGCACTAGGTATTATTTGAACCTAAGTGGGTGAGAAGCAGAAAAGGAGAGCAGAGGAAGGAGTGGGAAAGGAATCAAGGAAACAGATGAAAAAGAAATACCAATTGAAAAGAAAAGTATGAATGGCATAAGAATACTGTGCTTTTTTCTCCTCCTGTCTATTCCTCCTCCATCACTTAGTTGCCTTCCAAACACCAATTGTGTTACTTTCTGCTTCATTCCTGGCACTGGCAAGCCTAAGCATTCCTAAATTGAAAGTCAGGCCCTCAGAATTACTTGATTGACTTACAGATCACACAGATCTTGAAAACAGCACACCTGCAGTGTGCCTGCAGAGTTCATTTCTTCACACAGAGCATATGCCCACAAGGAGCTTAGAGTAACAGCTGATACACTAAATACTATTAGAGAAGAGAAAGAGCTTCTTACTAGCTCTCCTTAGCCCTGATGAACCAGACCGAGGCCAGCTATCTAAACCACAATGTTCTAGAGAGTTTTGCATTTAAACTCAGACCTTAAAAGGACAGGCATGCTTACCTATACTAAGCCCTTTACTCTGCTTTCTGATTTTCAGGTTACTAGGATTTGCTCAGACCTTGTTTCTCTGCCATCATATGGACTTTTTTTTTTTCTTACACACAGAACGTGTACATAAAACTCAGGAGAATTAAAAAGAAAGCCAGAGTTAGCAATACTCCGGCTTTCTTTCAAAACTAAGCTTATTGCAATTGATATTTTGCTCAGAGGTGTGTTGCAAACACTTGGGGCATTGCAGTGTTCCCACAATTCTTCAAAGAGAGCAAGTCTGTTATTTGCAATCCACTGTCCATCCTCTGAGTCCTGTGACACATACGGAAACAAGAAGGTTAACCTGGATGAGTGGATCAGCTGTTTGGTAGATGGCTCAGAAACCTGGTATGGGAATTTCACAGAAGTAGCAAATCCGTAAAACATTCTGTTAGCATAGGAATCAAGTAAATAACCCCTGCTGGGACCCCTAGGTCACCCAAGCACACACTTGGAGTTTCAGTCTACGGGGTAGATTTGTTATACATATATTTAATTATCTCATAGCCAGAAGGCTATAAAATTACCTGGTTGATAAGCTACAGTTAAAACACATAGCAGTCCATGGGCTCCCAGAAACCAGCCATTTTAAGTGCCAGCAACACAAAGCAAAGAAAACCCACATGGAACAAAAGAATCATTTAGTAGCCAGGAAACAAGCAGGTTATTAAAATTGTGAAGGAGACCTTTAATTACTTGCAGCAATTGTGGGAAACATTACCAGTTACATCTCTGTAATAGATTTGAATTTACAAGTCATCACTGGAAGGCTGTAATCAATCCTGAATTTGTTTTGCAAGCCAGTTCAAAGAAAAGTTTAAATATAGAAACAAATACTGTATCTTTTCTATGGAAAGAAGAGAATATTTTTTATTTCTACCAGCTTCACATTTCCAGCAGATTATCTTAAAAAAAGCTTTTAAAATACATCTGCAATCATGAGGCTTGCAAGGTATTACAGAACATGGAACCGCAAAGGTATTAACTCCTAATATCATCCAGCTGAACAGCATGAGCTCATCTGGGCTTAACCTTCTGAATCCATTCCATTTGTAGGACCTAAGCAAAAACAATAAATCACAGCTAACAAGCAGGCGATTTTTATTTTAAACATTAAGAAGGATGGATGACTTCCTTTGCATCTCCATTAAGGAACCAAATTTTTCTTGGAGAGGGAATATTTATCCATTCATGGCTGTTATGTTCCCATTAGTGCCAGCCAAATAATTTGTAAGGGATCATCTGGAACAGCATATCCCTTTGAGCTCACAGATTGGCCATGCACATCCTGTATTTCTCTCCAATTCATTTGTGAACACAGAACAAGGAGCACAGGGTTGGCAGGTGGAGTGCAACTCCCAGTTAGCACATGGACTTGGGGACACAGCATCACACGGCGCAGACCCTTGCCTAGCCCAAATGAGAGGGAAGTTCAGCAAATTGGTTGCAGCATATGGTGGAGAAGGAAACCCATCTCCCATCTCTCACTTGTACTTTGGCTTGTCTATTCATAAATGTATTGGTGGAGCCAAAGCCACCCTGGAGACCTGCTCGGAGCAGATAGATGGGAACGGCCCTTGGGCTGCAATAAGCCCCAAACAGGGAGGGGGAGGCCCCACAGGAATCAGTCTGTGTGCCAAGTTGCCGGTGAAGGGAAGGTGGAATAGCAGGTGAAAGGCAATTCCAGTATGAATTTGTTCAGTGAGTCTCTAACTGGAAAGACTAAGGAATTCAAAAAGGTCCAAACTGCTCCCTCTTTACCCTGCCTGCAACCAAGCTGACAAAAAAAAAAATTGGGACAGCAGGGCTTAGGAAAGCTTTGTGTTTGGCAGAGAAACAGGACATTACCAGTGGAACATCTAAGAAAGTTCTTTGCTGTTTTCCTGTGACTGTTGACCATAACCTCTGCCCATTATCCGTGCCTGCAATGTCCCAATCCTCATCATCCAACTAGAGTTAAGCGGGAGCTTCACTCAAGACTCCAGTGAAGCAGGACGTGCCAATACTCGTTTCTGTGCACTGTTGGGCAGTCTTTGGGTATCCCATCTCCTGAGGTAGCTGCACTGCCACCTTGGGGGGGCACAGAGGGAGGCACTCTGAAATGCTTTGCTGACCATCCTACACGTAGGGGTAACACAGGACTGATCCAGCAAAATGGATCTCTCCCTGCCCCCTACCAAAATCCCCCACCTCCGTGTCTGAGAGCAGCCTTCCCAGTCTGAAGTGCCCTCCAGCCATCCCTGCCCATACAGGCTCAGCAATACGAGCAAGCCCAGACTCTGGTTCCCTGTACCAGCACCATGCTGCTGTTTAACCACCTGGCATTAGCCCCGGCTGCATAACTGCCTGCGTAAGGCCTGGGAGGGCTGGCAGAGAGCAGGAACCCTTCTGGGCCCTCTGGTACCTCTTGGCCCTAAGAAGATTTTAGTAAACGAGCATAATGATGTCAGTGGGGAAAGGGAATTAGTGCTCAGAGCTAAGCGCAGACTTAGTGCACAATTTCATGGCTTTCAGTAGCAATGAGCCAGGTGGATGCCAGGCTCTGAAGGAAGAAAACTACAAGTCTTTCCTTTTATTCCCCTTCACCCTTTCAAAAGACTAGTTCTAGAAAAATTAGTGGCCAGGGCAGTCAAACACTGAGTGAAGGGAAAGTTGTCAGAAGGACAAGATGTACCAGAAGAGACACAGAAGCACCAGAACAGATACTGAACAAAGTGGTGTGGATAGGATTATAAAAGCTGAACAGCTCTGGCAGCCTCTCTGCTCAGCCTTAGCTGAGAAGAGGACTCACTGCTTTAAAAAAAAAAAAAAAAAAAAGCAGAGAACCTCTTTCAACTTCGGTTTCTAAGCTTCCCCAGCATGTTTCCCTCCTGCACAGGCAGGAGGGCTGAAGGGGAAGGGCTGCTGTCACGGCAGCCTGACTGCATGTCCACGTTTCAAACTCATCTGGGTTGGAAGGCTGCAGTGTGGTTGCTTTTTGGCATAATTACCTAAAAACCACCTGATTATTTTTCTTATTCCATTCTGAGTTATACTTCTTTTGGCACCTTTATGCATCCTGCCTGTACTTTGTTTTGAAATGAAAGCTCCCTCAGGAAGCACCATGGCAAAGCTGTACGTACAGGTCCAGCCTGAGCCATCCAGGACAAACCCAGTCCAAGTGATAACAGTTGAAGCTAATTAATCATTTACAGCATGTGTGACTTACTGCATAAGGCAATTAAAAAGAAGCAGAATTCCAAGTCTGATGCACACCATGGCACAGTAAACACATTTGTGGTTCTGGAGGCATGCTCCCACTTCTGCACAGCGGCTCAGGCTGCATCGGGGAGGCCGTGCTCTCTACCCAGCAGAGGAGACCTGGCACATCCACCCTGTATTGCCCTTCCTCTGCAACGCTCCTCACCACAGGCTTCGTGGGAGCTTCTTTCAAACATTTATCCTTTAATTATAAACCACACTGAATAATTATGCAATTTTTACTGATTAAGCCAATTTGATTGTTTGGGATGATTCAAATAAGCCACATGATGTTAGTTCTCATGAGGGATGAATGCACAAACGCTTTTCATACGAATACCCATCCCATGGTATTTGAACTACAAATATTCATGTGCGACTATGACATTCACTTGTTCAAAAGGCTTTTATAGAAAGAACAGCTATAAGTTTATAGGAGAAATCCTGGAGCAGTCTGAACAAGCCTGAAATGAAAAAGGGAGGAGAAATTAACTTAAGACTCTAGTCCCTATTCAGAGGTGTTATTACACTCACAGCTGGTATGTGGCAGTATTTTCCTCCCTTCCAAACAACACTGCATAGCTCCATGCAGAAACACTATCCCACTTCAAGAAAATTTCAAAGGCAACAACCAAAAGGGGCATCTGCCTTCAGTTAAGAGCCAGGACTCTGGCCTTTCCCTCCCAATTACAAAGTACACATCCAAAATAAGAAGCATACAACCAATAGAGTAAGGCAATGTAGGAATAAGATTCCCAAAAGAGAATCTTATTCCTAAATCCCATAGAGACTTCTTGAGCACTTACCAAGTAATTTAAATTCACCTACAGGACCACTGCTTGCTGCCTTTGTGCACAGTTGCTGCAAAATTACTTTCAGCTGAGGTAATTCGGCAAGTTGAATATCAAATTTAACTGCTATTTTGCTCTGACCAAGGCAGTGCGTCTGCTGTGTGGAACTCTTCATTACTGTTAGTTTTCACTGTTGATCCCACTGAAAATAGCGAGTGTCTGAGAGCAGAGGCTGGCTCCAGGCCTTTTGGGAAAACAGCCTGCCAAGGTCATTGTCCCTGTCTGCATCCCTTCTGCCTGTTATTTATGTCCCCTGCCACCCCGACAAGAAACACTAACACACAAAGGCCAAACAGCAGATTCCAGATTAGTTCTCACTGCGCTGCTCACTGTGCATGTGCGCCAAGTTGTAGGTGACAGAGGAAACAAGCAGCATTCACCCACCTGCTGGGCTGGCTCATGAAGCATATGCAGGGATGCTGCTGAGCAGAAGGACTTTCAGGAATTAGCTGTAAAGGCAGATTCAAAACGGGTGCCTCTAGCTACTTCCACAAACTCGCAAGTGGACACCTTGTCCATGCCTGAGCTGGAAGAGAGCCCAGCACAGCTGTAGTCATGATGGTTGAATTACATATTTGATTTTTGTTTTCTTGCTTTACCTAAAGAATTGTTAAATTCCTCTTTTTTTCCCTCAGCTGTCAAACTGGGATCCAGAAACCTGCCAGATAACAGGCAGCCAGCAATGAGAAACTGTGAATCCACAAAAGCACAATCCATTTCCTCTTTACCATTAAAAGGAGGCAGACCAAAAGTTGACCACAACTGCTGAGACACACGGGTTACAGCTCCTAGCCACAAAATACATTACAGAGCCTCATCTTTGCCTGCTCCACAACAACAGCTCTCCAAAGTCAAGTGCAGGGCTCCCGGACAGTGTGCCTGGTTGATTGCAGGTGCAAAGGATGCTGCAATTGTAAACCTAGTTCCGCTCTACAAGTCTTCCCGGAGGCATTGCAGTACATCAGTGCAAAATCAACCTTGCGGAGTGCAGAAACCCAAACAGCATATGCCAGCCTTAGAATCCAGATGTGGCATGGAGATCTCAACTCCAGGCAGCCTCCTGGGGGAAGGAGCACCCATAAGCTACTCTTCAAACACAAGCACCTCTTCCACCAATGCATGAGGCACTTATACTAGTTAATAGATCACAGAGCAGTTAGTGCTTGAGTGACAGAAACCGTGTTGCTCCAACAGCTACGTGCATCCTCAGCTTGCAATGGTTCGGGAGCAGGGGAGAGTCATCTGAATATTCAATGCCATCCTCATATTTATACTTCATTAATAGAGAAGGATTTCTTTCCAGAGCTTTCATTTGTAAAAACGTAACTCTCGGCGCTAAAGATTGCCCCGCGTGGCCCTTTAGCACTTGGCTAGGATCAGGAAGCAGCAAGGGCCAGCTGCTCCCTAAGGGACAGGGAAGGAGGCAGGCACAGTAAGAGGGCTGGCAGGACAGGTGCCTTACCAGCCAGGGCCCCATCCCACACTACCTGAGCAAGGCAGGCTGGAGATAGCAGCCTAGACCGGACAACTTAATGGTGATGAGGAAGATCCTCAGTTAAGCCAGCCCACAGGTCTGGAGCAGCAGGGCCCAGCACAAGAATGGCTGAGCTGGAGCCCAGCACCTCTGCAACACAGCTCCAGCCAGAGCTGAAGGGCCAGGGCTGAGCTTAAATAGAGCTCCTGGGCCCATGGGCAGGGGCTGTGGGTGGAGCCCCAGGTGAGGCTAGTCAGGGCCATTGAGGCCTATTAGTGGGACAAGTAAGGACTAGTTTCTCTACAAAAGGTGGCAGTTTGGTGTCCAGCAGAAAAAGTGAACTATCCAGAGAGTTTGTGTGTCTTTCTGTAATAGAGATGGTACTGGCTTGAGCTCATTGGAGTGCCTCAGAACAGCACTGATAGAGAGATAATAGCAAAACACACCAACCTGTCTAACACACTAATTTGTCCTTATCTCCTGGTGCAGTGTGACTTCTCTACTCTAAAAATTAAGTGAATATTGATGGAAGTTATTGATTAGCAGCTCTGCAGATAGATATCCTGTGTCCATGCACAGAGCAGCCACTGCAAATAAAGACATGACAAATATAATGTCAACGGATGCAGCAAGACAGTGACAATTCTTCTCCCATGCTATCAGGAAGAAACTGGTCTGTAGAGTGGTTTCATCTGCACACAGAGTGTAAGCAGTGTGCTTGCTTAGGTTTTAGTCACTCAATGCAATGAGACTGCATAGCCTCAGTATTTAAAAGGCACTTTCAAAACTATTTAAAGTGTTTATACAAGGTGATCCTTTCAGATCTTTCAGGGTAAGAAAGATTTCCATCCAGTTTGCATAATCTCCTTGTGCCCTTTCCAGTTCCTGGTGTGGCAGCAGGTTCTGCACAGCCTCTGACTGTGCTGGTGAGGCATTTGTATACTCTCCTGATCAAAAGTACCCAAACCTGATTATAATGAGAGGTATATTGGGGGAGGAAGGGAGAGACAGAGAGAGATCTCTCACCTGGAGAATAAGACTTAACACCGTTTCACAGAGGGCAGTCATAACTCTCAATTACCTCAGTAGATCCCAAAGTTACCTAGAGTTGAAAAGCTCCATATTCCATTACCAGAGATCAGGAAAGTGAGATGCCCTTTAATTTAACCCCTCACACAGTGGCATTTTGTCTCCTACTTGAACACTCTGGATGCTTTGAAAAGTGCTATTAACTCTTCAGAGTGATGCTAAACTACTGGCATTTTGCAGTTTCAAATACATATTGATTTTTTAATGATACTGTAATTCACCTTGTAGATCAAGGCTTCCACTTGTGGATTTATACTTTTATTAACTTGCATTCTTTTAGAGACATTATTTTGTCATAGTTCTTCATGGTAGTATAAAAAAATAAGTGCAATGATGTTAAAAAAAACCCCAGCCATTCTTGTCAGCTATTACCACTGAGGACAAGTAGCCATCTGACTGTCTGCATCTCCATCTATTACCAAAACTGCCCAGAGGCCCATCAACCTGTCCTGAGCTAAGTGAATGCCTTTCGACTCCTCACCAGGAGCTCTATGAACCCAGGAAACACTCAACCATTCCTCTCCTGCTCACTTCACAATCAGAGGGAAGAATGAAGTATTGGGAACCTAAGGCCTGAATTTAAGACTTACAGTGCAATGTGCACTCAAGCATGCCCAAAATAGGCATCTTACTTGTGATCAGGTTGCTTATCTGATGTCAGAAAAAAGACCTACGAGCTGAGGACCTGTTTGGAAACACACAGCAAAGAAATTTAGGACTTCAGTAGAGGTCAGGAAATTGAGGGATGGTTTGGGGGTTTTTATGGCACCATCTGACTTTTGAATGGCAGCAGTGTGGTGTAACAGTGAATCAAAAAAGAGAATAAATGATGAAAACCTAAATGGACTCTCAACATGAAGCTGTGCTGTACAAATCTGTCCACCAGTCCATCTCAGATAACACTGCATCTCAGACAACATTGATAAATGCCCTGAGACAAACCATATGTAGGAGTAGATTAACTGATTATCATTCATTTCAGAAGGTATCCATCTACTTGTAAATGTCAGTCTTAAGGAAACAGTCTTGCCTCCTACTTAATCTGCTCTCTTCTGAAAATCAGACCAGCGACTGAACTTTTCCCAGTTGTAAATCCCCACAAAAGTGCACCATTCACAGTACTCTGGGTCTCAGCCAGATCCTCACCCCACCCTGCTCCATTTAGCAATGCAAAAAGGACAAGAGGGTCATGATCTGCAAACAGCAAACAGTTGACTTAAATGTTGGAGGAGCTGCACACTCACATACTTGAATTCTCAAGACTAATTCATGAGGGAGACAGGCAACCTGGGCTCTCATTTATGTCCACTCTGTGCAACAAGTGGCGTCACTAAGCGTGCAAGTTCTCATTCCTGTCTAAAAACAGGAATTTTTTCCCTCAGTGGAGAAAAGAACATGTTGTGGTTTAGCCCAAGTCGGCAATTAAGTACCACAGAGCTATTCGCTCCCTCTCCCCCCTCCTGGTGGGATGGGGGAGAGAATCAGAAGAGCAAAAGTAAGAAAACTCGTGGGTTGAGATAAGAACAGTTTAATAATTGGAACAAAAAAAAAAATTGTAATGAGAAGGTAAACAACAAGAGAGAGACAGAGGAACAAAACCCAGGGTAAAAAAAAAAAACCAAAGTGATACAACTGCCTACCACCCGCTGACCAATGCCCAGCCAGTTGCCAAGCAGCGATCGCTACCCCCCAGCCAACTCCCCCCAGTTTCTATACTGAGCATGACACCATATGGTATGGAATAGCCCTTTGGGCAGTTGGGGTCAGCTGTCCTGGCTGTGTCCCCTCCCAACTTCTTGTGCCCCTGGCAGAGCATGGGAAGCTGCAAAGTCCTTGACTAGTGTAAACATTGCTTAGCAACAACTAAAACATCAGTGTGTTATCAACATTATTCTCATCCTAAATCCAAAACACAGCACTATACCAGCTACTAAGAAGAAAATTAACTCTATCCCAGCTGAAACCAGGACAGGGTGTGCTTCCCAAAGGCTCCAGGGTTGGAGACACAAGTATGAGGAATTCCTCCCTGAACTCCTCAGTGCAGACTTATATGTTGCACACTATGTGTTTTCTCAGGGATGGAGCTGATATCCCTGTTTAAACTGGAAATATTATTATTTCATTCTACTAAATTTATACTTGTTTCTAATTATGATAATGTATCTATCATCCCTAGCATGGCTCCTTTCCAGCATTATAAATACACCTGTTCTTCAGTCTGCAAGAGCGCTGGCCGGGTGGATCACATATTACAAATTAAATTTCCATTAATAAAGGTTCCTTCTTTCCTCATACCTGTGACAGAGAGGCACAAGAGTCATGCTGTCTGATATTTTTTCCTTTGGTTAGTGGCAGCTCTGCAAGGAGGGAATCTCTTCTTCCTAAAATATAAAGACACAGCAGGTGAGACATGAATCTAGGCTAAAATGTTTTGAATTACAGGCTAAAGGAGCAAGTACCAAATTTGTCACCAAGTATTGCTGCTAGTGTCCAAAAAGCCTATATGCTCATCTCTTCTATTTTAGTTTAAAGAGCTGCTTTAGTTTAAAGAGTTCAAAAAGATTTCCCACATAGAAAGGGTTTTCCTCTCTGTGTGTCACAGGGACTTCTCCCCATGAGGAGTACCTCCACGTCTGGTGCAATACTGGCTTGAGATAAGTCTCACATCTGACATTGCCCCCCACCACCCCATCACTACACTGTATGTCCCACTCCTCTGAACAGAAAATGCTTGTAGAGCTGTGCTGGGAGCTAAGAGAAGGGCCCAGCTGCAAATAACCCCAGCGAAAGGGTTCACACCACAAGGCCAGGAATGGCTCTGAACATTGGCATGGGAGAAGCAAAAGGGTTGTCACTGAAGAAACGTGCATGTCGCAGTGATTTTGCTTCCAAAGTAAAAACGTCGTTCAAGCTGACATAGTGAATACATCTGATCATAGTCTTTACTTACTGTTACAATTCTTCAAGTGCATGGTAAATACAGAGACAGTCTCCACAGTAAAATACAGAGGATTGTATATGTGGGCTCACCTTACAGAGCACCCAGAGCCACTGGAGCTTGGGCCTTCTCCCCCAAAAAAGTCTCCTTGCTTCAGGCCAGAGTGTTACATCCAAGGCTTGTCAGTCAAGCCTTCATCATTGCCTGACTCTTAAAGTCCCATTAGGGGCCGATGTAAAGGGTTAAAGCTGAGTCTGATTGTATCACCTCCTGCCAAAAGTAGTAGGGAAACATGCTGTCTCAGGACTCCGAAGGTCAAAGACAGAGGCCTAATCTGTGCTGCAGAAACTGTATACATCACAATACCATTAAGAAGCTGATATACCATCCCTCACAGGTGCCTGCTGTCCATTAGTGATGAGCAGAAATAGAGGTAATGTCTCCACACAAGAGTCATCAATCGGCTTTTTAAGATATGTTTGATGGCAAAATTTTCAGGGGCAGCACAACCTATCAAATTGCAGGCTAGCTTCTCTACCTATGGTTCAGAAATTGGTATTTTAATATAGGGAAAATATAAGCAGCTTCACCCGTGCTATGACTATTATAAGTTATGCTTTTATGTTGCTGTGAAACTATTGCTATTATTTCCAGATGGTTATTTAGTTGTTTTCATTCTTGGCACCTAGAATAGTTTGTGTTTTTGCCAGGGTTTGCAAACATTTCTCAAACTTTCTTTAATGTCCCTGACGCTGGGTTTAGTAAGAAGGCAAAAGTATTGTATTTCCCACTGAACAGAAAGGGCAGACCAGACACACACCTGCTCAGAATGATAGACTGAGTTAATAGTGGAGAGAAAATTAGAAATAGGGAGAAAAATGGAAACCCCAGTACTGTACTAAATGTTCTTCATGGGGAAGTGTCATCTTCACAAATGGCATTGCAGGGAATCACGGTCAGGATTGACTGAGGCTGTGTGTTCCCCTGTGCCAGGCACAGTGCCCTCCCAAAGCACACTCAACTCAATGAAAAGTCTCCCAGTGATGGATATGAAATTAAATTAATTGGGGTAGGAACACATAGAAAAAATAAGGAAGTGGAAGAGTAAGAGACAGGGCTCAAAGGAAATGTAACCAACAAATCATAGAATCATAGAATCATTAAGGTTGGAAAAGACCTCTAGGATCATCTAGTCCAACCGTCAGCCCGACACCTCCATGCCTACTAAACCATGTCCTGAAGTGCCACATCCACACATTTTTTTTAACTCCTCCAGGGATGGTGACTCCACCACCTCTCTGGGCAGCCTCTTCCAATGGTTGACCACCCTTTCAGTAAAGAAATTTTTCCTAATATCCAATCTAAACCTCTCCTGATGCAACTTGAGGCCATTTCCTCTCATCCAAAGTACCGGATGTGACTTGTCTTCCTCTGTTTTGACCAGCTAATATTATGCCATCCCATTTTTCATATCCAGTTGCGTATGGAAGGAAAAGCCTGGGGAGGACGTCTAGGAGAAAGTAGCCTTTTTCTTTTTTTAACAAATAAAACATGATCAGCAACAAAAGCCAAAACAGATTTTAATTAGACAGAGGACCTCTATAAGAGGACCTTAACAGCATGCGCAGTTTGAAGCCTTTGCATCTGCATATATAAATGCTGATATATATTGTTGCTTGTGTAATAAAATGAGGGCAATTCCCTCACGACTGCTTGGGAACATCAGCTAAAAGACCCTGACAACGACTGAGCTCTGCATCTGCAGCAGCTCGGCCACAGTTGGTGACTTTACAGAGTACCTCCAGGAGGAAGAAGAGTTTTAATCCGCTACTTTCAGAGAAGCCTCTTAGCATGTCTTGCAAAGCACATTGGACGTTCAACCTATCCTTGCAGGAAAGAGCAGCTTCTGACACTGTTTCCTACCAGCTTCCACTCTTTTTCCTCCCTGTTTAGCTGGAAGGAGCGTGGACACGTCAGCAGACTGCAGGCCATTAGCTAGCAGGGGCGGTCAGGGAGGTAGGTTAAGACTACTGAGCCACTCTTTGCCACCAAAAACCTCTCTGCAGTATGGTTTACGGTAGGGGAGCTCAGAGGGAGCAGGTTTTTCACCAAGGTATCATAGCACTCTCTTTCTCTGAGCATTAATATAATCTGCACCTGTGCTCTCTCTGCGTCGCTTTTAGGCACTTCTGGCCAAGAACAAAGCCGCTCCCCAGGGTCAAGCTCAGCCTCTGTGAAAACACTCAGCCTGTTCCTCTGGTGTGGGGCCGCCTGGAGCAGCACGATGCTGTGAGCGGTTTGCTGGTGATCACCCGCTATACGGACCTGGCACCTCTCCACTCCACCATGGTACGCAGTGTGGACTTACGTCCCTCAGGCTTTCCAGATAATGAAGGTAGCTGCAGTCTCAGATCCTCCTGCGGGAGCTGCCAACATAGAAAAGGGCTTTTTGAGAAGTGGAAAATGTCAGGGAAATCTCTTATGTGGAAAGTTAATAGGTAGATACTCTTGAAGCAGCTTGGAGAAATGGTCACACACATTTCATTTTAATAAGTGGAAAATATGTGGTCAGACTGCCACATTTGTCAGCCTCTTTTGTGCATTAAGCAGCTACATAGAGATGACGAAATTGTGGGGGGTTTCTATCTCAAAGATGAGGGGCCCACCTCTGGTTAAGCTGAGCTGTTTGTGGCATTAATCATTTTTTAATTGGCTTTTTTAACTGTGCAATTACAAGCACATTCTTAGCACCTTTCTAAACCAGAATGGGTTCCCTGGGCCAAAGGCTCAGCTTCATAACCGATCACCCCGGTGCATAACTTCACTGGCAGGAGATGCCTTATTAATAATTCATGAGTAGCACTTGCAGACTGAGGCCCTCAAGCACTTTTACTGTTGTCGTGAAGAAAGGAAAAAAGGGTTCGCTCTGTAAAGGTGTGTGACATTTATATTAAAAAAAACCCAACAAAACTTTGAAAAGACTTTGTTGGCTTGGGCATAAGAGCACAATGGAGCTAACTTAATCATCTGCTCTAAAGTTCAGAGAGCTCATGTGTGGGCTTCTGAAACCCAGGAATAAAGCCAACTTGGCCCAAACAATGTCTCATTTGTCTTGACCATTTAGACCGCTGACTTTCCTTAGGTGCCTGTTAGATTTCACGTCTTCATATAAGTGCAATGTGCATTCCCTAGTTTAGCTTCCTTCTATGGCTGGATCAGATTGGCACGTTGGAGTGTGAAGGTGAATTTCATCTCCTTGCAGTCTTGTAGTTGAAATATGATGGCAGAGAGACATTATTCCTTTAAATGCGTTTCTCTGGCAACCTGCTTTGTATTTCTGAGTAGATCCTTTGAGGAAAATCTACTTTCTTTCCCCACCTTTCTCCCCCAACTCTCTTTTAGCATCTTTCTCTGAGCCGAGATGCTTTATCAGATTTTTTTCCCTCCATCAGATAAATGTGCATACTGCTGTCAAAAAACATTTCTAATCAATTAACAGAAGTTTCCTGCTGACAGCAGTGCAATCACTCAGCTAGCATGATAAAGATGCTCATCAGAGGCGATTATAAAGAGATTAATTCCTTTAGGAATTGACTGTAGCTTTGCTGACAATAGCACTGGGAGCAGTTTTGCTTAGAAAGATATTCTCCTAGAGTAGACATTTATCAACGTTTAGTTTCCCAGCAGTTGTTTGTTCTTTGTTAAAAGTTCCACTTCTCTGATTCTTCCCCTATTCCCCTGTGAAAAGGGGATTTACTAGCATGAATCAGAAATATAAATCTGGGATACCATATGTCAGACAAACTCATCCCAGGAGCCAAGTGAGGGGGGACATGTTTTTATTCTTTGGCCTATATAGTGCCAGGTTGTGGAAACTAAAAAAAACAGATCACACATTCATGCATGTTGCTCCAGCCAAGAAAATCTGATAAACCTGCATTGTAAAAATGGAAATAGAAGAGCAGCTCCCCCCACCTGCCAGCACCCAGCCTTTAGAGGCAATGACCTGGAGCTAAAATGGTGTGCCTGTTCCTGCTCCCTCCTCTGCCTGACCTCCTGGCTCTCTATTCACCAACTCATTCCCTTTGCTCCTCAGACAGCAGCTCCTCTCTCTTCCCCACTGCTCCTCTCTGTGTCGCAGGGAGCAGATACCGCTCCTGCGCTGCCCCTGCCATCTGGAGCAGCATCCCTATTGCTCTGTGCCTAATTGAATTTGAAGAGAAGCAGGGAGTCAATCTCCAGAAGAGACATTTCCTGACCCTGCCTTATGACTCCTCCAAATGCGGCGTCTGCTGAGAGAATTAAACATCTCCTGAACCTCTGCTCCTTTTTGCTTCCACACATTCAACAGTTGCCTGCTGTTTACCCTGTGGCCCACCATATCTTGAAATGATGCCTTTCTCCTACAGCCAGCTTGCACTGTAGCTTCCTTCTAGGGTGGCCCCTTCCGTGACAGGAATGTCCCACCCTTGGCCCAGTCCCAATCCCGTGTCTTCAGAGCAATGAAATGTGTTTTTTCCTATGTGGAAGGGTCAGACATGGCCCCCAGCTCCCCTCTCACTGCCTGAGTTGTGTGTAAAACAACAGCCAGAAAAATAAGTTCTCAGCAGCCTGGGGGACAGACAGCACCCAAACATGAACAGCCCTTTGCATGAAGGGTTCGGGGCAGGGAATGTCAAAACCTAATGTTTTTGCTTTCTATTGCACAGGGTAGGCCGTGCTGATGGATAAGCTGTTTTATAGCTAGTGAAATCCAGCAACAAGCAACTTCTAATCATCACTTAAGGAAAGTATGAAAAAACATAATTGACATGCAATCCAGATGAACTTACAGATGCCAAGGCTCTGGCAATATCACAGCTTTAGGTAACTTATTTTTAGTATCAGTCCTAATATTAGACAGACACAAATTAGAATCAAGTCTGACCCAAGCCAAGAACAACTCCATGTAGGGAAAGAACAACAAGGCATTAAATTAAGTTCACAAAAGCTCACAGATAGAGAAGGAAAGCTCAAGGATTTCTGATGATCACTCCTCTTTGACAACCTGTTTTTCAGACCTTCAAGGAAACTTCAGCCTGAAATGGTTTGGCATTACATTACCAGAACCCTCAAAAGAAAATGGGACATGGGAGCAAGAAGCAAGGGGCTGCAGTGAGTGGGGCTGGCAGTGCAGGCCATCACTTATGGGACAGGCTTCTCAGACCACTCCGTGCTGAAGCAGTCCTACTCTGAGCAGCTTCCTGGAAAACTATGCACTAATAGGGAGCACTAACAAGGTGGCGAAATTTCATTTAATGCTGAAATCTAAAGACAAGACTCAGTAAGAAATGGCCACTGGGCAAGTGGTAAAATAAATGAGGCCGGTTTCAGGAATAAATCTGAAAAGCTGGACAACACCAGAGCTAATCTAATGTCAGAAACAGTATTTTAACACAGACTGAGTCTGACACGTAAGTAGCTATGTCAGTGAAGGGAGAATACCAAATTAGTCCCATATGAGCTTGTGGCTGTGCTTTCTTTGCATACATTGCCTCTGATTCAGTGCAAACCCAGTCCCAGTAAGCATCGTGTAAAGGGTGGAATTTCCCCAAATCCTCTGTGGTCCTGCCTTTACAGTGCCATCACCACTTCTTGTCTTCTCATAGGACTCTCCAGAGGCCCATCCATGAGTCCAGGAACTTGCCCATGGAGACTAGGGGTCATTTCAATACAGCAGAGGCAGAGAACAGGCAATACCTCTTATCCCTGCCCCAGATAACTCACGTAATCCTGCAGAATGAATGTGCCATTGGAGCTGCCTTAGTTTTCCCTAGTTTCCCGTTGTGCTGCAGAAGCCTCGTGGGATGATTTTGTGGAGTCACGGTAGGATCAGTGAGCCTACTCATGCTTTCTTGGGGATGGAGATGAAGCCACATGGTTCTGGAGTCAAGACAGAGTCATGGTTTCTACCCAGACCATGCTGGGACTCTAATGAATAACTCGTGATCTGCAGAACGTGGAGGCCAAACACCTGCCACAAGAAAGAGAGAGCACAAGGAAAATGAGCTGAAAGTATTTCAAAGGAAACCCTTCTTCCGCCCAAGGGCTGAGCAGTGCTCAGTCACTGCTGTTAGAAACTGCCTGGAAGCATAGATATCAATGTTATGCTCGATCCGGTGTAGAAGCAGAGAGATTCATTCCATTTCATTATGAAATGATACCAAGCACCATAAAGTGTCAGCTTTCAAGTTCATAATTTATAAATTAAGTGTAAATAGCCCATATTCTGAGCTCCTCTCCAGCCGCTCATTTATCCTTCCCCTGTGAAAAATTAATGAGTCTATAAAATAGCTTGTAAATTTAGAGCAGTCATTTTTTTTTTTAAATCAACAGTGCAATTTTCCTAGAGACCCTGAAGCATTAGCTGGCTGCAGCCACTGCTGTTAATCACTGGTCTTAGGCGTGCTACTATGCTACAGCAAAGGTTTTCCACCTCCTGCTAAGATTCCTGCTGCAGACCAGTGCCAGAGACAAGATAAAGCACTCTGGTTATTAGGCTGTCCTAGTACAGCAATCCTTGCTTTCAGCAGCCTGGCAGACTGCTTCCTTCGGGGGGTACTTGAGGACTTAACATCTTATCCAAGACATCAGGAGAAGAATTAGCAAGACAATTTTTATAATCAAATTTTCTAAGTGGAAAATTCACCCCAGGCAAACCTTTTGGTCTGTGGGAAGGAAAATGAGCAGAACCAGATCAGCTAGCTCTGTTTCCGCTAAGAGCATTCCCTAAGGGACTCTTCTGCTATTTTGTGACCTTTTGGGCTCGCCTCTGGACAAAAAGCTGCGTTGGTCATTTTGCAAGACCCTCTGCAACTTAGCTAGGACCTGTATTCCTGCCCGTTGGGCTGCACGCATTTACCAATCCCATGTAAAGATCAGAGAGGGGTAGAAGACAATCAGAGGGGAGTAGGAGACAGGTAGGCTGAGGAACAGACGGGGACAGGCACAATGCTCCTGGTGTTGGAGTCATGAAAGACCACAACAGAGGAGTGCAGAGAATGGGCAACAGACTGCTCCAGAGGTACCCACACAGGTGCAAAGGCAGCTTTCCATGCAGTTGAAGACATGCCCCTGCCTACCTTCATTCTCTTCTACCATCTCTGGGAACTTTGTTCAACACTCAAACAAATGTCCGTGAAGCCTATTCAAAAACAAAAACGTTCCTACACAAGAACTCTGTATCAAAATGCATTGCTGTTTGGTGGTCTGTGCTCAGCCAGGGATGCTGGTAGAGGACACAGGATTTTATGGCTGCTACGGCATCACAACAGGGGATGTCCTATATCACAAGGGAGGGTGATACCAAGAGATGCAGGATGAGATAGCTGTAGGTTGAGCTCCATGATTTTCTGTTCACTTTTATACTTATGCTTAACATTTGGAGGGATTTGCTCAATAAAGAATTTTGGCTAAAAAGTTGTTTCACAGAAATAAACTCTTATTGTTAAGCTCTCTTGAAATATCCAGCTTTTTTTAATTGAACAGAAAAAAAACACATTAGAGTAAACAAGGTGGAGTAAACAAAGCATGGAGATCACTTTTCCCCTTCTGTATATATATGTATGAGTAGGTTCTGTATTCCTTCTATACAGTCTAATTCTGACTATCACAAGCAGTAGGTCGCTATGACGATTTATGACAAAAGTGGCAGATTTTATTAGATGTAATGTTAACTTATTCATTAAATTCCTACAATCAAATATTAAAATGGATACTATCCTCTGGGGACAAGACAGAGAAACGAACATAATAACTTTATCTCTGTTGCATGTAAAACATTTGTAATTGAGCAGAAAGCCTGATCCCAAATGCTTAAAAATATAAGGCTGGGGCAGCAAATGTGATTGGATTTCTTATAATCTAATCATTTGGCTCCATATGTGGCCCCCAATCTGTTTAGGATTGTTAAAATTCCTGGGTATTGTAGTGCCTTCCCCAGAGAACGCTGGGAAGAGCTACAGACAGCCTGGACCAGATGGGATGCCAGTGACTCCAGCCAGCAAAGGCAGAAAAGAGGACAGTGGTTAACTCCTTCTCTGCTGGCCACCACGGAGGAGGTCCAGACAGGAAAATTAATGTAGGCTGCTTTCCAATACTGTAAAAGGCAGTTTATAGTTTAAAGCTCCTGGGAGCAAACTGCTGCAGCCTGTGGGGACAAAGCAAGCAAGGACCAATAATCACATCCTTCTGAAAAATTGTTCAGTGCTGTAGGTGGAAATTTCAGTTGCTGGCAAATTCCTCTGGGTACGTGAAGGAAGGAGGGCTCCCAGAAGCCCAAGAGGGAAGTGAAATGCTGTAAATGAAACCAGCACCACTTGGTCAGATTGAAGGTGTTTTTAGAAAGCTTACGGAGTAGTGCAGGATCAGAGAGCCTCCCTCCAGAGCAGTGAAATTCGGCGGGCCTGTGCTTGATTTAAGAGCAAGAGTCTGGCTGCTTAGCATTCCCTGCCCCTCTCTAACTTGTCACTGAAAGGAGTTAAACCGGGACTTGAGAACCTCCGCCATAGGAAACACTTGGATGCTCCTTGTCCACTAGGGTGGATTAGTTCTATTTATACGAGTTTAATCCTTTGGCATATAAAACAAGCGACACTGTAGCTAAAAACAAAATATAGGATTACCCTATTAAAGTGGCGTGCTGATTACGGACAATGCCACTTCTTTCCTTCCTGTGACTTTCTTAACTGAGATAAGCAGCAGCTTTCAGCTAAGCTGAAAACCTCACCTTCTTATTCCATACCTGCCCAAACTGTTATGCTGCTTTGATGGCTTGAAGGGAATTTTGTAGGTGTTTTCTAAGGCATTATTTAACAGGACGTAACCTAAAACCCTGAAAGCCTAGGGGTATGGTAAAAGGAAAAGGAAATGAAAATAGCAGCTCAGGACCTTCAATATGTTTTCTTCTTTAATTCATAAAGAAGCTGTTAGTGTAATACTGACTCCTGACTGGGGACTTGAAGATTTTTCTGTTGCACTGAATTTACACTTGTGGAGGAACAAATTCTGTCATAAAAATAAGGAATTTTCCCATTAATTCTGTCATAAAAATAAGGAATTTTCCCATTAAGTTGGATATAGTAACCTCAGAAGCAATCTCTCACATCCTGCAAGATCAGAGCTTTGCACAGAAAATCTCCCCTACATCACCTCTATTATTTCTCGACAAACTCCTCTGATTAATTACAATCATTCTTAAAAATATGGAATACGAAAATAGTGAGGGGTAATCATGTGTCCATAATCTTTAGATTGTTCCTTACTAAAAGACCCTTCAAGGCTATCTTTAGTTTCAACAGCATCAGAAAAAGATCATTTGCAAGTGTAAAGGTGCCAGCATCTTATCCTGGAGAGGGACTGCTAAGCAAAAACTAATGTGTAATTTTAGTAGATAAAGCAATTATCACTATATAAATCCCTGGAGAACTTCTCAACGTAGACATGCCATAATGGGGGCTATGGATCCAAAACGTAGAAGGCCACTGGCTTTTTATCCTACAAAACCAATATGTACTGCCAGGACAACCCACCAGCTTCCAAAACAACCTATTCCTATACTCTCACCGGAGTACATGCTGCAGGAAAATTCCAAGTCTGCTTTTGACTTACAAGTAATTCCCTGTCTCTCCTGCTTATTAATGCCTCTGAATAGGAACAGACTAGGGCTTTTCTTATCAGACAGTCCTTTGAGTGCTTGTGCATAGCCAGGATTTGACAAAACCTGGAAGAAATAGAAGCAGCTGGCCCACTATGGTACCCTGGATAGGTTTTTTAAGTGCCAGACTTTTGCTTAGGCTCGTCTTTCACAGCTTCAAAGGAAAGTGTGATTCTTTCTGGAGCCCAGCTGTGTGTCTAAGATATTTTTTGAGCAATAATACTAACCAGCAGTATGTTAACTTCTCAAGGACGTAGTAGCTCCGGTAGCTGTCAAGCAATGATTCTGACAATCCCTCCACTTGAGAGGGGATTTTTACAGAAAATTTGCACCCCCCTTTCCATAGCCATAAGGACAAGTCAGAAGTTAGATTCTTTTGCCAAGAGGAAGAGATTGTAACTTGCAGCCATGGAAAATGCAAAATGCATTTGGATGCTATAATTCCCCCTGCAGATCTGATATGGAAGACATTAGAAAATGTCAGAAATCCATAGCTACTTCCACTCAGGGCTATGAACATAGTTTATAAATGCTAAGTAGTTAAGAAGGTATTTTGCAGGCAGATAGGTAGCTGGGAGCCAAAGACTAAAAATTTCAACTCAGTTGTTCATAGGATATATGCATGCATGTGTAAAAGACAGAAAAGGAGAATATTACCTGTCTCATAACTGAAAGATTAGATTTCTATTTCTCCATGAATTTTTAATGTGCTTACAGAGTTTCATGAAACAGAGCTCCCTGGGCAGGGCTGGGGGCGCAGGGAAGTTGTCTGTGTTTTGGTAATGGCCTGGGTTACAGCCAAGGCCTGATCCAGCTGGGCAGCAGATGGGAAGACCGTACCATCCTCTTACCACTCTCCCATGCATCGTACTTTCAGTCCTGGCACCTTCGGTGTGGGATCAGTCGCTGGATGTTTTCAATTTTGGAGCTGGGCTCTGGCGAGAGCGAGCAAGAGTGTTTGACCGTTAGGGGGGAAGTAGAGCTCTCTTGGCCCTTCACATGGATACCGTTTCCTGATGAAGGTGACCTGACCATCTCAAAGGTAGGTTGCCAGGGCAGAGGAATTGCCTCATCAGAAATATATGTGGTCAATTTTTTTGCATGCCCCCTGCCTAGTACGAAGCAGTGCTGCATGGTTATCAGAGGTGTGCTGCACGGGGTGGGCTGGGGCATGCTGCGCAGCTCTCCAAGCATCCTTTTGAAAGGGATGCTGCGAAAGAGCAACCAAATGCTGCGGGCAGGGACTGTTGTGGGACAGTGTGCTGCCAGTAGTACTGTCAGGAGTGTGGGATGCTCCTCTGGCTTGCAGAATCCCTCACCTGAATATGGAAACTGGGACTGCAGTTCCAGGAAATACATATCTGAATCATCTTTGAGAACTTAAGTGAGATCCCTGACGGTCTGACTCTGTGCTCCAATTTCAACAGAGCTCCTTTGTTTTTAGCATTACTGATCTTTTAGCAGAGCTACTACATAACAGAGTATAAATCAAGTCTTTGGTGTCAAAGGTGGTCATCTCTTGCATTTCTGAAAGGTGTTGATGGCCAGCAGGGTTGGGAGAAAAGTAGGATCTCTTGAACAGCCCTCCTGAAGTCACTGACTCAGCTCTGAGGTACAGCAGGGCCTGCTCATTACAGACTACGTTTTTCTAGTGAGAAGTCTGTTGTATCACTTTTATGCCAAATCAACGGTTCGATTTATCCCTGTTGTAACTCCACTGAGTTCAGTCAAGCTATATGAGTCATGAATTTAGCCTTGAACTTTCATGAAAGTCATGAACTTTCTCCGTAGAGAATACTGTTTTTTCCTTTGATACTGCTTCAGTGAACCTCTAAATTTACAAACGCATCCTGCTCCAGCAAAGCATGTAAGCACACACATGTGGGAAGTATGCGAGAAATCGTTGTGAGAGTAAATGGACTACTTCCATACTTAAACCATCTTGTCAGCCTCTTTCACCTGATATCCTAGCTCCTATTATTCAGTGGGAGGCAGAGTACTCCTTCAAGCATTTGCGTTTGGCCTAACACAGCTGAAATGATGGCCAATGGAAAGACTCCCATTGACTTCCCTGGAAGCTGAATTGTGCCCTGGGTAATGGCTTGTCTTGATGGCAATGGGGACGTTCAGGGAGGATGAGGCAGTGAGTCCATCCCTTCTACAACAAACACGTCCATTGTGTCTGTATTGACTAGGGATTTTACCAGACATGAGTGAGGTCTGCTCCTGAGCCCTGCCCAAAGATCTTCCTACTTAACAACACTGGTTACTTCCTTACAATTCTCGCTCTTTACTTCCACCCATGAGTGCCTCCAAATCTCAGCAAAAACACATTGTAGTGCCTACACTTATATTATGGCCAATATCTTTTCTGTCATGGCTTGTTTTCAGTGCACATTTTTTTATGTACCTCATCTGACCTACATTTCCCTCTTCCAGGCCTGCTCTGGGAACTTACTGGACTTTGCAGCATCTTTTTCTCATGCTTCTCTTTCATTAGGGCAACAGTTTGCTTCTGGCTAGGTGCTTATATTTTCATTAGTTCCCACGTCTGTTACCCAGACATTACCTGTTCTGGATTTCACACCAGAATAATTCATCTGAAAGATCCTATTTGCTATTTACCCTACTTTTGCTAGTTGGCTAGCATACATTTTGCAACGTCCTTTCCTAGCTCGACAGTGCCAATACTCTGATCATATAGTGCCTGTATCAAGGCTCCCACACACTGTCCCTTTGTTAAAAGCCCGGTTGCTCAGCAAAATTTTTCTGCAAATGAATTTTTAGCAAACCTTTGATGAACATCATAATTATTTCTGCCATCTTCTGCAGTGAGAGTACACACACTGTAAATATTCCTTTCCGTTACACTAGTTGATAAACAAATTTACATTTTCATAAGGATCTGCTATGCAGAATCTGTTGAAGCCTCTTTCTACTTCTCTCTCACCTGCCCCTCTTCTTAGCAAACTTTTAGTCTTGGGAAGGCTTAAATAATACATCTTCAAATCCAGGGGGACAACGGTAAAGGGTGACTGCGAGGCACTCTCTCCAAACACTGAACAAGAGACTTTACTTTAAAATAAATTAAAAAAAAGGCCCAGCCTCCCTACTGCACTCTATCTTTGCTCCCTGCAAAGTGCCTGTCTAGAAGCTCATGCAGGTTTCTGGTGCTTGCCTTTCTGAGCAGACTTGAAGAAGCCGAGAACACATCCCCACAGGGTCAACCCCAGGGCTCCTTTCCTGATATCTCAGGCCAAGAGGCCAAGAAGTACAAGCAGCACACAAACCCTGGCCATACACTGCTGTCGCCGAGCAGAGCAGGCCCTTTCAGGACCATGGCTTTGCTACAACTGCTTTGTAGCCCCAACTGCAGTAGCAGTTGTTTGCACTCGCTGTGAGCCGTTTCCCATGCACTCTTTTCCTGCCTGCTCCCTCAGCCACAATACTTTCACAACAGAAATATTCCCCCAGCCCATACGCTTTTGGAGTTTCTTTCTTACACAGCCTCCGCAAGCCAAGAAATCTGCTCAGCTCTATTCAGCAGATTCCCGACAGTCTTCAAAGGATTGCTAATTCCAGCCTGCTTAAAAAATGCAGAGCATTCCCTCACTTACAGCTTTTCTGCCTTCCCTTCTGCAAGCCAGTCAGCACCTGTTGGGCCATAAAAAACGCACCAGAAACACGGTACACCTGAAACCATCTGAAGCTTCTGCAGGGCTGTGGGCAAGGAGATCACATGCTCCATGGAAGGGCCATCAAGCTACTAATGCAACACTAGTTTTCTGGAGGAGATTGGTGTGCCCCTGGCTGGCTTGTATTAAGGGCTAACAAGGGTTAACAGTGCTCTCTCCATCTCACCCCCTCCTCCTCACTGTGCATTTCTGTCAAAGACCTGCTCTCAGGCCAGCCACCGCTGGGATTAGGCTGCTCTAACAGTCTGGCTGACACTCTGTGCAGGAATATAGTCCTGCTGTCCGGAGGCAGCACACTCGAATGTGCTTTGCAGCCTCCAGAAGGAACTCTAGAACTGGAAAAGCAACAATCGGAACTTTGAAGATTTCAAAATTATGCAAGTTTAAAATAACCTTTGAAAACACCCAACCTAAGAAAATACCAAAACTCTCTGGTTTTGGCTTTTTTTTTTTTCTTTTCTTGAAAGACTGCAAGCATTTTAGTTACTATGTCTGTTCAGGAGCCATATGGAAAAATCAGTTCTGTCCTGTTAAATTGGTTGCGCAGTTTTGGTTTTCATCTGTCTACAGAGATCTGAAAAGTCTATGTTGTTTTATTTTATGCTTTTTCAGCACAGAAAGCGAGTGGTCTGGGGATCATCTGGCCAGGAACACAATAGGTAAGCAGAGTATTTTTTGTGTAACGTATTTCCAAGAGTCTGAGAGCATACTGTTTGTGTAATTGAGTGAAATCAGCCTTTAGGATGATGTTCTCTTTGGGATAAGCTGATTATAGGTTGGTTGGTCGCTTGGTTTGTTTGTTTTCCTGGACAAGAAAAGCTGAGCTGCCGTGGTATCAGTGTGGTTTGCAAGATCCTGTCATTTAAGCAGCAAAGAGACTTTCTTTTTTTTCTTAATCCTCTCCGAAGCACAGAGCAACTCAGATTCCACTGTCAAAGGTAAACCAAAATATTTGGGGTTATATTTTGAATTTGTAAGCTATAGTTAGACTACAAGAATAACAAAGTGGCAAAGAAGTGACTCAGAGTCATAAGGAAAGCTCTGTTATAAGAACATTAAGAATGGAATTGATATAATACTCTTAACTATTCTTTCAGCTTGTTCAGATGGTTGTTTAATCTTGCATTCAGCCAGGTGCTAAAAATATTACAAAGAGGAAGAGAATATCCTAACTTTCTTAGGACGTTAAGTAGGACATTCAGATGACCTGGTAGTGATAATTTCAATAATAATCTCACTGATACTAAAGATGAGCGTTACTTTGGGAATCACAGATGAAAACAAATTTTGTACATAAAAATCTACAGATGTATTCAATACTATGTTTAAATGTGCGTGTTTGAAATGGATTTATAAAGGAACTGGTCTGTTTATGAAGTCACTTTAATTGTAATGGACAGCAGGTCTGCTGAATTGTAGATATTTTGACTGCCTAAGATCTTCTGCACGTTTGCAGGCACCATGAAGAAAGGGCTGCTCTCAGAAACGAGTAAAAATGACAAAGGATGGATCCTTTGTCTTTTATGTTCTCTTCTATCATTAGCCAATAATCAGATTTAACCAGGATCCTTATTCCTGGCTGCTTGTAAGATGCAATAAGCTACTTTTTCCTCAAAAAAGGGATCTTGCTCACAGAGCTCCCTCTGCTTTCCAAATCCCTGAGCTACAGATGGCACCTGTATTAAAGGTCTATGCCCTTCTTTCTTCTCCCTTTTATGCCCTTTCCACTTTTGCACTTTCCTCTCTTTCTGAAACTGGATGTGGCAGACACAAAAAAGTTGTAAGGATAATCTATAACCTCACATAGTAGTATACTGTCAAAATTTCTTGTCCTAACTGGAGTCTCCTGTGTAGCTCTGTGCAATGCACACAGCACAGTTTAAATAATGTCAGCATTTGCATAGATGATTTTTGGGACTGTTTGTGTACATTTCTTTCATAGATTCAAAGCTGATAATAAAGCCTCCTGGCATAAGGAAGGGGCATACATGATTTTTTAAAATCTCTTATCAGAGTGAATACAATAGAACTGTTACAGTTCCAGTGAGCAGCAAATGCTGAGATGGGCTGGAAGTGATGCAGATGTGAAAGGGATGGGCAATACAAAAATCTCAGAATGATTTATCCAGCTGCCCTACAGTAATAAAGCCTTCCTCCAAATGAGATACACAAAGAGCTTAAAATCTCCTAAGTATCGGTTATGGGATTCTTATCCAGGATGCTCCACTTTTCATCAAACAGTATCTTACACTGCTCTGAATAAGTTGTTCTGATCCTCTTCTTTACACATACCTACAGTCACGATGGATGAAATAAAAATTAAATTATCTCTGACAGAACGGCAGAAGCAGTGTTTGGGATATAGTGACCTCCTGTGAGTTTGAAAGTGACAGTTCTATTACAAATAACCCAGCCTTGAAATTTATCAAATGAACACTATAAACTAGGAAAAGTACTTTAAATGTAATTCTCCACTCATTTTGTCAGCAGTGAAAGTTTTTTTTATAACTGTCTTGCGATATCGCACTTGTGCTACATTGACTATAGTTTTCTATAATAAAAGACTTCATAGCAGCTTCTGCCATTAAATCTTTGCAGAGAGATCCTCTGAGAAATATTTCTCTGTGAACTTTAAGTAATTTCACAAAATGGAGACTGGCACTGTTTGAATGCCTGGCTTGCTCTGATAATGATAAATACCAAGAAAGGCACAGAAAGAGAAGGTCACTGATTGTTTTCTCCCCCAAGACAGCAGTTTCCATTCACTTTTGTCATCTCACTTTGAAGTACTGAAGATGTCCTGGTTCTGGTTTTATCTGCCTCTCCATCTTCTCCTGACGGCTTACTTGTGTCATTCCATAAAAGCACCCACCACCAGTTCCCAACAGAGCTTCAAGACCGATCTCTTCAATTTCTACCACTCCCTGATACTTGCTGATGGTAAGGAAACTACAGTTCACCTGCTGAAGGATATACCTAAAAGGTAAGAGCAAATCAGTCACTCCTATTCTCAGATACTTCCCTGATACTTGCTCAGATACTTTCCTATTCTCAGATACTTGCTTTCCTATATATAGGAAAGATACTACTTTCCTATTCTCAGATACTTGCACACTACCAGTACAAGCCAAGAATTGCTATGCACCTGCAGAGCTCTATCAGTGTCCACTGAATTTCTGGAGAAATGCTCCATTGCTGTCAAGCTTAAGTGTCATTACATTGCCCAGAATCTGGAACGACCCTCTGAGATGAAGTTTAGATTCACGTATGCATTTCAGGCAGCTTTCTGTGGTGTTTGTCAGAGCAGCAACACAGCTGATACAGAACGAGTGGGCTCCAACAGCAAACAGTCATGTCACATAAACAGCCTGGCTCCAGAACTGCAGAGACACATCAGCCATCCTACATTCACTGTAAAATACAAGAATTTTACCTAGCAAATTAACTATCTCAAAAATCAATAGAATATCTGCACAGACTTCTTATCTTATCAGAAAAGCTCCTGCCAGTGTCCTGCATGCTGGAAGTGTTTTTGTTGAATGGTACTAAAGCTTGCTAAGATCAAAAGTGCTTCGCATGCAGAAATTCCACAGATTTTTCACTTCCCCAAAATATCTGCAAAGTTTTCTGCCATATCTAGATATATAGGTGATCTAGATATTACAACTGGCACTGCGTCTTGGGTAGCAGAGACTGATCTGCTTGTTTGGGACGAGATGCACTTCAAGTGGTTTAATGGGACTCCACTTTGGACAGTGAGCAACACATACAGATTTTGACATACACCCACACAGCGTGGTCACGGAGCAGAGTGAGCCAGATGGTTCAGTCTTGATATGCATTGCACAGAAAGAAACTGCAACATGGTACATGTTCTATAATGTGACAATGCTCACAAGAGCAAAACTAGGAACTCTCCTTGTTAAAGGCAAAGAGGTATTGAAATCTCAGAGAAAAGTGAATTTTGCTATGCTCTTGTGGCATAACATTAAGATTGCAATTAGGAAGCAAAACCCCCTTCAGTTTGATCAGGTGAGGACCTTATGAAGCCCAGAGTCATCCAAACAGGAAACCAAGGGATGACAATTTTGGCTTAAAGTAAAAGACTCAAGAATGTGGAGCTGTTGCCAGTGAAGCTTGACTCTGGCTCTGTAGCCCTATCCTGAACGTAAGCCAGACCTCTAGGCTGACATGATCTATCCATAATGACTAGGCTTGTCTCACCAATGAGCAAAAAATCCTCGAATTGCCTTCACTTAACTGCAGAGTGACTGACCCGAGTCCAAACATTTCTGTGGCTGTATACAGTCCATATATAACAAAACAACAGAAATAAACAGAAGACCAAAGGAGTGAGACAAGAGGCTAGGCTTTACCGTAAATAAGCAGGAATCAAAACCTGACTGAGTAGACTGACGCTGCTTTGTACTGCTCACGCACAGCACCCTCTGTCACAAAGGCAAGTAAGTCAGAACTTGCCTGGATGAAACTGCCATTGACATCTGATAATCTTCAGGATTGGCTAAAACTATTCTGTTGTATCCACTTCATCTGACACCCAGGAAGACCTAGATATGCAAGCACGTATGAGAGAATATACGCTCTAAGAGCTTGCACTG
The DNA here is from genome assembly GCF_035582795.1 of Mycteria americana. Taxonomy (NCBI): domain Eukaryota; kingdom Metazoa; phylum Chordata; class Aves; order Ciconiiformes; family Ciconiidae; genus Mycteria; species Mycteria americana. Next base: position 33,809,796 of record NC_134370.1, read on the forward strand.
AACTCCAGTCAGGAAATCCTGGGAAAAAGCATACCAAATTTCTCAGAGTTAGCCAACGGGTGGTTATCTGGAAGGCAGTCAGTTTATCACATCCATCATCCAAAATAACCACGTAAGTACTGAGATACAATATTCACCTGAAGTATGTTAAAATTCAGTGGGAAAAATATTGCCTATGGTAAGTGGATAAAACTTCCAGCAAATATTTGTGTATTAGAAAAAAAACAGAGTATGTATTCTTCCCACAGGTGAAGATTTCAGACATTCACCATCCCCTTGTGTCGATGTACCTTAAAGGGGAGTGGTTATTTCTACCCACAGTAGAGTGACCCACATCAGAATGGCTGATTACAAGGAGTCTCAGGCAGACTTGCATTTCCTAACACTTTCCCTCTGTTTTTAATCCACACTTACAGGTACTACTTTGTTTTGGAGGAGGGCAGAGCCCTTGCACCTTTCACAATAATAGTGACCCCCTGTGATGTTCCCATTGAATGGAGCATACTTGTGCACAAGGCTGCAGCAAATTTCCTTGGAAAAGCAGCACGAGGTAAGACCCTTGGTAAGATCCAGGGAAAGCGTAAGTTATTCATAAGAAGTTGTGTTACAGGAAATTTCCCACAAGCTTAAACATCCCATGCTTCCCTCTCCTGTAAACTGCCATGGGCTGAAGAGGACATCTCCATGGGTGAAATGTGGGAGCCCATGGGATTTTGCCATCAACTCAAGTAAATTAAGGATTACATCTGAAACAGTCAAAATCACAGGGTAATATTTGAGAACAACACTGGGTGTTTGGGGCTCCACAAACACGGATCACTTTCATAAGCTGTTTGTACTGGCCCAAACTTCCCTCTGCTGTCTCAGCTCTTTTTCTGTGGCTTAAGCCACTTGAACCAGTCATTTTTCTCCCCACAGTGATGTGCAGAAGATTTAGCCGTTTATTTTTCTAGGAATACCATCTACCATGGCAGTGGGCATTATGCTGCCTTTAGCCCAAGAGGAAATTCCATTCTCCTTCATGATTTTTTTAATTAATTTTTCAAATTGAAATCTGAAAGCTGCCATTAACAAGTTCTTACCTCTCAGGCAGGTACACCTGACTAAGGAGTTCAAATAACATTTCTTTGAAGTAATAAATTTTTCCTCTTCATAGGAGACAGTCAGTGGCACAAAACTAAACCAAAGAAAGTTCCTTTCATAGAAAGTAGGAGTCTCCTTGAAGAAAAGTACCCAAAGAGACAGCCACTGGAAGAAGAAAATTGTAGGGACATCAGGCACGATACAAGTCAAGCTTTTGCAAGTTGTGGTTTTATAATTATATTATTGTTGAAAACATAATTCTACAACTGCGCTGCTAAATAAAAGCTACTCAAATTTTATTTTAATAAAGTGCCAGTAGCAAAAAGTATTTTGAGTTGTAATTATTGTTTTCAGGAAGAAAATAGGATGTCCTCTGACATAAGAACAATAAAACCTATGCAATGTGCTGTATTTCATGTCTGTTAAAACAAAAGTTACAAGTCTGCTCTTTGCCTGCAGGTGATCGTGATACACAAGAGTTCTCAAAATCTCAGAAGGCTCCAAGCATGGTGTCCACCATTTTTAACTATAAGGGAAATTCTGTAGAGACTTACATGGGTATGTCTTCTCATTCTGCCCTTTACATGCTAGAGTTCTTATCCACTGAGCGAGACACACACATTACCGTGTACTTAACAACTGACGCATCTGGGCACCTCTATCCAGAACTTCCAATGGATCCACGCATAGATGTTATTGGCATTGGGCATACAACAGTGACTCTGACCTGGAAACACAGTCCCTCTGTCTTGCAACATAGAGAAAACATCCAGTACTGTCTTCTAGTTAATGAAAAGCACAACTATAAGAGCTTATGTGCTGCTGAGACAGCAATCAGATCCTCTGGAATGAAACTGCCACCTACATTATCTCTGTCTCTCTCTCCGTACCTTCTTGAACCACAGCAGGTGATGATATTGTCCAACAGTGAATTGAGCATAATCAACAAAGCAAGTAGTGGGGAAGTCAGGCAGATATGCATGGGTACCAAGAACACTTACACAGTGCCCAATCTCAGTCCCAGCACTCAGTATTACTTTGATGTTTTTGTTGTCAATCTCCTCACAAATGCCAGCGCTGCTTACACCGGGACGTTTGCAAGAACCCTGGAAGAACCTGAACCTAAGGTGATGGAGCTGAAAGATGGGAAAGTGATTCAGGTTGTTCTGGATGGGAAAAAACAGAAATTCTACAGTCTGCAGTACCAGGCGAGGCACAGGAAAATACAATTCATCTTTCAGTTGTGTCGTGGCCAAGTACGGGTTCACATAACAAAGAATGGTAAAACAGTGGCATTGGAGAACATCTCAGGGCTGAGGTATTTCTCACTGAAGGGAAAGCTGCTGGACACATATTTGGTGCAGCTGAGGTCCCCAGAGGAGTCTAACTCTTCTGTGAAAGTACAGGTGTCCCCTCATTTCCACAAGCCCTTATTCCCACTTCTTCCAGAAAGCTTAAAAATCAAGTCCTTCAGTAAACTGAGGACCTGCAACTCTGTCACCATTGCCTGGCTAGGAACACAAGAGGAGAGCAAGTACTGCGTGTACAAGAAAAGGATTGAAGAGGATCAGGTCTGGATGGAACTGCGGAGCGTGGACAGGTGCTCTGGACCTGAATCTCGGCACAAGTCAGAGAAAGTGCTGTGCAAGTATTTCTATGATATAAATCTCCAGCGAGCCGTCACCACAGAGACCATCAAAGGGCTGGATGCAGGGACGCTTTACTTGTTTGATGTTTATCTCTTTGGGCCATCTGGCATCCCTGTCAGATATCACAGCAAAGTTGTGAAGACCAGAAAAAAATGTTGAAGGTTTTTAAAGAAACATTTTGAAGTGAGTGAATGAAGACTATTATAAAAATCTATGCCAATCCATGCCATAGCCCATGCAGTTTAAAATATGCTGACTCACAAAAAATTTAAAGCCTTGAGATTCTATGGAGGAAACATCTTAGTTTTCTAGATTATTACGCTTAGTTTTGCATCTTCTCTCCTGTATAAGGTTTTTTCCCCTCAGCTGTCTCATTCAGACATCAAAAACAGACCTGTGAAACAAATCCATGCACGTGGAAATAAAATACCCACAATGGCACCCATGAGAAATAGACTGGTTACCTAAAATGCTTCTGAAATCCAATACAAAGTGATGGGAAATGCCTCTGAAGAAGCACACGTCATAATTTTAAAGTCCCAGAGAGTTTTCAACTTTGTCTAACTCCATCAGCTAACAAGGAGTTGAGAGACCCCACAAATCAAGCTGCTCTTGAGAAACTGGAATTCCCCACTGCTTGAACAGGGATGGAGACAAAAAGACAATAAAAAAAGCAGTGGAACTGGTGTAAAGCTCCACACCTTGACCAAAGCAGGCTGAAATACATCTTCCCCTATTACCTGCATGTTTCCTTGGCTTTCATTTCTATAGAGAAACTGTGCTTGGTTAGAAACAGACAAAATTCAGGCCAGGAACAGGCTCTGGATCCAGCTTTTCTGGGGAAGGTACAAATATACTGCTGCCCATTGAGGAAAGCAGCAAGTAAGGAATCTTGCCATGGAAAGGAGGTGTTTATCTATAGTCTCTGATATCAAGCCCATGTCTATCACCACCATGTGAATCCTGAGTGTAATATACTCACTCTTTACATCCTTAATCCAGCCTATATCAATGAATGCGTTGCTTTAGGAAAAATTAAACGTGGTTTTCCTATTAAATATCATGGAGGGAAAATATTCGTAGTAAAAATCCTGAAAAACACTTTTTTTGTTGTCTTGTTTCCCTGTTTACCTTCCTTAAATGACAAGAGACATAGTATAAAAAAATTTGGAAAAAAATTAGAAGTCTTCATAAAAAAACCCTTACACTCAATTTCAATTATCAGCAGAAAACATTTTGCACATAGGCTCTTGGCAGGTCTGGAATTTACATATAAAGAGATACAATAGATTCACTGACCCAGAGGTTGCCAGAGAAATCTTGCCTGCTGTAATTCTTTTTCCTCTACAATTACACTAAGCAAAGATATAAATTATTAATTCCACTATTGTATACTTCAGAAGTTTGCTTGCAATTCAGGGTCATCAAGGTTCTCGTTTACTCTGAATAACTGTTACCTCCAAGCATGCTTGGAGGCACTTGGCGAGGACTGAATCAGTCCTCTGTGCATACACAGAGGACTGATGCATTTCCTGCTCCAAAGACTTTATAGCATTGTGCACCCTGTACGGCGCACGCTATACATTAGCAGACTCATTAGTCCCAGAAGAAGGTTTCTGGCCTTCGCATGGGATCAGCTGCAATATCTGGGCTTTGGCTAGGCTTTACATTCCTGCAGGCGCTATTCTGGATTGAGCAGTGCCACGGCAGGAGCCGTGTGCTCTGCGACCTCCTCCCCACACTCTGCAGGCTTTTTGGCTAATTACAGGGGCTGGCAGCTGCACTGCCTTCTTTCCAAGGCAAGCCTTCTCTTCATTTTGCTCCTGCCAAAAATAGTCTGTGAGCTCAAAGAGCAACAGAGGTCATCTCCACTTGGAAATCTTAATGTTTCCTTCTCCTCAATTTCAGGCATTTATATTCTGGATGAACTTCACTTAGGTGCCCTACAAATGACTGTAATAAAAACCATAATAATAATAATAGAGGAGGAACAGGAAGATCTGTTTAATTGCAGATACAATATATTCTTAATCCACTGCCCTCAGCCTGTCAGAGCATTAACCCTTGCTTTTGCCCTCTATATACAAATGCCACAAAAATATCACTTGGAAGAGGAAGATACATTGGCACCTTGCCGGATACCAGTGCCTCTGCTGAAGAGTATCTTTCACAACAGAACTGACTTTAGACTTCTCAGCAAAACTTTGGTTTAGGGCTGTAGCCAAGAGGTCTGAGGAAGGGATAGAAGGACAGTCTGGGAGAGGGCAGAAAGAGAGCTGAGCAGTCAGAGGGGGTACATAAGCAAAGGCTTGGTGTAGCACTGAGTTGACTGACAATCAGAATCTGGAAGGAAAGAAGTTCAGGTTTCCAGGTCAGCAGATATTTCAGGGGGACTTTGAGAAGAGCCAAGAGATTTTCCTCCCATCTTCACCAGCTCTTCTTTACTCCACCTCTCCCTGGCCATTGCCACATGCAGAGGACTGGCTGAGGCAGAGACCAGTGAGGAACTCTGAAGACCACAACTTAGTGCTCCTGCAGCCCAGGCTGTGACACAAGCAGAGCAGTGACTACTGCTGCTGCTGGGAGGGATGCTAGTCCCTCGCTCACAGGAGGAGCTGCCACCCACACATACCAGTCCCTCCATCAGCAGAGGCCCCTGCACACAGGAGGGAGAGCTTGGCTATAGAGAGGAACATGCTGTTCTGTCAAAACCCATTGCCTCTAATCTAAGCAGAGCAGGCAACGTGCCCTCCAGGTAGCAGCCCACTTTGCTTATGCATGCAGCCAGCCATGGTCTGTAATACAGACCCCAGGAGCAAGCAGGAAATATTCCTCTCCATTGATCTTTCCACTGTGATTCTGCCTGTGTGCACCAGACTGCAAACTTGTTTTCAATTCACTCATGCCCACACCATAAGGTAGCCTTTCGGGTGCACTGGTTTTTAAGTTGGGTGTCACTTTGCTGACTGCTGTCTTGGGAGTGAAGTTTCAGAGGTTTATCCACAACAAAACCAAAGGTGCTGTGTTATACCATTGGTGCTCTTCCTACCCCTACCAACTGCTCATGTGCACAGCTCCCTGTCTTCAACACTCAAAAGCCCTTCTCTTTCAAAGCTGTTTGGCATCTTTCCATCTTCTCTCCCTCCCATTTGACTAGTGCTTGCCTACTGCAGTCTGACCATAAACACTTCCCAAGCCACATTTACCTCCTTTCTTTTCTTCATGCTTTCTGCAGTCTTTCTTGCTGAATTTCTAGGGAAGCTCAGTTGCTTCAGTCCAGCCTGTCCTAAGCTGTCATTAGGTCTTCCCATCTGCTGCCTATGCCCACTGAATCTGAGTCACATAGGAAGTGCAGACAGAGATCTTCATGGAGAACATTTCAAGAGCAATGTTTTGCTTTTGTGGATCATTTAAAGTCCTCAGCATAGTTACCAGGCCAAAGTATTTTTCCTAGTGTTCAGTGGTGGGTCCCAGCTTTTGTGCACTTCCAGCTATCATGTTGCAAGTCCTGTCACAGCTGAGATCAAAGCCTGGGGCCATGCATCTCTTCCCAGCATTTTTACAGAATTGTTCCCATTGCTAAGCCACCCCTCTACATGGGAAGTGGGGGTCAGGGGTACCAAAAACAGAGAGGGCAAGTAATAAGAGAAAACAGGTTTCATATCCACATCCCCTTCCCCTGTGGGCTCAGTCTCACAAATCACCACTTGCATTCTGGAAATGAGGTGCAGGTATCCAAAACAGTGAAATAATAAAGCACAGGCTTCTAAGTTTGCCATTGTGTGCCCATAAGCCGCAAACCAGTACAGCAAGGGGCTCTTCAGCATCACTTTCCAGTATTTCATACAACTGGTGTTGCTGGAAACTTTGAAACATAACTTAAGATAGTAATAATTGCTCGTTTAAGTTATACACTTTGAAAGATACTACTACCTAAAACCAGTGTAGAGGTTTCTGACACTGGGTTCAAGGACTGATGACATTTATGAGTTAATATTTAACTGACATTGAGAATCACCTATTTTGTCATTCCTTTTTCCTCTTGTATTTAACAGCCCATTTATTCATTCCTTGTTACTTTGAGTTTCTTAACAAATGTAAATACCCTTCAAAGTGGATCCAGTAGTCTTTTAGAAATTGTTCCCTATCTGCCCACAAATACATTCAGAGATGCATTCACAGCTTTGAGCAATTTTTTTTTTTATTTCATCTTTGTGTATTTTTTCTGGCTAATGCCTTCCCACTCAGAAGACTTGCTTCTAGCTTAAGCAACATGTTAAAAATAGTCTTGCTGTTTTGGCCCCAGGTGCTGGACTGAAATCCTGCTCACTAATTGCTTTCAAAGACACAGAGCTGATGTGTTTGTTTACATGTATACACATCACCCCCATTTTGGGTTTCATTACTATTAGTTGTTGGGTTTTGGTGGGTGGAGTTTATGAACCACGGACAGTGCAGTTAAACAACCTGGCCACATGTAGCTTTGCACAAGGCTGAAAATCTGATTTTGAAAGGTAAATAATACTAGCACTGACAGCAAGTCCAAACCAGTGACCCCAAAATGCCAAAGGCTTTCAGGTACTGTTAAAGCAACTGAAGCTTTCTGGCATTTAGAGAAAAATGGATGACTTGGCAGCTGAACACTCAGTCAACAAAATAACAAACCCAGGCAAAACAAAATAGATTCTTGTATCTTTGGGGATGAAGGTGAACAAAGATGCATGACTGCTCAGTGTTACCTATTCTGCACATGCCGGATTGAGAAATCAACAGTGTAACAAAGCACAGACAGGTGAATGTTCTTCTCTTGCAAAACAACAGGTATTTCCTGGGCAAGTCTGTCAAGGAATATTAAGAAATAGCATTGTAAAAAGCAGCTAAATTTACTAGAAGAGGCAAACAATATGTCAGACTCCTGCATTGCATTCTTCTGCAGAGAAACATGATATAACTCAAGGATGAGCCCAGAAGATACTGGGCTAACAACCACTGCTGGCATGAGCTGCTGTCATTCTAGCAGCCAATGCTGCCAGGAGATGGTTGAGCATCCCAGGCAGCACATGAAATGCCGTGCTGCCGCCAGGCCTGTGAGCACGAGAGGGCAGTGTCATGCTGTATGAGAAGCAGAAAGAGCTTACTTGATAAGGCTTATCAGGAGCAAATATTTCAGCGAATTTAACAAGCCAAGCATCTTGCTGATAAGATTAAGGCGGAATGGATAGAAGAAAAATCCAAAGAGCTTACATTTTATTTTCTCTTAGTCTTTCAAGTGTTCCAAGTTTGTTTGGGGTTTTTTTGTTTAAAATTAAAGTGCATAAAAAGTGACATCAAGGAACAAAAAAAGATAGGCGCTTACTGAAAGGACTGTGACACCAGTGTTCCCACTGCCTCTGAGATGTTCAAGACTGCCATCACTGATGGGGCCAAAGCTCCTGTAAAACAGAGAAATACAGTAGTGCCAAGGACAGTCACAGATTTCATTAGGTTAAGCGGGGAGTGTTAGTTCAGGCATCATCTGCCCAGCAAGTTGTGATCCCAGGCACCCCCAACAACCTTGTATCTTCTCCTGTAGTGCCCTTGCCCTGAGGGAGGTTCTCTGAATGTTACTTCCCTGTCTCACTGACAACACTTAGCAGCGACTTACCTCCCACCAATAACCTGGGACATGGGCAACAGACCGCAGTTTGTCAGGGGTTTGTTCTTTGGGGAATTTGGTCACTGATCTTGTGGCCTCTGCAAGAGACTGAGGATTTGCTTACAGGGACTAAGAGCTATCCCTGGAAAACTATACCCTGTCCTATACTGCTTTTGCTCTGAAGGTTATCTGCAGCGCTGCTCCTCTACCTCAAACTTAGGAAAGCATTTGAACAAGGATAGCCTTCCCTGGCTGGCAGCAGAGTAGACCAAGGAGGTAAGCACCAGAGAGTGCTAATTCTTTTTGCAGGTATTGGTATCAGTGACACAGAAGAGGCTCTGAGGTGACCCGGGAGCTCAGTTTGAAAAGGGTTGTTTCAGACCCTTATGGTAATTTGCTCTGAAAGCAGAACCTAGTAGGAAAGGAGACCAGGGTGGGAGCAGAAGAAAAGCATGAAGAGTCTGAAGGTAATGAGGTAAAATTTGAGTTTGTTAGAAGCTTCTAAGGAAAGGAAGAGCCCAGCCTGGATCCACATTTTACATCCAGCTCTCATTTTTGTAAGTTGCCTACTACTCAGGAAGCCTTTTTGCCTGGACAGATATTTCTCCAGAATGACATTAATTTTCAGCAGGTCTCTGCAGGAGCCCTGATAAAGGCTGCCAGTGGGATACATCAGTTCTGGCCTTTCCTGCAGCATTTTCCAGGCACCAGCACCACAGTGGTAACTGCGATACCAATCACTTTTTCATTCTCTTTCCAGCAGAAGGAAGATTGTGCTTGATTGAGCTTCACTGCTGATTCATTTCTGTCTCCAAGATTCAGTGCCAGCATATAAACCCACTAAGCCCCTAGTATTCCTGTAGCTCATGACTCACACAAATGGGAGAACTCAGCATGCAGCATGTTGTCTATGCTGAGACCATGACTCTAAGGAAGTACTCAATCTCTGAGTCTTCTTTAGAGGCCTCTCAAAATAACCACACACAGCACACTGTTAAGGTAATGTGCTGTAAGACCTGGATTTCACATCTAACAGATCAGCTACAAAAAAAACCACCACAAAACCAGAACAGGGACTTGAAGCAAATAGTCAAATTCTAGCTCTTCTGCTTTTCACTTTCTTCTGGGAAGCATAGGCCAAAACCAGCCTGGCAACACTCAAAGTGGCACCACACAGCACAGCTGAGGTGGTACTATTATTGAGGAAAACGTCCAATTTAAAGATAGAAAGTACCAGTGTGGGCTCCTATACTTTCTGTAAGCTTTAAACAGATTAAATGCATCTCCACTATGAGTTTAGGGCATGATCTGTCTTTAAGGCCACAGACATAATAATTAGAAAGTTTAAGGTCAGCTATTTGAGTGGATCTCTCAGTTACAGGAGTGCAGAAAAGCAACTTTGCTGCCACGTCCCAGGGGAGAGTTTCACAGGTATACCTCTGAGAAATGGCCGAGAAGCACAGCTAGCAACTTGACTGGTTTCCTAGGCCTCCCTAATGCGGTAAGGAGGATTCAAGGCTGTTGAGAATGAGTGCTATCTGGTTGGAAAATTAAAGTCAACACTTCTGCATGCAAATAACTGACAACATTATGATATACTAAGTACATTTGTAAGATGTATAGGTGGGAATCTATAAGGCCTCCTCCTGAACTCATCTTTATTTTCATAAAACCTATGCTCCAAACAACTTCATATGAAGTTGCACAGTGGTATCTACAGATATCAAGTCACGTCTGAACAATGTGTACTCTAGGCACTACTAAGGAGGGAGCTAAAGCTCTTTCCACACACTCTGCTCCTTAACATATCCATGCTTTCAAATACCATTGAACTTGTCTTGGAAGAAGTTAACCATGAGCAGGGACTGGAAAAAAATTGCCATAAAACGTAACTCAGAAGATGTTTCAGAAATGAAAAAAGTACAAAGGAGACTGAAATGAGTGGATGGGTCAGAGTTGAGTTTCCCATAATTTCAGGAACTAACAAAGCTACCAACAACATGCACAGCATTGCTGGCTCTCACTGTGTTTCCAGAATGCTTGCAATATTGTGGTAAGATTAGTGGTGTGGGACAAGCAGAACTATTGCTATTCACTGCAGTGGTGCCAAGGGTTCATCTCCTAATGCTTCACCCACCTAACCCCTATAATTAGGGAGTTAATTCCTTCCTTCACCTTTTTGTGTTCTTGATACATAGAAAATAGTTGTATGCATGAGCTCCTTGGCTTAACGGTATCTCAATGTCACGAGTTGGGGACAGTTTCATGATTTTTAAGCATTTGGAGTTGACAGTACCCATGACTGTGGATTGTCAGCTGCAGATTCATGAAGGACCACGGTGGAAATTTTTAACTTGGAGGATTCTTTGGCCTTTTTTCATATAGAAGAATCCCAACCAAAGGGGGAAGCAATATTAAGCACTACTGTCAGTGCTGTGCCTTTGAGGACAACAGCCATCCACCCACAGAGAAGGATTCCCTTCTTTATCTACAACTCAAAGAAGGAAACAATTTTATTATTGGGTTGACCTAAAAAAAAATTTCAAAGATTTGTATTCAGGCAGTTAGTTTCATAAGTGGGCCAAAACCTCTGGTTTTGTAATGTGGCACAGTCCTCAAAGCCAGATTTCCAAAAGCATATAGTGCCAGTTTCTCAGCTCAGACCGAGAACCCACAAATTGGCTAGACCATTAGGAGTGCTTTCCACATATTATTTCCTATTGGGACAAAAATCTTTTAAAATCTGTCTAACTATGAAACCACAACAGTTATATCTGCAAACAATTTGGCCCATAATATTTTCCTCCCTAGTCATGCTCATGCAAAGGAAAAAAATGCTACTTTTATAGCAACTCCTTTATCCATGTTATTGACATGTACTGATGTTCAACTTTCTAGAATACCTGGGAGAAAGAAGCAAGGTGGGGGTTTTTTTGTCCCAGAATAGAATTTAATTAGCTACAAAGAAAAAGTCACTTCTAATCCCAAAATACAACTATTATATAGCTAAAAAGCAAACTGTTTCACTTTGAAATGAAACTTCCCTAAAAGTAATATCAGAACTCCTATTCATGCAAATAGGTTTTGTTCACAAGGGTAGTTATTCATGAAGAAAGGACTCAAAGATGGAATTGAAAGGTGATTCAGAACATGCAAAAAACCTAAGTCTATAGTTCAAAACAGGACATTAGAGTGGAAATCTGCAGCTCACATTGCATTGGGCACAGTCAGTTCTGACCAGAGTAACTGACAATTACATTATTTAATAGCCTTTTGAGTCTCAGAAATTGGCAGCAAACCTAACATTTCAGCTATTTGGATAGTACTGTTCCTTGTCTCTAGGGTATTGCTGTTTGTTTGCCTCAACTCTATTAATTCCATCTTAACCAGGTATTCAGAAAATGTGTGATAGCAGAATTGATCAGTCAAAACATACTGAACATTCTTTTCCTGAGGACTGAGAAATAATTCATTTAAGTAGTTGTTTTGCAACATCCTTTGGCTACACTGTCCCTCCCGCTAGTGTCTTATAAGGATAAAGAATCATATCTATTATTGTCCCACTACAGTTTCTTTCTCTACAGACTTTAGCAAAATATTCACATACACTTTTACTTCATTTAGAGCAGGAAGTTACATTTTTTTCCGCACAATAGAACAGTTCCCCACCCACTCCCAAAGAAAAGTATGTAAATTGTCACAGCGAGGCACAATGACATCCAGTGGTAAAACTGTCAGCATGCTCATGTTCCACTGCTACAGCATATTTAAAGGTAAGCAAATGGAATTAAAAAAATAATGGAAAGACCAAATCTTAAGTGTGTGAAAAGAAGAAAACTAGAAAGAATTACCTACAGCCTTCACACAGGAAGGAGCAGATCCATGTCTCTTAAGAGTTACTTTGGGCAGGTAGAGATTGGCTTCAGGCTATAATTCATCTACAAGAACCTGACCTCCTCAGAGTGTCTTACCAGACTTTGTAGAGTTTCTGGATCTGTTTTGGCTTGCAGCCTCTTTCGCCTTGTACTGACCCTCACCTGGTGCAGGGGGGTCCCTTTGCACATGCTCCAGCACACTGCGTTCCCTGTAGACCTACCAACTTTGCAGGTAGCACAAGTGCTCTAAAACACTCAGAGACTATGAAGATGGTGCAAAATGAGTGGCATTATTGCCATGCATCCATACTACATTTCCCACATTCAGAGAAGCATCTTTCTGCTTCCTGGAAATCATGCAGGACCAGCAAATTGCAACATCGTGGCAAGAATATAGAAAAAAAAAAATCTAGACACAAACCTAGGATCCCTATCTGAATATCATACTCCCAATAGCATAAGGGTGAACAGCATATTGAGTTTTTCATTTGGCCTTTTACAAAATTATGGGTTATTTTCAGAATGCAGCTTTGATTTAAGTTCTGTTTGCCTTGGTTCAGGCTTGTATCCAAACCTTTTAAAAACCACTTCAGTTAAAACAGTTAAAGGAAGCAGTATAGAGTTTACTGTACTTTTTCCTTTAACAGTGAAATGTTTTGACTGGAAGCAATTTGGGTCAGGAGCCTTTTTTTATTATATGTATATTCAGGCCACAGCACTGATCCTAATGGACCTAAGTGCAATAATAAATGTGGTGGGTACCCATTATTTATTCTCCCTTTAAAGTAACTGAATAATTTTACCATTAGGTGGCACCAGAGAATATTTAAACATTAATATGAAGGACCACTGGAACTGTAATCTGGAATAGTCTTAAAGCAGATGTAGCCACTAAATTAAAAAAACAGTCATCTTTGCAACGCATATGAGCACTTTAATTACTTGACTGTAAGTGATAGCTTTACACAGCTCATCAGAATGCTAGTTACAGCTAAATCCATGATTTCTTTATTAGCAAGTTTTTTTCTATTCTTAATCACACATGAGAAGTATTTAATGTGAAATTGCCATACAGTTTGATTTAACTGAGATGAATGGCTTTGTAGTGTTTTATTTGTCTTACTGAAAAGAGACACATATCTCTGCCCAGACAATTCCAAGTGTAGGCTATTAAAAAAAGACCCTTTCAAGGGTCCCTGTGCATATCTGGTACAATTCCAGCTAGGTCTAAGAATAATTTACCAGCTAATGAGCTCTTTTCTGTTTATGAAATAATACTCTTAAGAATAGTAAGGCAGGACATAAGCAGTAGCCATATGTTTCTTCTCGAATTCCAGCTAGACAAATGACCTGAAAATTGCTGTTGCAAGAACTTCTAAAACATATGGCTAAGTACAGGGAATTTGTTAACTTCTTGTGTCAGATCCAAGAGTTTCCAATTATCAACAAAAGATGGCATACCAACCCAATTACTCCTGATATATTCCAGTCAAGACAGATTCCAAGTAACCATAGCTGTGTGGGTGTATGTGGTTTGAAATAACAGGAATCACTGAAAATTTAGTGTAAATAAAAAAAGAAGTAGACCTTCTACATATCACATACAGACAAATGTGTCCCAGTGTGCTCAATGTGCTTTCAACAGGAAGCAGGAATTTTTAGGCATTGTACCAACACTGATTTCAAGCCATCATAAACTATTAGAGGTACATTTACTTTCCAGCTTTACAGAAAATTCCTGCAACAGCTTATTTATTTCATTTGTCAGAGCGGAAAAAAAAATACATGTTTCTTACATAAGATAACAAAAATGTACCAAATAATTTTCAATTATTTTCTTTTAAATTATTAATTGCAGATTGCTTTAAGACAACATCCTTGTAGTGCTGGATAAACATGAGGCTACAATTAGCAGTCAGAACACTGGTACATTATGCACATTACTGATACATCTGACTAAGGAACTGAATTTGGTCCCATGTTATTGCTCACAGGAGTACTTAGACGCAGACTCTGTAGACACAATGTGTTTTCATACCATGCCTTAACCAAAGAATCTCTAGGCATTCTACTTGACAGCAAGATGGAAAAATAATGATATATTCACAACAATGAACCAGAATTCATAGAACCACTAAGGAAAAAACCATGAGGAACATATTTGTAAACTAAACAATATTTGATATTCATACTGTACATTTTTTTACATAAGAGCTATATAAACTGTCAAGGATTATTCCCACTGTACTACGTCAGCATGTCTATCTATGTCAATGACAGTATATTCTTCACTACATATTTTCTGGGTTAATTTTTGTTTTAATCACACATTCATCTTGCAAGGAAGATAAAGGTCCACAGGTCACTTCATACTGCATTTATATTTGAATTCAGCATGTTGAAAGGCACTGCTTAGGTCCTTTATATTTAGCTTCCAACTACTGCATCTGTTCTAAGGTTTAAGCCGTGTGTGGTAACAAAACATACTAAATGAAAATTATCCATAGGCAAGCCAATTACTGAGATGCTTGCCTTTTGATCAGTCACAGCCCTGCAGTCACTTCTCAGATGTAGGTCCCCTTGGGTCAAGTTGTGCAATCCCTACCAGAGCAGAATTCACTTACTACCCTACAGACCTCTGGCTTTGCTCTAGTGGGAGTACAGCCTGACTAAAGGCTGTGGGAACTTACCTAACAGGCCACTTGCTGAGGAAAAAGCCTGACAGAAATCATGCCACTAGTGAAGTGAGAGGAAGAAGCCCCACAAAGCCCGAGAACCTCCTCATCTTCCTCAAGATTTCCAGCCAGGCAAGTTGATCATGAGGGAGACTGGTCCATTCCAACCAAAGTAAACAAAATACATGGAAAATGATCCCCAAATACTTAGAACAGACTAAACATTAAAATAACTGCATGTACAAAAGATGTTTTTAAGAGTCTAGAAATGCAATCTTTTCCTAATGGCTCAGTTTTCACTTTCATGAAACTGAAAATCACTAATTTAACTAATCCTTTACTTATTGTATTGACTTTTAAGAGTAGTACCCAAGCTATTAGTGTAAAAAACAGGCAGATTTTTTTTTAAAAGACAACTCTGGTCTAATTAATGTGTCATGAGGAGGAAAAAAATAAAGAGGTGAAAAATCACATTTTGTACCTGCCTAAAGTTATCTTTAACTACAGTAGGACGATTAAAAAAAAAAAAAAGATCACTCTGAAATTTGCTACCTCTGTGCTGAGTGTAGATGACTGATGTATTTCTCCCAAACACAAGATAACCACTAAACTGTTGTTCCTTATCAGAGCAAATAATATCTGTCACTGTTCATAGGAATTTCCAATATTAACCCACCTATAAACCAAAGAAAACATTTTCTCATAGCTCAGGAATCACAGTGCCATGGCAGCTCATTTGTAAGACACAGGAATGTTGCTTGTGAAACTTAATCTGGTATGAACACATGGAGGTTTTTCAATGATTAGCTATTTTTTTATCAGGTCCATGATGCAAAAAGATGAGTTTTCACCAGAATGTTAATTGTATCTAACTGGCAATGCTTCCTCACCACCAGAACAAAAATTAGTAGTCAATAGGTTTTCCTAAATGTCCTTATACAGCTTTTTCCTACTAAAATATGGACAAAGTATTCAGAAGACTGTGCCATGAATCAAAATACCTACTTCTAAGTCTGCAACACTCCACCTGCTAAAACACTAGTCCCCACTGCACAATATGCTCCACTTGTCAAACTTGGGCTCTCTCAGATTTGCATATAGCAACAGCCAAATACATATTTTTATCTCCTCCTTTTTGTGCTATTAATTTTGTTGGGGATTGTACTTTCTCCCTGAAGCGCATTGTTTCACATGCTGTAGATTAAAGTATGTGACTCCATTCCAGCAACACACTTAAGCGGACACATGAATTCAGTCATATAAGTAAGCCTATTGATTTTGGTCAACCTATTTGTACATAAAGCCAGGCTTAAGCACCACAAAGATATCCTTTTTTTATAATCTTATATATTGTCTAGAATCATCTAGCTATCTTAATGTCAAGAAATGTATGTGCAATCAATCAGCTTCAGCCATTTCAGAATAGTTGTGTCCATGTTGTTTATGGTATTAGCTAAACATTGATATTGTGGTACCACAGAGTGCCTACCCCAGGGATCTAAATTCTGCTCACCCTCCCTCCTGAGGGATAAGATATTACAGGTGAGTCTCTTGACTACCACACTCTCAAAGGGGATTCAAGAACTCCGTTCCTCTACGTGTTCAGAGTCACTGCAGTAACTGTACATCCACCAGTGGATTATTTGTCTGTTGTACTGTATTTCTGGACTGTTTCTGTATATAAATGATTATGCATCTTTCATCTGCTCTCACCTCAAGACCTACATGCCCTTTGCCACTCCAGCACTATTCAGTTTGATACACAAAATGAGTTCAGGAAGGGTACAGATTAGTTAAGTGAGCTTCATTTAGCATGCAGCATCTGTGCAGAAGCCCTTGTATTGCAATATTACATCTCAAATGAGATCCCCCTCCCCCCCCATCTCCCTGCTTTCTTACATCAGTCTCTGAAATTGTACTGCTCTTCATTAACTCCACCAGCTCTTTCTTGCACATGATGGCCATATGGAAGGGCACTGGTCTTGTTAGTTGGAATCACTGCTGCACCTCTTAAGTTTCATTTGGTTCAATGGTCTCAGCCAGTGGTATTGTACTAGATATTAAAAGATTTGTTTATTTTAAATATTCCAGCAGAGTCAGATAAGACACACTCAGCCCATTTTAGTATAAAATGCATAACATTCTTAGAGCAAAATGTGCAAAACTCCCACAAGTATTTAAGTTAATAATTAAAAGGCCTTCCCTTAGGGTTAACTAAGTCAAGTTAGTGATTCATCTCATTTAAGAGTGCACATACTAGGACGAAAATGGAACGGAAGACTGTTTAATTATTTTGCATTTCATCCATGCATAGCTCCATATTATAACTGCATACAGAAGTGCAATATGCATCCAGAGAAGTAAAATATTGCTACATACTTTGGTAGTTGTGACAGAGTGCAGCAAGCCACATACCTTGAAACCATCCAAGCCTCTCAGTGCCCCACAGATTGCTATAACAAGACATACCTGCATATCTGAAACTACTCTGGTGACTGCACCAGTTCAAACACTATGGCATTCACTCAGAATACAGGGAGACTTGTACATGTAAAAATACATTTGCAAAGTTACTTGTACTTTATACCTATGGTCCATGGTGACTTAGTCCTAGCCAGTCACTACTCCAAACAATGCTTGAAAAGTAAGTTTGCTTTAATCCCAATATTGTTTGCAGCTTTGCAGAAAGCCTAAACCATAGGAGAAGGCAGCAAATGGAAAAAACATTTCCAGGGGGCACAAAAAGAAATGAGGTGCTTGATTCCTATTGTAAATGAATCTAAATTGACTGCCTAATTCCATCAGTTTTCTGAGAATCTTTTTTTTTTTTTTAATGTACTCACCTACACCAACTAAATCCAGAAAGACAATAATCCCAGCAGTCTCCCACTTATCATTTTGGAAAGTAGATCTGTCTCTCCTGCTGCTAGTAAATTGCTCAGCAGAAAAATAATGTTAGTGTGGTCAACCTTACAAAAGATGACTATTTACTTCATATCAGCCGATTGTAACATGTAGCTCCAGGGGAGAGACTAGTTGCTGCCACCATTAGACAATAAACAGTGCTTTCATGCCAAACCTAACTCTGTCCCCATGCCCCCTGTCTACAGGAATCAAGGCATTATGCAGAACAAGAGAAAAGAAGCAGCTCCAGTTATCAGAGTAGAGGTGCTGTATTTCCCAAACTCCATTGTCACTCCATGCAGGTGATACATTTAGGAACCACCTTTAAAAAAAAAAAAAAAAAAAAAGAAAAACCCTACAAAAGTGCAGCACCAAATCCAAAACTAGAAAGAAGTGGGAGACTGGAAAGATAATCAAAGATGATACTAGAACAAATTATTAGTAAGTGATTTTTGAACACTTAGGACATAAAGAACGGCCAGATTTGTCAAGAATATGTCATGGCTTCAACTGGCAGATGTAGTGCAAGATAAGCCTTTAAGCCTTTAACAAAGTTCCACCTAAAAACCTCATACATAAACTAGAAAATTGTGGTCTGGACTAAGTTTCTAGAGTAAGAACATACAACGGTTTGAAATGCAAAATCAGAAAAATCCTCAGTGTATTTCACATAAGAAGAAAATAGAATCATAGACAATTAAGGTGGAAGGTCATCAAACCCAGTCCCATGGTCAAAGCAGGGCCAATTAGATCAGGTTGCTCACAGCCTTGTCCAGTAAAGTTCTGGCATCTCCAACAATGGAAATCTCACACTCTGCCTGTGCAACCTGTTCCAATATCTGACCACCCTTAAGGTGATCATATTCTAAATGAAATCTGTTCAGGACTTTGTGTGCTAACCTGTGTCCACTACCTCCATCCTGCCATCACCTGACTGCTCTTTTTAAAAAAAAAAAAAAAAAAAGAATGGCTAGCAATCAGGCAACTCTGCTATCTGCAGCCACAGTAGTACTGGAGATTGTGCTGAGGGCAACACCAATTGTTCCAGAAAAATTGACATACAGTCTTCATAATTACAGTAGAAGCACAGGTTTGGCTCTACTGTTTGTAGCTCATTCAGGCAGTAAGATAGCAAGCATTCCTACATAATTAGTCTTGCTAATAATTGTGTTTAGAGGTATTTTTCTTTTTTTAAGAGCAATACAAACATTTGCCCAGAAATCAAAACACAGGATTTTTTTGAAAGTAACATTTGAAAAATTAGCATATTAGCAAATCGAGAGTCAGGTATTTATTAGGCAAACAAAAGAACATGCTTCATGGTATTGCCAAAGAGTATTTGTTACACTAAGATCTCTGGATCAAATCTTTATCTGTTACATGTGCAAATTCATTTATTCTAACATGTCCATGTAAAAATGTCCAAGAGCAAAATGTATTCCTTCATGTCCACTGAAGTTCTTGGCCATCTACAGTCACTAACCTGATAAAACACTATTACAGACTTGTTTTAGGAATGTAATTCAGTTATTTCAGTGCTTCCTGTCTCAGCCTCTGTGGGCTAGTAAACTTGACTTCAACAGTTTGGTTACATTAACCTAGCTTTTCTTGCCATTACTATGATATTTTTCTTTCTTCTGAGTACTATGAGTCATTTCCTTAAATCTTTGCTGGTTTGGCTGCAGTCTTTAGGATAGTAGGAACTGCCAATGCTCCTCTTCCACTTCTGATTTTAATTCCACTGTGCGCTAGAACCATTTCTCTATTACATTGGTTTTATCTAAGGTATTTTTGTTGAAATAATTAGATTTTCACCTGATGTAAATCATCCAAGCTCAGCTGTCAGCATAGCTTCTTTGAAGCCATACAAGTTCACAGTTGTTGAGGGTCCAAGTCCTGATAAAGCCCTTGCAGATGACTAGCTGTTTCCCAGGTGTTTCTAAACACGGCTGTACCACTCCATTCTTTCATTTCTCAGTTTAGACCAGAGGAATAAATGGAAAGAAATCTTTATGCCTAAGTATGTAAAGTCTTCTGATGCATTTTGACGGCTCAGGTAGTCCTCTATGTATTCCTAAGCCTTGGGCAGAGGAAGACACACAAAAAAGGAACAAGAATATCCATACATGAAACCTTTGACCTCCTGAATGTGAACAATTATTTTTATGCATCTATTTCTGTACTGGATCACACACAGAACTCAAGTAAATTCTTAATAAATAAATCCAGATGGAGAATACAGGTTTCCTGAAAGACATAGCTCAAGATGATAGGTCCAGAAGAGATCAGGTAAAGGTGGTTTGCATCATCTTTGAACCACTTGGGCTCAAGACTGTTACCACTACTGAAATGGTTCTTATTGATAGCAGACTTTAAAAGACTCCATAAGAGTATAAGATACCAAATGGCATTCCACAGTAAGTGTCTGCTTCAAAGTGTTACACACATAAGGAAGAGAAAAAAGGGTGACTGCTGAAACTACCTCTGTATAAGGACACTATACTGACAAATAGGATACTAGGGCCTCTAGTAACCTTCCCACTAGCACCAACAGGAATGGTGCACATTTCTAGTATCACAGGAGCCACCTGTAGTTGCAAAGCCAGGCTGCTGCTGCTCCTCTGCCCCCCCATTTAGATCATGGCTGCATTTGCCTCAGACAGAAACACATTGGAAAAACTAAGGCTACTCTCTTCCCAGTCATGGCCCATGTTTATTGTGCATGGGCATTAAAATAAACTAGTTTTACCAAAAATTTCATCATGAAATAGCTCCTTGCCCTTGCTAGACCCAACACCCCAAAAGGGAAGAAATCTTCCCCTCTCTCACTCCTAAATTAGATATTAAAATGACAAAATTACACAGTATATAATAAAGTATGAGATCTGAAAGAAAAGACGACAGCACTGTTCTTGTACATCCTTACAATGCAATTTGTACAGTTTGGCTATTGTTTTACACATAGATATATTTAACATTCAGAGAGGTATTATGCTGAATTTAAGGTAATAGCTATACAAATGGGAAATACAAAGTATTGAGGAACATTGTCTCCTAAAAATTCTGCCTGTTCTGAATGACTAGAGCAAAACTAAGTTTCTGTAGTGCAGAAAAA
The DNA here is from genome assembly GCF_035582795.1 of Mycteria americana. Taxonomy (NCBI): domain Eukaryota; kingdom Metazoa; phylum Chordata; class Aves; order Ciconiiformes; family Ciconiidae; genus Mycteria; species Mycteria americana. The sequence goes on from NC_134370.1 coordinate 33,830,732, forward strand.
AAAAATCATGCAAGAGAAAGATTATTTCAGCTATCAGCTTCCTTGTGCTTATGATGCAGTGTCCCTGCCTCTTACTGAGTACTTGTCTTCTCATAAGGACAAGAAGGTTTTTGCTCTCACAGCCAGTTCTGTGTTAGAGTTCATGGACCTTTTGTCTCCCTTCCTTCACCAGAGGTCATATGTTTATTTTGTCTTTGAAAACAGAACAAAAAGTTCTTCAGGAATAATGCAAAACCAAAGACATCAAAGCTAATAAGAGTGTTAGGAAAGGAATGGAATTGAATAAAAACTAAGAGAAGATCTTTACAAGAGTAGTTTTTTTTCCCCCTGTAGTTCTATGATCCAATGAAATATCAGGTCTGCCCAAGTCAACAAATCATTTTAGATAAAACAAATTAAAAAAATTCTTAAATTTCCAAAGGGGAAGGAAAGTAAAAATCCCTTTTTTTTGTTTTGATATGACTTTTCGCTCCCTATATTTTGTTCAGCTACTTATACCTGCATAAAGTAGACTGTTACTTTGGCAATAAATTATTGGAAATTCTGAAACAGTAGCATTTGATAATGGAGGAATAAGTGACTACTCAGAGTGAAGGATATTGGAGAAACAGTTGCCTGGAGTTCAGATTGCAGCTCATAAGGTTCTCTTTCTTTTTCCTGGCACCATCTCCATATCACTTCATGTTACTGAAAAGCCTGATCTAAAACTCAGTATAGCTCCACTAGCATCACCTCTAACATTTCAGTCACAATTAGAGAATTTAAGTTTGCAGTATTGACACTTTTTCACTTGGGAGTTTTGGTTTCTTTTCAGAAATCAGGGACAGCCAGCTGATAAGGGGCATTCCTATAACAAGAGGGAAGTTCCTATCAGGGAGCAACAAGGGCAGGGCTGCTCCACAAGGCAGAACAAACTAGGAGCATAGGACAACAGTACTTCACCAATCCAGATGCAATTCCACACTATCTCAACAGATCAGAAGAACAGGGTGCTAATAACAAGTCCTATGAAGAGTCTCAGACATAGGTCAGTGATAAATCACCAAGACCCATCCAGGAACAACAAGAGGCAGGACAGGAAACCACCTATCTACAGCACAGATCCAACATCCAACCAAGCCAGAGACAGGACAAGAGACTGAGCTCCAGTGTAGCTCAAACAAGGAACATATGCTCGGGGCCAAGCTTAAATGGAGCTCCTGGGCCCATGAGTAGAGAGTGTAGGTGGAGCCCCAGGTGCAGCTGGTCAGGGAAATTAAAGCCTATTAGTGCACTCAGAGCCCTGACAGTGCAAGAGTGTGGCTACTGAGGACTGACAGATGAGTAGTTGCGTGGAATAAAAGCAAGCATGTTTAATCACTAAATCTGTCTAGGTGTTTTTTTACAGAATAGTGACTCACAAAGTGCAAGCAATTTTTTAGTAGTGAAATCAAGTATTAGACTTTTATGAGACAACAAAAAAAATCCTCAAATCACATTTTTCTGTTTGATTTCTGGTAGATAACCAAAGGATGGTCTTAGTAGCTATTAGCCTTTACTACTGAAGTGGAAAAGTGTGGATTATACCAGCCATTTTACACAATATGAAAGCCTTGAGTGACCAAGGGTGCCTATGCAGTATAAAGGAGAATTTTTCTTTGTTGAGGGACTATTATAATAATTTAGTAAATCTTATTTGCTGATACAAATGGAAGAATAGATTTTAACAATATGTCATTGTTAAATGCAGCATTTTAGCTATGCAGGATGCTAAGAATGTACACTACATGTACAAATAATAGCAAAACAAAAATGATGAAAATATTATTAATAAAGAAGGTCGATCCATTTGGTACCTGACTCCAGAAAACACTCTAACGTATCTATAATTTTATTTCTATTAATTTAGGAACATAGAGGAAAACTGTTTAATTATATATTTGACTTTGAATGAAGGATTAACTCCCCTCAGTGGTAAAGTTATATCAGAAATTCTTTAGAGACCCTCTCCCTCTTTTAATAAAGACACTCTTTCCTGCCTGCCACTTTAAACTTATTTGAGTGAAATAGAAGGAATGTGAAATACCTAAAAATCACCTGTGAAGAGTACAGTGGCAAGAGGGGAGTTTCAGAACAGGAATAATTTTTCTTAATCCAGGAGGACTTTTTTCCAGTGGCTTCTAAAGAAGAGAGAGACAGTCTCTCTTTCTCTTAAGTAAGAAAATAATAGGGTTATAAAGTCCAGGATTTAGTATATAGATTCTAATTTACTGAAAAAATTACAAAACAACTTTTCCTAATTTACAGGTAAATAATGCAGTTCCTTTGACAGCAATGCAGGATACTACCTGACATGACAAGCTGATTCTCAGTGCAGTGTTCACGTTCTCAGTCTTTTTGGTTCTTTATAGTGCCATCTCCAACTACGCTCTAATTCATGCTATTATTTATTAACCACTCTCCTTACAAATTAGGCAATATCAACGTACTTCTTCTAATTGGTAATATTTAAATCTCTCTTTATAGTTGATTTCTAATTAGATTTAGAATGTGAATTTATTACTTTGCTTCTGAGAGCCAAAAGAGACAGGTTGCATTCTTGCCAGAAATTGCCACTGCAATTTCCAAGCCTGAAAATTCTTGGATTTCTGAGTCTCGTACATTTGTTTCTAATTCTCCTAATGGTTCAGCAAAGGCAAGGTTCACAAAGTCAGTCTGTTGAAAAGTCTTCCAGAGATTAAGATGTTTAACACTGTAAGGCTGTAATAAATAACAGTGTATATATAAGGCTATACAGCACACTGAATGTTACCAAATGTTAACACCTTGTGTGTGATCAGTCAGACTTCTAAGCCTAGTCTTTTTTAGATCCTCTGGTTTTCTGTCAGGTTCACCAAGGCTGTATTTATTCCCCTGCTCATTCTCACAACCATTAATGGCTTTCTTCAAAATTCTTTGGTGACGGGTGACCTTTTCCAGAAAGGTCAGAAAACTGGAAAAGGTCAAAGATAGCGACTGTCTTTAAAAAAGGCAGGAAAGGAACCAAGAAATTCTAGCCCAGTCAGTTTAACTTCAGCTCCCAGAAATATTATGGGGAAAAAAAAAAATCACACAAATTGGAACAGGTAACTGGAACAGGTAGCTAAATAAGAAGACCTATACACAGCCAGTATAGATCTGACAAGAATAAATCTTATCAGACTAATGTGCTACTAAAATCAACCAGGAATGTCTGCAGATACGGGAGTAGCAGCAGAGGCCATACTTCAGGACTTGGGCAGAGTTTAAACCCTATTTCCTGTAACATTCCCATAAAGTATAGCAAAAATTGTCAGTCGATGCCAGAAAAATGGATGAATAAGCATCTTCACACAGGATTGTTATGATTGTTTCACTGTCAAAATGGAAGGATGTATCAAATAGGACTGTGATATTCTATGCTGGGCCCATATCTGTTCCGTGTTTCATTGATGATCTGGATGAGGAAACTGAAAGTATGCTTCTTAGAGGCATTAAAAATAAAACTGCAGAAGTACAGCATTAGTGCAAATAGATCTTAAAAAATCAGGAAAACAGTCTTTAAGAAAAACAGGATGAAATTCAATAGGGACAAGACCAGGAGACCATGCTGAGCGAGAGTAATCAACACCACAAATACACAATGAAGAATAATTAGTTAGATGATAGTTTTTCAGAAAAGGACCTAGGAATTATAGTACATCGACACAAGCCAGTAACATCATGCCACAGAGACAGGATATGCATGACACAGAGATGGATAAGCAGGAGTACGGTTTGTGAGACACCTGATAAGATCGTTGTGCTAGTTTCGGCTGGGATAGAGTTAATTTTCTTCATAGTAGCTAGTATGGGGCCATGTTTTGGATTTGTGCTGGAAACAGTGTTGGTAACACAGGGATGTTTTTTTGTTGCTGAGCAGTGCTCACACAGAGTCGAGGCCTTTTCCGCTTCTCACCCCACCCGACCAGCGAGGAGGCTGCGGGTGCACAGGAAGTCGGAGGGGACACAGCTGGGACAGCTGACCCCAGCTGACCAAAGGGCTATTCCATACCATATGATGTCATGCTTGGCATATAAAGCTGGGGGAAGAAGAAGGAAGGGAGGGATGTTCAGAGGGATGGCGTTTGTCTTCCCAAGTAACTGTTAGGCATGATGGAGCCCTGCTTTCCTGGAGATGGCTGAACACCTGCCTGCCGATGAGAAGCAGTGAATTAATTCCTTGTTTTGCTTTGCTTGCGTGCGCGGCTTTTGCTTTCCCTATTAAACTGTCTTTATCTCAGCCCATGAGTTTTCCCACTTTTAGCTTTCCAATTCTCTCCCCCACCCCACTGGGGGGGAGTGAGTGAGCAGCTGTGTGGTGCTTAGTTGCTGGCTGGGATTAAATGATGACAATCATGAAGTTCTATTCAGCACTCGTAAGGCCTCAGCTGGGGTACTGTCTCCAGTTTTGTGCTTTGTATTTCAAGAAGGATGTAGACTACTGTGGAAAGAGTTTGTTGGAGAGCAACAAGAAACATGACCTCTGAGAATGGGCTGAAAGGCTTAGGAGTGACTAGCTAAATTAAGAGAACACTTAAGGACTGATCAACGCTTGATAAAAGTTTTCACAAGCATCGAAAGTTGATACAAAGAAGAAATAATCCATTCACCATATCCATGGTGAATAGTGAAGAGGACAAGAACTAATGGCTTTAAGTTGCAGCAAGAATAATTCAAGTTACTTATTAAGGGGAAAAAGTACTTCTTGATGGTAAGTGAAGCACAGGAATTTCCTGGAGAGGTCATGGAGACCTCATGATTAGAAATTGTAAAGGAGTGGATAAACAAATATCTGTCAGGAATGAACTCAGCATAGCTAGGAGATTAACTAGATGACCTTTTTGAGATCTTTCTCAATCTTTTTTTATGGTCCCATGATTCAGTATAACTAAGAAGATGTTTCAGAATCTCTCTGCTCTTATGGTTAGAAAAAAACAATTTATCTTGGGAATTTCTAGGGGTGCAAAAGATTTTATAACAGCTGTGGAGGACCTTTTATTTATTTGCTGGTGTGCCTTACGTGCACGGTACTTTAGTACATAGTAGGCCACATTATATTATTCTGAGAAATTGGAGTTAATGGTGCCTGCTTGGGGACTATGGCACAACATCATAAAAGTCAAAATATTACGGGCTCTTCTGCACAATAAATGAATGCAATAAATAATGCCTTTCAAAACGCCCCCAGCATTAATTGTCACCACTAATAAACCTCTCCTAAACAACTAAAACCAAATTTAGCATTCTCCCTAGAAAACCATTTCTAGATACCACAGACGACTTTTAAATATTCTGTATGCCTCCTTCTCTTTCCCTACCCTCACTTTGTAGCTTTCTGAGCTGGTCTTTTTGCACATGGCTCCCACCTCAGAAAAATACATATAACAGCACTTTGCTTCATAATGGTGTTGTGAAGTAAAGAAATTTGAGAACATTAAATAAATGCAGGATCTGGAATACAGACTGTGCTGTATTAATGATGTTACACTGCATCATTCTTCCATTTATTGATAACCTCTACATCTTGCACTCATGGAGTGCTGAGATAGCCAGCCATCAGCTTCATGCTTTGGCAGCAGCCCTAAGGCAGACTCAAAGCCATCTAATGGTGCTCTCTGCGTGGTGACTGTCACTTCTCGTCTCCAGGCCCAAGGGCAGACCCACATTCTTCACAGAAGAGATCCTACACCACTCTAAATCTGGCTGTTCTATGCGGTCCCAAAGAGATGTGACTTACTACAGTAGATCAACCAATTCATGAATCTCCTTTAGATTCATAGGATCTATTCCACCCCAACAAGTATTATACAATAGACTTTGCATGATAGGCTGAGTGTGAGAATAAAACACTTTTCTATTCAGTTACGCTTTTTCTGAGATTTGCAGATATTATGTGTGTGTGAGGTGAGGAAAAGAGACCAGGATGAAAAAAGAGGGAGAGAATATAGCAAAATAGACACGGTACGCCAAAATGAGAAAGATCCTGTTATTCTTTTCTTTGATCAAGCTACTGGCCACAGAAAAGTGGCCAACATAAATTACATATGCCAAAATCAACTTTAGCTGATGTTCTTTCTAGCCATTTGATCTTTTATCTGCCAACTTCCACCCATTTTCCCCAATTCTATCCACGCTTAATATTATTTTAGCCATTAAAAATGTGGTTTTCTACTTACTTCAAGTTTTCTGAGTAATGGACATTTTATTCTCCCACTCCAATATACTGGAGAAATAAAATGCCATTTATGCAACAGAAGTGATACTCTACTGAATATATACTACCAAGAATAACTCCTAATCACTGAAACTGTTTCTTTTTTCAACCATTTATATGGATTTAAATTGGAAATCAAAGCGTTTACTTCTTATTATTAGTCTAAAACCATACCATGAAAGGGTTATTTTCAATGAAAAAAACCCAAACTGTGTACATAATTATTTTTTAAGAGATCTTTGATTTATTATATTGTTTACATGGCTGCTGAAAAAAAATACTGCTGAGTTCAACCATAGCTAATTGATGAGAAAGAAGGTTTCTGTGGCTGTATTGCAGGAACTGATAAAACGCAATGAAATGGACCTCCTACATTGAGAATCTCTGACTGTAAATCTCACTAGTTTATGAGTGGAAAATACCCAAATAATTGTTTTGCTCAGAGGTGCTAAGCACCTGTAGCTGCTGTGGATTGTAATTGGCGCCGTCGACACTCATAACTTCTGAACATTTGGATTGTGTAACTCACTGGTCCTGGCGTGTAGAAGACAGACAACTCCAGCTGGTGCTGATCTGGGGTGAGGCAGCAGACTTTGCTGCATTTCAGGTTGTTTTGATATGGATAATGTTCACTTTCCCATCTGAAAAAAAAAAAGGTGGTTGATAACTGTAAACTTCTGAACTGGGAAGAAAAAGACTTTCAGTCTTTCTTCAGACTGCCCTGCACACGTACAGTATTATCATGCTACAAGCAAACTATTGAGAGAAATGGAGATTGCGCTGTTTTCATGACCTATATTCATATTTTGTTCTATTGTTTTTTACTTTAGCTGTTTTATTTCCCATGGTCATGAGAAGTATCAGAGAATCTTGCGAGCAGTATGTTGCCTGCAAGCCACTGGCTAGCATCCACAGAGGCTGTGAGACCACCAAGAGAATTAAATACTACAATTGAATACTAGACGTTTCCACTAAGAGTGCCTCCCTCCGTGCACATAATGTTCAGTAGAAACGAAACCATGGGTGTTGTAGAATTCACACTGTCATGGTGCTAAGTGGGAAATACGTAAAGACTCAGTAAGGCAAAATCTGAACCTCTGTAAAAATGTCTGCATATTGTAACTGGACACAGCGCAGTTTCCATCTACCTGGAGTATCAGCGCAGCTCCTGACAAATTTTAACATGGTCCTTCAAGCTGATGTTAACTATGAGGTGAGTAACCACCTAAGTCAGCTGTAATTTTTGCATTGCTTTCCAGTGTGCGTACAGCAACCTGGTTTGGCCACCATAAATATGTGGAGAAGACAGACAGCAGGCGTCTGCAGTACTGCAGGTGAGGTGTGATGCTCTAGGGTTGGATATACCTCATGGGATTCCAGACACGGTGCTGCCAGAGCATCTTGTAGCAGACTGCTTTTTCAGCAGAAAACAGTGATTCATCAAAACAGAAAGCTTTTGTTGGAATGCGTGATGTGTAGCATAACTTTTTTGTCAGAAAGGATTTCTCAGATTCAGGAGAAATGAGCTGGCTAGCACTGGAGAGACCCAAAGAGAGAGGGGTGTGCACGCCTCACTCTCACCTACCTGATTTGGGCAGCCAAACTTTGGGCAGCGATTGGCCTCCCGCAGAGTGTGTCCAGCTGCAGGGACACGGAAACAGCACCACTGCAACCAGACTGGTGTGACAGCTCATGCCGATGCTTCCTCTACGCTAGTGCGTGCTTTTGGGCTTAAACTGTAAAGTGACATGAACTGCGCCACAGTAAAATCTAGCACTGGGATGCTGGGTGCGGATTAACGCAATGATGCCTTGAAGGTGAGGGACGCGTAACACTGTTTCTCGTGGTGCAGCACAGCAGCACAAGGCCCTTTGCCTTTCTGAGGCTTCGTACAGAAAAACCGCCGAGCGGAAAGCCAGGGCCCTTATCGCCACGGGGAGATTTGTCAGCCACGCCAAGCAAACGGTGTTTCCAGGACACGCCGGCAAAACTTTGGCTTGCCCGTTTCTCCTGCACACACAGGCACGTTTCAAGGGGACCGTTTTGGGGCGGGGGTGTTATTTAGGGCCCGTTTCCCAGGGCCGCCACCCCGCCCGCCACGTATTTCACCCGGCACCGCACGATCGCCGCCGACCCTCCGTCAGGCGGCGGAGGCGGGATGGCCGAGGGGGCCGCGGGCGGCCCGGCACCCCCCGCCCCGCTCCGCCCCGGGCACCGCTCACCTCACGGCGGGGCCTGCCCCGAGCGAGGGGCGCCCTCCGGGGCGGGCAGGGCGGCGGCGGCGCCCCTAGAGCCCCGCTGACAGGGACCCCGGCGCGGGCCGGCCCTGAGGCGGAGGCGGTGCCGTTGGGGGCGGCATCTCTCCTCCCCCTCCCCTCCCTCCTCCCGCTGCGCCGCGCCGCTGCCCCCTCCTCCCGGGCCGCGGCCGGGGATATCCCCGGCCCCTCCCCGGCGGGCCGGCGGCGGCCCAATGGAGGCGGAGATGCTGTGCGGGCTGCGGGCGGGCTGGGGGCGCCGCCGAGCCGCGGACGCCGCCGCCGGCCCGGGGACGCGCACACTCGGCGGGGAGCCGGAGGCAGAGGCGGGCGCAGGCGGCGGCGCCGGGGCCGGGACTCTGGCAGGCGGCGGCTGGGATGAGCCGGGGGGGCGGCTGTGGGGGCAGATAGCGTCCCGCGGGGAGGCGGCCGAGTGGGGCTCGGAGCGGCGGCGGGGTCCGCCCGGCAGCGCCATGGCGGCTCAGTGCGACCCGCTGAGCGGGTACCTGCAGCAGCCGCTCTCCGATCCAGGCTCTAACAGCGAGCGCAGCACCGACTCGCCCGTGCCCGGCTCCGAGGAGGATTCGGCCGGCCCGCCGCGGCCCCTGCACAGCCCCGAGTGGGGCGAGGAGCGATTCCGGGTGGACAGGAAGAAACTGGAGGCCATGCTCCAAGGTGAGGGCGGGGAGAGGCGACGGCGGTCTCCGGGGGGCGCGGGGCGGTGGCGGCTCGCGAGGGGAGGGGGCCGCGTCCCCGGCCCGCCATGCGCTGCCTTCCCTTCCCGGCCGGGCCGGGGATCCTCCTGTCAGCGCCTCCGGCGCCGCAGAGCTCTCCTGGGCCGGCGGGAGCCCCGCGGGCCGGGCACGGGCTCCCGGGCGCCGTCGTGGCCTCTCCGGACGGGACTGCGCGGGGCGGGGGGGGGGAGGCGCCTTGTCTCCCCCTGGAGCGGAGCCGAGCGTCGCGGCCCCTGGCCCGGCCTCGCCAGCCCCGGTCGGCGGGTGACGGGGGCACCCCCGGGCCGTCAGATGTCGCTTGGGACCGGGCCGGCCCCGGCGTCGCGGGTGGCGTCGGTGCCCAGCCCCGCCGGAGCTCGTCCCGCACCGGCAGCCGGCGCGCTGAGAGGCTGCAGCTTGGAAGGTCGAGGTCTCTCAGAAATCCCGCTTTAGAAACAGAATATCCCCCCTCTGGCAGGGTGGTTCAGGCTCTCGGCTTTCGAGGAACAGCCAAGGCCGCCGCGTAGCGGGCAGGGAGCCGCTGAAGCCGGGCGTCCCGGCCGGAGGAGCGGGGACGGCGCCGGGAGAGCTGACAGTGGCAGCCGCTGCATTAGGACTTGCTCTGCCTTTGGCTCAGCCTTTTTTTTTTTTTTTTTTTTTTTTTCCTCCTTTTCCCCCTCTCCTTGAGACGACATATTTTGTCCCAGTATGTTTTGAATTATCTACTTCTCAGTGGAAGTTACGTAGGCAGTTTTTGACAAAATAGTATAAGAGTAGCAATTGCTGGGTTTTTTGGTAAAGAGCAGATAAATAGATTTAAACCAGCTGGGGATGTTGCTGAGTGGGATAATTCCCCTGGCGTGTTCCCTGCTGTCTGCTCTGAAGAGCCCGCGAGAGCAGAGGTGAGTTTCAGGTCTTACGTTGTCAAATCTTAGGGCATGTTTGGATCAACAAGGAAAGATGATGATGGTTTCAAGACGCATACTCTTTCCTCTGGGACTACTGTTTTGTAAACATGTAATGTTACATTTAACATTGTAACTCAAGTATTTACGTACATTTTCAAACCAAATAAACACCTGACAGCTATTTCACTATTGTTCATGTGGCGTGTCACATGGAAAGCATTTCATTCACTTACTGGGAACTGTAGGTACTTGCTCCCTGACCATCCCCTGTCAGAGCACCTGCCTCCTCCAGCGAAGGGATGCTGCGGGAGCTAGCAGAGGAACAGGAGCGGGTGAGTGGGGCTGGCCACTGAAGAGCTGTGGTTTGACTTGGTGACTACAATGATTGGAATTTTTTTAATTGAGATTCTCTCTCCTGGGGGTGAGTTAATCTTTAATCAGTTAATACTTTAGTGCTAGTAGAAAAACCTCATTGTGTAATGCAGTAAAGAGGAAGGAGTTCGGGGAAACAGAAGTCTCATAATCAGCAACAACTATTTATAAAGATTTACTCATCGAAAGTGTCTTAAAACAAGAAACATGTGGGTATTGAAAAGAAAAAGTATTTCTGTGTATTAAGTGGTAGGAAAAAGGGTCGAAAGTTACAAAATGCTGTAAGAAGATTGAAGGTTGCCTTAACATTTTCCTCTAGTAGCAAAATAAATTTCCATTATCTCATCCCACACACAGTCGTTCCTTCTACTGCCTGAGGTAGTAAGCATGCGAGGGTAAACAAAGCTCCTAAGCAGAATCCAAATACTGTATAGGTTGTGTCATCCAGTAGTAGCCAGTGTCAAAATGTGAGATTTTTTGTTTGCTCCTTTGTAAATTTTTCTTTCTTATCCTCCTAAGAGTGTAGTAAAAAGTGCATGGTTGATAGAGTACAGTGAGTAAGCACAAACAGAATGCTGCCTGCTTTTTGATGAGAGGTTGCTGTATGTCCGGTCTAGAATACACATGCTTCAGGTGATGGTTTGAGGAGTTTTTGCATCAGATATTTATCCTTTTTTGTGAAGAAAAGCATGTGTTGGACTCGGGAATAAGTGATTTTGTGTGAAAACCTAAACTTTCTGGCTTATTGGTAATGAAAAACTGCTTATTAGGAAACAGGAGGCAAACATAATAGTTCTTTCTGTCAGAAAACTGTGAATTGTTTTTTAAACATTATTGCTTTCATTCAGTTTCCTCTGTACTTTATGAGTTTTTATCTCATCTCTTGAATTCCTACAAGATAGGTTTTACTTATCCTTTTCTTGTAGGAGAATACCTCAAGCACTGAGTAGATCTGCCAGGGTGTCACAAAGAGCATCATGAAGCCAGATCTATAATTGGTACCCAGAAATTCGGAGTCAAGGAGTCAATTATACTGCTGATTACAAGCCAAAGTTGATTTTATTTTTTAACTCCCCCCTCCCCCCCCCCCCCTTTTGTTTTTTGTGGCCATCTTTTGGGTGTGGAAGCTTTGACTCCCCGTAGTAGGAAAGGAACAATGGAAAAGAAGCAGTGTGCCATCTCCAGAAACTAACTTTTGTTAGACAATTCATAGGGTTGTGTTTCCTATGGTTTCTAATACCAGATCCTTCACTGGAAGTTCTTAAAATATGTGAAAATTGCGTTGTGGAAGGGAAACATCTCTGTAGTCTAAGTGGTGATGACCAGATTTCTGATTTCCAAAGGTTATCCAATTTTTTTGCCTTTTTTTTTAATTCAAGCTGGTGAAAATACAGCTTCTTGTTCATATTAGATGCTTAAAGGCTCTTCTTTTGCTTTTACCAGCTGCTAGAGAGCATGTTTACACTTGTGAAATTTACTTTTAAAATTATTTAAAAACTTATGATTTCTTCTAGCATTCACCGTAGCTTTCTTACATTATGGGAAAGTGAGAATATGTCATCTTTTGTTCAGTTGTCTTTAAAGCCAAGTTTGAAATGGCATCTGTTGAAAAAACCTATCAGGAAATGTTCTCATTCTTGCTTGGGGATCCCTAATTGTTTTGCTAGTCAACATCTGTTGTTTACTGTACTAATGGTGAAATGTAAAAAAAAAAAAAAAAACCATCAGGAGTAGAAAGAATACGAAGAAGCTCAGTGTTTGGCTTTGTGCTTCTGTTACATTCTGTGATTGTGTTGCTGAATTTTATATGCATTTCTGCCATGGTTATTTTCATCTTTCCTGCACTTGATATTTTGTGGATAGTTTCTTGAGGGACAATAGTGACTTCAGCGAGACTCACGTGGGCGGAGCGGACTGTATAGCTTATGGGGTACCTTACTGTCAGATACAGAGTCCACAACTGGAGTAAGTGCTGTAGCAAGACACTGGGTAGCTCTCTTTCAAAAAAGAGTTGATGTGGCTAGTTTGCTACCAGTTGTATCTGAAGCAGAAACCAAATCTGAATTGAGGTGTCAGAAAATCTCTTGAGGGTGCTTCTGGTACTTTTCCCCCCCCCCCACTTTGAAATAATAGTTCTAGTATTTTTGGTGTTTTGAAGTTTGGTTCTGAATAGCCTTAAGATAAATATGTTAAATGAAAGGTAGAGGGAGCTTCTCTAAGAGCTTTGCTTTTTCTGTTTGGAATATCAGAAAATGCAAAAGCTGTGGTAAAAGCTTTGAACATAAGAACAATTTTTTTCTTGTTGTGTCCAACTGTTTTGTATGACTGTTTTAGTACTTGCTCATAGATGACTGGAATAATGTTCCATAAACAAATCTCAGTCTTTGCAGTGGGGAGTAAGCTATCTTACACTGCATGTCTTCATCAGAGTTTGTTGGTGAACAGATCTCTTTAGAATAAACTCTTTTTTCCAGGAAGCAAGTTTGAGTAAAATGGATCAGCTATTCTTTTCAGCAGTGACAGAAGATGATATTTCATAGTAGCCCTATCAATTATAGCTGCTCTGCACTAAATTCTGGTGAATGCTCAGGTGCCTTAATACTGTGGAATAATTTACTTAGTGCATGTTTGAGTGCCATAGCAGCTGAGTATTATTACAAAAATGAAAAACACTGAACTTAGAAAAGCTGACCAAAAAGTATAATCTAACAGCTAATGTCACAGCAATCAATAGACTTAGACAAGTTGGCCATGAACCTTAAAAAGCGAAACAAACCAACCAACCAAAAAAAAAAGCAACACCTTTTTCTCTTGCATGGTGTGTCTTATTCTTGGCTACAGTGTGTTATGCCAGTCTTGCATTTCAAATAATCCTTTTTCTACATCATGTTCTTTAACAGACATTGGGGGTTTTGATGGGATGTATGTAAGCACATGCTTAAATACTTTGACTTTATAATGCACTATCACACAACAGTACTTGGGTAAAAAAACAAATCCATGCTGTTTTTTAATAAGAGTCTAACTCTAGCAGTGGTGTGTGTACCATATTATATATGGCTCTTTCTTTAAAAAAACAATGGTGTGCCTGTTAGAATTTGGTTTTTCTCTGTTCTATTTTGTTTTTTTAATGCATCATCTTTCAGTTTGAGGACTCTTTGCGGTAATTTTAATTATGGGACCCAAAACTTTATGGGTGGTGTGTGTTGTTGGTTTTTTTTTTTTTTTCTTCCCTCATGAGATAATTCAGTATATACTTGACTATTGATAAACAAACTCATGAAGAAAAGCACCGACCTACATGCTCAGAAAACTCTGAAGAGTACTCAGCACCACAAGCACCCTGTTTGCTGTTGCTTACAGAGCAGGTTGTGTTGATACCAAGTGGGAATCTTGGAAAATAGCAGTGCCCTGTGCTGATTTAGTACTGACTGACATTAGTGCCTTCATATGTTAACTGGAGTAGGTCAGAATTATAGGAATCATGTCAATCTTAATTTATGTAATATAGGCTTGATTTCTAAAAATAATAAAGGATCATTTATTATTTTTCAGGCAGTAAGGCTAAAAGTACTGTAACTCAAATTTAGTATGAACAGTCAGTACAAGCAGGTCATTTGAGTACCTTTGTGTAGCTCTCCCTCCTGCCGTCGCAGCGTTGGGGGAGCACTCCCCTGTCCTGCTCCCTCGGTTTTGGTGCTTTTTGCCTGTCACGGGGAGTTAGAGGAATGCTCAACTAGTAATTTTTCACCAAAGGAAGTCCTGCTTTTTTTAGAGGGAATTGACAGAAATACTTAGAAAACTTTTTTGCACAATTTAATCTAGGTGAAACTTACTTACTGTAAATCTACTGAAAATCAATTGTTAATTTCTTTGCCTGAAGGTCACCCTTGAGGCTGTTGCCTGATCCTAAGACTGTACTTATGCAATGCCTAGTTCTCATGCTTGGATGATAACCAATTTATTTTGTTTGCTGATCCATCAGGTGAAACTTGCTGTATTTAAACAAGTATATTTTCCCTACCTAATGCATAACTCTTTGGGAAAGTGTACTTTTAATACTTTTCTAAGACTTCTCTACTAGTTTGTTTCAACTACAGAGAATGCTAAACGGATAAGTGTGACATGCAAAGTTGGGGGAGGCAGGGGGGAAGAAAAGCACTTGGATTTGAATGTGCTAAAGAAGATGGAGATGCTCTAGGAAACCTGGGCCTCTGCTGAGACTTTGCTACAAACAATAGTTTTATTAGAGGCTAGACCCTGAAGGCATAAATTAGTAGATTTTGAGAGAGTTAGCTGCTTAATAGGCAATCGTAACTTAGATAGGATGGTTCTGACTGTGATAGCTTCTGTGTGGGGATGGCAAGCTCCGTGTTAAATTTATGTTGGGTTTTTATGTTTGAAGGGCTAAGCAGGAGTTACTACTTCTCTTCTGGATTTTTTGTGTGTGTGTGATGGTGGCAGAAATCTGTATAATAAAACTAAATGTACTGTGATCCTTAAAATAATTAGTATACCTTGCTTGCAACTCAAGTTAAAAATACTCAGAGTGCTGTTGATTTATACTTCTGTTTAAAGTTCCACGTGTCCCTGTTGGAGCTTTAAGAGATGTGAAATACGTCTTTTCTTTGACCAGATTCTTTCTGAAATGTCTTCTCAAACTCTTTATTTTAGTAGGTCCTAAACACAGTTTCTTTTCCTAGAGGAAGAAAATGTTTTTTTTCTGCTAAATTGTGAGATTTCTGTTGGTGGTTTTTACTATTTTGTTGTTGTTGTTCCTTGCAATGTATCAGCATAACCTGGACAAGGACATAGTTGTGGGGAAACTGGAACCTTTCTGATAGCATTTACATTTGGTGTTTAACTTGCATGTAGCAGAAAAAAAAATTCAAGTTCTTTGTCAGGTTTTCAAATCCCTAAAGTGCTGAATAGTCTCTTTCTACAAAAATAAATATATGAAATGAATTTGTGTGACTTGTAGTTTAAAAATGTTCTTGCATTCCACTGTTAACAATTGTAATAATACCACTTTCTCAAGTTTCAGTGTTTTTTAAGTAGTACAACGGACTATCATGGTTTGGCATGAACTGCTAAGTTAAGTATTGCTGGCTTGCACATTCCTGTTGGTTATATTGTAATCTTTACCTCCATTGGAAAATATGTCCTATTTTGAGTACTTATTTCAGGCTCTTGGCTTTATGCCTGTCAAACAATGAAACATACTAGTTTTCTTTAATTTCAGACCTCTGTGTTGAAGAACTAATAGCTTTTTTAATTTAATTTTTTACAGTAATATCCCTTACTGTGAAGACTCAGTAGTGACTTTCGTGAACTTTAAGCATAAAAACTAGTTGGAGTTAGAGTTCAGATAGCTTATTAGTTGTGTGTACTTTTTGTAGCTGAAGGAAGGAGGAAGCTTATTTAAGGATTTCTTCTTTAAGATGCTACCTGTTAATCAGTGGTAGTTTTTAAAATAATTTTGACTTAAGCAACTAAAAACATTCCTTGAACATATCTGCAGCTTTTGTTCAGTATCTACTTTAGCTTATGACTAGGTGTTCTTGTCTCTGGTTCAGATCAGTATGATTGTATTACATGGAGCAATGTAACTCTTCATGTTTCGGTGACTTTTATAGCTGATTTATGTAAAGATGTCCACAGTGATATCCTCTTTCCTGGGATAGGAATACATAATTTTCAAAAAAATTGCTTCCTGTTAAAGGTTGGTTGATGTTGTGAGAGAACACTCATGAGTGATAGCAATCCTCTGCCAGGTCACTGTATGTGTAGAGCTATTGGAGTAACTGTAATCCTCATAGGAAACACAGGGCTGTACCCTTTCTGCTGTTATCTCCCTAGCTAATAGTCTAAGGAATCTGGGTATTCAAGAAGTTCTCTGATTTATATGTACAAGTGTAGTTTTTGGATACTGGGGGGGGGGGGGGGGGGAAACCTCTTGAAGTCTATGCAAGAAAAGATGGGTGTGATGGATAGGAGGTTGAAAACAAATACAGAACAGAGAGAACACTAGGTGTCTAGTCACTTGCCTAGTAGCATAACTACGTTTAATTTTTCTGCTGCAAACCAGATTGCATGAAGAGAGGTTGATGGACATGTAGCAACATTGGTCTGTCCTAGTCATTATCCTGGCTGTGTAGCTCTAGTGTAATAGAAACCAGGACATAGAAATCGGGAAGGCATGCAATACGTATGTGCCTGCAGGACAGTTACAGAAGCTCTCATACCTTTTCTGGGAAATCCATGAGTAGGTACCTCCCTGAAGTGCCTTATGCTAATGCAGGCGGCATGGATATCAGACAGGTGGAACTGGAGGTCTGCGTGCAGTCACAGGGCTATGATCTCGCTGAGGTTGGAGAGGTGTGGTGGAGTAGCTCTTGGGACTGGAGTCCTTCAATAACTGGATACAGGCTCTTTAGGATGGACAGGCTGGGATGCTGAGGAGGCGGCGTTGCCCTTTTATGTGAGAGAGTGGGGGGGTTGCATGGAGCTCTGCCTTGGAGCAGTCAATGAGCCGGTTGAGAGTGCATGCGTCAGGATTATTGGGTAGACCAATCTGGGCGGTGTTATGGGTGTCTGCTACAGACCATATGATTAGGAAGAAGAAGCAGATGAGGTCTTCTTCAAACAACTGGAAGAAGCCTCATGTTTGCAAGCCTAAGTGCCCATGGAGGGCTTTAACCACCCTGCTCTCTGCTGGAGGAACAGCACAGCAGGGCACAAGCAATGTAGGAGGCTTCTGGAGAGCATTCATGACAACTTCCAAACATAGGTGATCAAGGAGGTGACAACAGAAGGTGCTCTGCTGGACTCTGTACTTGCAAGATAGGAAAAACTGGTCGGGAACGTGAAGATGGAGGGCAGCCATTCAGAGGGACCTCGACAGGATGGAAAAATGGGCCAACAGGAATGTCATGAAGTTCAACAAAAGGAAGCATGAAGCTCAGCACCAGGGGAGGAGTTGCCCCATATACCATCACAGGTTTGGGCCTGACAGGCTGGAGAGCAACATCCCAGAAAAGGACCTGGGGGTCCTGATGGTCAATCTGATCATGAGCAAGCCTGCAGTGTGGCGTTGTGACAAAGAAGGCCACCAGCGTTCTGGGCTGCATGAGAGAGAGTGTTGCCAGCAGGTTGAGGGTGGTGATCCTTGTTTGCTACTCAGTCCTGGTGAGACACATCAGGAGTGCTGTGTCCAGACCTGGGTTCCCCAGTACAAGAGAGACATGGCATACCGGAACAAGTCCAGCAAAGGGCCACAAAGCTATTGAGAGACTGGAGCATCTGACATAGGAGGAGAGGCTGAGATATCTGGGACTGTTTAGCTTTAATCTTGAGAAGAAAAGGCATAGGGAAGACCTTATTAATTTTGTGTACGTGTGTCAGGGGGTATAAGCAGATGGAGCCAGACTCTTCTCAGTGGTGCCTAATGACAGGACAAGAGGCAAAATTTCATTTTATGTCTTTTCTCCTTTTTCTGAAAAGGAAACAATCCATAAAATCTGGGGACTTGTCAGTTTTGCAGTGCTGAGTGCTGAAGTGAGATCACTAATGTCTCTCTTCCAAAGAGTGAAGGAATCAAAGGATTCTTAACTACAAAGCTTCATATTAACTTTACATTTTCAATTGTTGAGTTAAAATACTAAATCTAATATTGGACTGTAATATTAGAGCATAATATTTGTTAATGTTATGTATTGAGTAAGAGTATAAATACACATTTTTAGGTAAATGCTTGATCAGATACCAGTATTAAAAATGTCACTTTGCAGCCTGAACTGTATTCCAGGGTTGATAAAATTGTGACTGAGTATAGGGGTCATTTTGCCTCCCCCAGGGCAGTGAGAAACATCTGCTGGGGAAAAAATGGTCTGCACATCCCACCTTTAAAAGTCCTGGTAGGATTTAGATTCTCTCTTTTTTTTTTTTTTTAAAAAAAACCCTTCATCTTTCTTATGCCTGATTATTGATGCTTTTTAGTGTCATGTCAGTGAAACTTAAAATAGTGATGGAGCAGTCAAAAGTTATTTAGGTTGCCTTTGCATTTTTAAGCTGTGGTTCTCTTGAACAGGTAGAAAATCACTAATACTTTTAAAATTTTTATTCTTGTTCTATTTGTTTACTGTGGTTACTGCTGTTTTTTAGGTACAACTTTATAATTTATGGTGGCTCCTAAATATAGGCTGATTATCATCTTGCAAGTCAGTGTTGACCATTTTATAGTGTTTCCCAAAAAAATAGATGTGTCTGAAGCTGTTTCACAGGCCAGTTGCTGACCACTGGCCTCTGCCTGGGAACTGTTGTTTCACGATGAACAGTGAAGACCAAAATATTGGGGCAGCTGACCTCTTCCTCTGTATACCTGCTTTTTATTTTTATTTTGATCCTTGTATCATCTCTTGTGCCAAGGCTGTATCCCGTCTTATTTCCTTAAATATTTATGTATTGACAAAAAAAAGGAAATATTTTGGATAGTCTGTGTTAGGTGGTGTTTTCAAGGCTTTAAATAAGCGGAACTGAGAACAAGTGACAATGCCCAGCACATTTCATGTTTCATTTGCTTGCACCAACCTGAACGATGCAGTCACGGTTCGGTGTGTGAGATGAGGTGTGGTGACCCCACTGCGTGGCTGGCAGCAGCGTGCGTGCACACGGTAGTTGTGTACGTACCCTAGGTCTGTTGTGTGCAAGGGCTGGGTCCAGCTGATGAGGGCCCAGCTGCAGCCTGTGCCTGGGGAGGGTGCTGGCACCCAAACCCCCACTGCCCCCAGGAAGATGGTGGCCGGAGTAGGTAGCTGCTGCCAGGGCAGGTCTCGGTAGGCACCTTCTTTTAGCCTGTTCTCGTCCATGCAAGGGGTGCGTGGGTGCTGCGTTTGGCTGCAGAGTGCAGTCTTGCTGGGGGTGCTCTGGCCCCTGGGAGCGTGACCCTGCTGGGAAAGGGACCTGCAGCCTGGCCAGGCGAGCTGGGACACAGGTCTCCTGTGGCAATGCGTTGAGCACTGCTGCTTTGCTGCCTTCAAACAGCTTTTAAAAGCATCATCAGACAAGGATATAACTATCTCTAGTTAGCTTGTGTGTGCTTAACTGCTTGAGCTTAAACTGAGGCATCGGGGTTCACTTACAGGAACTGGATAAACTAACTGGAGGTTCACTGCCCAAGCAGTGGGAACTGGCTGTGGGTTGGAGTGGCCTCACTGGTTCAAATGGTGTAGTTTATGGACTCCATGCTATGGCTTACACTATGTCCTACTGAGCTTTACATTCTTACTGATGGCATGTTAGCAAGTTGTGAAAACAGGACTTCCTAATGCAGCTTAGATTGGAGCACAGTCATGTTATCTCTATCGCTTGGATTCTGTTGTATAGACCACAGAAAAACTTGTTGCTCAAGGTACCCTTCCCAGAAGTCTCTTCCTTGCACGTGTGGGTGAGAACAAACAGGAGGTAACTTGTTCTTTAGGATCCTTTTCTTTCAAGGGTGAAGGATTTTTAAAAAGTGTTTATAAATGTATCACTTGTGATGTGAAAGACAGACAATAATAGAAGTTGCATGTAAAAGGCACGAGATTTCCAGTCATTCTGACTACCTCCCAAATGGCCAGCTGCCAGCAGCTGTGTCTTTTGACTTTGGCGTCTTGAGATCAACAGTTTTATAAATGCTGTGGAATAAAGCTACTATTTTTAATGCTTAGGTTTGGGGTTTTTTTAAAGTTGCCCAGGTTGATATCCCTTTGAACTTTAATGATTAGATTTTGACCCATTTTATTAGAGGCTAAGGACTATTGGAGCACATTGTGATCACTTGGGAGGTCACTTGCCAGGACACACACAATCTGCCATCAGGTGAAGATTTTTTTGAAGACGTAGTTAGTGCCTGATAAGTGATATGCATGTATGTAGTTATGTCATCTCCAGAGAGGTACAAATGCAACCTCATAGAAATGTTACTGGACTAGGACCAATATTATCCATTGATCTGCCTTGAGACCTTGATTAAAATGCTTTTCTTTCCCCAGTCTGATTTGACTATTAAGCCTTTTCCCAGAGGTAGGAAGCTGGTCAGTGCGGTGTCAGCCGCAATGTGGCCTCAAATTCCCTGTTCTCATGCAATTGCAGTACTTGCCTGGTGTGTAAGGGTTGCAGTGTACCGTGTGAAAAATACTCCTTATGTAGAAAACTTGATAAACTTGTATGGAGAAGCTTTCTCTCAAATATTAATTTAAGGAAATAGTGACTCCCCATTCCTCTTCTGGCTTTTTGCCTGTTGGCAACATGTAGATGCAAGTGAAGCATGAGCCGTCCGTTTTCCATTTGCTAAACTTCTGCGCAGGCCAGGCCTGGGAGGCTTTGCGGACTCTTGGTTCCATTTTCCGCTAAAACTATGTGATATGAATCAGGTCTGCAAGAGTTGTTTTCGAGGAAAAAATAAGCAGTAATCTTTCTGCTTGTATGGTTATTGTGAGGCTTGCAGTATGTAGATGCTGAAGAATTTCTTTGTAAAACTGTGGCTTTTATAGGTACTTTTTTGCCCCTGTACCACAGAAAGGTTTTTCTGATTTTTTTTTTTTCTGTAGGTCTGCCCAACGTTTTGTTTAAGAAGCTATGGGATGGTCATTTTTTTAGGTCTCAGTCCTTCTTTAAAGCTTTTTAACTTGCAAAGCTAACTTCTATTTGTAAGAGTTACAATGCCATGGGATGTTTTTGCTTTAGATGCTAGAATATTACAGAGCTTTTGAAAGCAAAAATTATAAATAAAAATGAGTGCCAAGGAAAGAAAAAATGAAGCCTCATTCCAGATCATTCAAGTAAAATAAGTGTATAAGTTGAATATGGATACAAAAAAAAGATTTGGCTGTGTTATTTCTCACTTTCTTGGTACGAAGTATCTGTAAAAACTAGATTAATTGCCCATACTACCAATGAGATGACTAGCAGAACAAAACCAGAATGCCATTCTGCTGCTTGTAGAACAGGTCAGATCATGGGCTTTGTCTGAATAAACTTCATTCTTGGAAAGGAATTATGCTATATTTCTTTGTGGGGAAAACTTGCAACATTTTTATAATGCAGTTCAGCTAAACAGTTTATAGTATAACATGTCTGAAAATCAGCATTAAGCCAAGTAAATCTGTCCTGAAAGAAACAACAGATAATTCGAGGTAGAAATTGGTAATACTAATGATTTATCCTTTTTTAAAAAAGTGCCATTTCAATCCTTTTGAACATATATGATATACATATGTGATATTTTTTTTCTTAATGTAATATGCACATACACAAACCGTCTGTTGTATGATCTACCTGTGCTATTGGTATCTTGCTAGATAAAGTTTTAAAATTTTTAGTTGTATTGATATTCTAAAGTTTCATTGTGAGGTTACCAGATATTCCAAAGTTTTAAATATATTTTCACTACTTCCTTTTTTGTTTATAAAATATTTTTTTAATTCTACTTACAGGTGATGATACTTTTTTCCATTTTAAGCAAAGTCTGGTTTTAGGAATCTGTATTGCCACTCTGAATTATTGGTTTAAATTAACCTTTAAAGTTGTCTGTTGTCCCTATTGCCAATAACTTTGTGTGAATGGAGGGCTTTGATTATATCTATTTTTATTGGCTCTGTTCTGTTCAGACTATGCCTGCAATAAATTTATGGCTGTTGAATATGTGAGATTGGTAACTTAAGGCTAAGCATCTTGAGAAATGTAAAAAATGAAATCTGTAATTCCAAAATAAATATTAGGTCAATTAAGTGATGCAGTGAAGCATTTTTATGTTATGGAAAGCTTTAGCAGATTGATGTCTTCTGAAGATATTCTCCGTGACCTTTATGGTAAGATAATTGAATTGCTTGAGGGAATATAAACTGGGATTCAGTGAACTGTTTGCAGTGTAATTAAACCAGAAGCTATGTTGTAAGGTAGTTCCTGTGCGGAACATTACACTGGGCTACAAAAGCCATGATGAGTGAAAGGTTAATCACTTGATAAAAAAAAAAATCTGTGTTTAAAATCATATCTCTGTGTGTGTAATACATATATTTAAATAACAAATATGTATTTGTGTGTAATTCAAATGAAGGATACATATGCCTGTTGTCCTTACTGTGACATGGAAATACTTTGTTTCATCATGATCTACTTCAAAAAATACAAGACTTGGTCTCACTTTTTCTGCGTGTGTAAGTGCATCTGTGGGTGAGAGAAGGGCTATAGGACGGTGAAATATTAAATTACGTTAAATGGCCTTTGCTTATATGCATTTAGAGCAGTTAAAATGGCATTGATTTAAAGAGTCTGGATATGAAATACATTTTAAAAATATTGTTTTATATAGTGGAAAAGAATCTTGGTACTTTTTTTTTTTAAGTAAAACAAACATAACTGCTGTTTTTTCCTTGGTAAATTTACTTCTGGAGCATGTGTAAAATAGCAGATGAGAGAGAATCTGTTTCTAATCTATTCCATGTGCAGAAACAGTGAATAAATTTGATGAAATCTTCAGTCCTTTATAAGCAGTTCCTTTTTGAAATACGAACATATCCTGCAGAATTTTCTTTTCTCCCTTTGTGTGGAAGACATTACCATCATTAGAGTCCAGAATACATGGATTCTCAATATGTGTGAAATTTTTTAATACACTAAACAATTGAACATGTAAGGATGTTTTCTGGGTTGCTTAGCAGCAGTCAGGTTTTTTATTTTAAGTGGCCTTCAGTGACATCTTTAGATTGTTCAGAGACTTGCCAGAAATAAAAAAGTCATTCCAATCTTTGAAACATGAGGAATCATTTAAGCCGTGAAAAAAGTAGGGTTGGCTTATTGTAAAGTTTTGTTTGTATTTAAACATTTACAAAACTTTATATTCTGTTGTCTTGTAAATGTTTGAGAGAAGTGAGTGCCAGAAGAGTATTCTGTTAAATATTAAGTATAGTTTTAGGTGACTTACCACCTGAAAGACACAAACTTTGATTACAGATCAATTGTATCTGAATTAATTTTTTTCAATTGGTATACATCTAGTTGGAAGTATATTTTCTGTATTTATATGTAGAGTTGAGTATTGTTAGTGGTGTTTTGAGTTGAGAATATAATTCAAACCAACTGAAACATAAAATATTAAATATACTTGTTTCCTTATGGGATATAAAATGCATATTTACAAAAACCTCTTAATTGGGTGGGTCTTCTGTATCACTGCAGAGCTTGTGTTGGCACTGCCTTCCACTCTGGCTTGAATAGCCAGCAGAGAGTTTGAGACTGGTTGTAATACGTGCTAAAGGGTTACCTGCTGTCAGCTTCCTGCTGCAGCTCCCCTCTGACTTACGATGCTTTTGGTGTCTCTCTTCTGTGCTACCTTCTTTCTACATTGCACAAGTTAAAGGAGTGTTCATCCTCCAAGCGGAGTAGTGGCTTGGGTCTAGTGGGAGCATGCTGCTGGACCGAGTAAGGCGTGGGAGAAGCAAGTGGCTGAGTTAAAGGAAAGATTTACGTAGCTGCCCGTGCAGGTTAGCCAGACCAGAGTTTTAGTAGAAGGGTGTAAAGGCCAAGTTTTTCAGACGGATAGGAAATATTTTTAAAGTGGGAAATCTTGGGACCCGAGAGGCGAACGGAGACGTGACTAAGAGAATTATAAAAGTCCAGTAGCTTTGGACACGCACAGGAAAGATCTCCCTGTACATTGCGCGGCGGCCAGACGCGCTGTTTGGAGAGGAGCTGCTCTCGGCGCTTCTGTTCAGCTTCTCTTCCGCTCCTTTTCTGTTCGTACTATTTTATGAGAGGAGAGGAGGAGAAACCACTCACCAGCTCAGTCCTGCCTCCTTCCAGCAGTGTGATGAATCGAGATCAATTGGAGCACATTTGGCATTTTTGCAGCTGGTACACAGCTGGGCTGTTGCCTCTTTGTGTGAGCAAGAGCAGGCTAAGGGCAGGCATGAGGAGCTGGGAACCCGCAGGGGTCGGACGAACATTCAACTTTCTTCCCTCTTCTCCTAACCTGCCCTTTCAGAGGAAGTAGAGCTTTGGCGAACACTTATTTTATAGTGTGGGCTTTGGTGTAAATACTTTCCTACTTATATCTGCAGGCTTGCCGCCTTTCCATGTGATGTGTTGAGTAGGGAGATCTAGTGCATATGTCAGAGAAGAGCTGCTCTGGTTGATCAGATCTGCTGTACTGGAATGGAGGCAGTGGTAAGACAGTTGAGACTAGTACATTTTCTATTTGCAGTGGTAAAGCAAATTCGGATGCCTCGGGACATGTTGACTTCCATATTAAAGATTTAAACTGGAGGACCATGAGGTAGAGCTGCTGGTTGTGCGTCAGTCATCATTGGTTTGCATCATTCTACTCTAAAGAGGAAAGCAACAACCATAAAATAAATTTTGTAATCTTCTAGATAATGCTAGAGATTTTAAGATTATAGCTTTGAGTGCAGCTGAGTATTCACTTTGTAAGGTATTGGTATTGTGCTGTTTTACTGATTATCTTAATATCTTGCAAATTTCTTAAAAATAATTTGGGGAGTATACATATTTTTAAGGTAGATCAATTTTTACCTGGTAGTGTGATGGTAATCATAAACTTATAGACAGAGCTTCTTACTCTGAAACACTTCAAAGTCCTTAGTATTTAGCATTATGTTGTAATTTATCCTTTCTTACATCATTTTAATAATCAAAGGAATAAGAATGCATTCTTAACAATGTCTAAGTAATTTTATATCCTGCAAAGGAGTTTAGCATCAGCAAAAGTTAAAACATTGTAGTCTCTTCTAATTATAGAATAGAAAAATCTTTCATTGTGGTCTCTTGTAATTCCCAAGTGATGTAGTCTTTTCAAACATTCTGCTCTTGGGCTGTATCTCTTTAGTTCAGGTTCAGAAATGCAGAGGCAATTTATCTTTTTAAGTAGTTCATGAGTTAAACTTTATTGAATTTAAAGGGATAGTATTCCAACATTTTTGAGGACAGGAGATGAAGAAGCTTGGTTAGGAGTAAGACACCTTTTTAGGCAAGTTATTATGTAACTTTGAATTCAGGTTTTCTTTTAATGTGCTCTAATGACTCTAGTACTTTCTTCTGTAAATGGCAGTTACTACCCCAGATGGACTGCCAGCCCAAACTAGTATATTACCAGCTTCTTTTGCTCAAATACAGACTGTTTTGTGACTTTCTGGCAGGAACTAGTTAATTACTGCAAAGTAGAGGTTGGCATCTGTCTGAGCATCCACACTGAATACATTAGGGATTGGTACTTGAGCTAGCTCCCTGATGCTATTTCTCTAGCAATGTAAGAATGGTTTTCTTTTCTGGAGAAACCTCGCTAATCTGTGATCAAGTGGGCTCATGCAGGGACAGTTACAGCTGGTAAACATTTCACTGTGACAGCTTAGGCAACAGAAGCCAATTTGGTGGGTTGTTTGTTTTTTTTTTTCTAAAAATGTTTCTTCTGACACCTTAAATTTGGTGATTATTTTTCAGCAAGTTACAGAAAAGATTTGTATCAATTTCCGCAAAGGTTTTGCCAAGGTTGTGGGTTCATAGTAGCCAAGCTGTCTCATGATTTCAGGGTAGCAACTTACAGAGCTGAAAAGTATTTTATGGTTAAAGCCAGCTGAGCTGTAACAGGAAACCCGGATTCAACCAAAATCAAAATAAAAGAAAAAAATGCAAACAGGAAATGTTGCTTTTTTTGGCAGTCTTAATAATAAGGGCTTATGAACTCTAGAAATGGAGTAGACCATCCAGACTTTCACCTCTGTTGGTTCTAGGGTTTTTTTTATTATTATTATTATGCATGATTGAGATTCGCAGAGACTTTCAGAATCTCGTGAGCTTTTTTGGCTTTTATTCTAGCCATTGCAATGTTATTTCCTTTATGTCGAGACAGCTTTGGGAGCTTTGCTGTGTCTATGGAAAAAGAATAATTTATAAACTTACAAGCTTGTCCTTGCAGAACAATCTACTAGTCTCTGTACAACTTAATGAGGCAGTGCATATAATTAGGACTAATTGTTTTTAGTAATGTGCCAAAAAAAAAACCAAACAATAGCCAAATTCTGGTTTAAAGGGACAGCTGAAATAGTTGAAGTAGCACTGGTAAAAACAGCATGAAGGAAGATGCTTAAAACCATAAATTAAGTGATAAAGTCATTGTTTGCACAGTAGAAAACACAGTAGTGTCATGTTTATCTCAAGAACAGGCGGTAGAAGAAATTATTTTTCTCAGATAATAAACTGTATGAAGCGTGAAGATTGGAGCCGCATCTGATGCGTCATACATATGCTATTGCATGTGGTTGATGGTTACACTTTTGTAATATCTTGAGCTCAAGAATAAGTAGTACTGATGGTAAGTATTGTCTTTAGAATGTGGCCAAATAAATAAAGTGTGTGTATTGTTTATAATTTTTTTAATGAGAATATCTGGATTTCAGAATCTTGGGTTTGCATTTCTGTGAGTATGTGGACTTAAGTTTCTTTCAACTGCAAAAATAGACTTAATACAAAATCACTCAGTTTCTGCTAACTGAGAAAGTGGGAAAATTCCTATGGATTAATTGCAACTCTAGGAAGACCCAGTTAAATAAAGTCAGTAGTAGGAGGCTTTGCTTGATACTTATGTGTGGGTAGGGCTGTGCTTGCTATTTTTCTGGACTAGGCATAATGTAGTTGTATGCTTCTTATTCTAAGTGGACACTTCTACATTAAGGAGGATTTTTGTGAACTTAAAATGCTTATTTTCTCTAGTGTCCATTGCATCTGCAGTGTGACAGCAGAGCTAGCATCTGCTCTGCTGCTAGAGTTCTCTCTGCGGTGACTTGTCCTTATCCTTTCTCAATGCCTTTGTGATTTAAGATTACTGAATGAGGGCTCCTTTAAGATTTCAAGAGCTAGTTCTTATGCAGATACCTCATGTCTGGAAGTGGAAGTTTCCAGTACGATGCATTTGCAAGAAAGCTCTACTAGTATAACTTACAGTATTATTAACCTTTTTCCTCTTCAAGTGCAGTCTTCTGCATCCTTGAGATACTGTTTACTCTGCTTAAAGACTCATGAAACATGAACTTTCCAAATATTCAACAGAGGAACTAGAGCAGCAAGTCCTCAATTTTCCCTTTCTGCTTAGTTTTAAAGCTAATCCATTTTAACTGCACGAAGAATGTACTTTTTCTGTTAGCTGGTTTGCACTGCATGAAGCTATAGTTCATGTTGTGGAACATCTTGAAGTCTATATTATTGTAATGGAAGGGGAATGTTAGGAATCTCTTGTGGACAATTTATTTTTTGCCACAGAGCTTTCTGTATCCTTGCTTTGGATGGTGAAGAACAAAGACTGTAATTGCTTGTTTAATTTTTCTGTTCTCAGTAGTAGGCATTTTCTGATGCAAGGGCTCCATGATCTATCTTCTCCTTCCTGTCTTAGGAAAAAAAATAATAAAAATTGTAGAGTTGGCAATTTTAGGTAAGATACATATCCTTAAATTTCCTTTTTTCAGATGGTGGCACATCCCTGCTTTTTGTTTGTTTTTCTCCTGGATGACTTAGTGGCATTATTCAGCATTACTCAAGGCTTTACGTTGTTCTTGCAAACCTGTGAGAATACTGACCTGGCTTTCTCTGACCTGAGTTGCTGTGTGTGAATAAGAAGGCTGAAATAGAGGCAATGGGCTCAATATATTAAGAAGAACACATAATTTAAGAGAGTGATCAGTGGAGGTTTTTTTCTTAAATTATAAGAGGAAGAAGCATTAAAGGGTAAAGCGAACTTGCAGAACTTCCCAGAAGTGTAAATCTCGCCCAACATGTGAAAGACTTCTTTTGTGAGGGCTTGATAAAGCCTAGAGGAAGCAATGGAGGACTTTAAAAATTTCAGATTTTTTTCTGTGATTGTGATATTTGCCTGTACGTATTGCAAATTGGTGTTGAAAAAAATCATGTGACTTAAAATAGTTATCAGAAAGAAAGTGAGACTGAGTAGTAGTATGTCTACCTTTTAGGTAAACTGTATACTTTTTAATGGGGTTTTTATATTCCTGCTATTCATTATTTATCACTTTCGTGCATTGCTCTCAATACAGACTTTGATGGAGAATGAAAACCTAAAGTAATTTTTTTTCAGTATTTATTAATTGGATCTCATTAGGAACTAGAACAAGTCATTTTTGCACTTTTTTTTTTTTTTAAATCAACTACTAACTGGTGTTTAGGGGAGACAGTAGCCAAATATGAGCACATAAGGAATATTGGCCAATCTGTACTCCAGGGTTGTGGTCGTCGTTTTTCACTGAAATACAAAACTGAGATTCCCTTGGCTGTCAAGTGGCAAAGGTGCTATTGTATTTTTACTCTCCAGCAAAACTGAGTACTCAAGGTTTGGCTTATCGTTGCTTCTGTTGAACATAAAATGCTGATATAGGTCCTTTTTGGCTGAAGATACTACTGATGGCTATTGCAAACAAGCATATAGTAATTTGTTGTTGTTGATGGGTAACTTGTCTTCTTCACAGAAGCCTGACGCCAGTACATGCTTATGTCTGGGAGTGCTGACTTTGAGCTACTTTACCCTGCTTTCAAGTGGTATTTCTTCAGGAACGTTTGCAGTTCAAAGACCCTTGCCTGTTTGAAACAAAACTGTTGTTGAATGAGAAATTATGCATTCATACAGTGTTCTTGTTTTCCCACATATAACTACAGATATGATTATTGTGAATTAAAAATAGTTTGTATAATTGAATTGAAAATAATTTATATGTATATGCTCACTTGTGTTTCACATTGTATAAATCAAACGCAGTTAGGTACTTCTCGGGAGCAAATGTGCTCCATAAATAAAGGAGTCCTTTTTCTCATATTCCATATCTTTATCGTTCCCAGCTAGAATTACTCTCAAGAACAATCTGTTTTAGTGTTCCCCGATTATGGCTGTTTGCTGTGCTTCTTTTAAAAAGAGTTTTGGATAATGGGTTTCCTTTTGCCAGGCTTACTTGATATTTAAGTTGATGTTTTAGGCTAGTTATTTCTTGGCCTATTTTAAAATAACTTTATCAATACTTATGTACCTTTTAAATAGAAGCATGCTTTCCTGTAGTTAACAGTCTAACGTTATCTGCTGCCATAGCAATCTAATCTTTACATGTTCTTGGATAACACTTTTTAAATATTTTTTGTCTAACAACTGGCCATGGTTTTGGTTTTATTCACTATCAAGTCCTCAGAGTGACATTATGCTCCTTGATTATAAAATATATCTTAAAAAATAAGGTTTTTGTACTATGTCGGCTCAGCTGCAACAATTAGATCTGGATGCATGTATTAATTATTTCAGTTAATTATGACTACTCCAAAGAACACAAATTGGCAGGTAACAGGGCAAATAACAAGGTTTTAAAGTGGACTTGATTTTTCTCATTGGTTCACTGACATTCCTCCCAAATTACTGAGATTTCCATGTCACTTAAAGCAAGTGTTTTTGCAAAAACTTTATGCAGGCATGAAACATATGGACAATACTTATAGAAACTAGGATATTTTGCAAGTACAACATGTTGAAAGATGTTACACAATGTTTAGTCCATAGTGCTTTATACTGATAGGTGATAACATCATTCTGATTTAGTGATAAAAAATTATGATTTTTGTATTAGTCACCCCATTACTTAAAATGTGCTCTAATTTGAAAGAGCTATAAGCTTATCAATTATTATGCAGTGTATTGTAGCCTGTCTTTAAGTATTTTTCAGAGGAGTAGGGTGGTATGCTGCCTGAGTAGAGGCACTTACCACTGTACTTGAGACTCTGTAAGCTTTTTGCTTTAGTACTAAATAAGCATACAAAAGAAAATGTAAATATAGACTTTAAGGGCACTGTTGATGCTGGAAAATGTCATGTTGGGATATGCTAAATGCTTGCTATGATGCTTACCATCATGTCATCATTATTTGTGAGGTGTGCCTTGTGCTGATCAGCAGACACTTAAAAATGGCAATTCAAAATACTAAGTCATGTTCGAGGTCACTTATAAATGTGCATTATGATGTATTAAAACTTTTTGCTACAGATTAGGTTTTGATTAACTTATTTCTCCTGTGTACAAGTTAGTTTATTACTGTGTAAACACTGAAAAAGGAGTTGATACTTGACATAACACAGAAGAAAAAACATATTCACATGAACTTTTACTGAAAGGATCTGAGTTGAATAATACTGAGCAGAAATGGTAAAAATTATTCCTGAAAACAGCATTACATTAAATCAGCTGCACTAACATCTTGCTACTTAATACTGTTTTTCTTTGCAAAAACACAGTATTTCTTGAGCTAAAGCTCCCACACAGGAACTGGAGGCAGAAGTAGGCCAAATATTAGTTCCTTACTCTTTATCGTTTGTTTTTCTAGATTTTGGCAGAAATCGCACATTCTTTGTTTTAATTTTTCACTTCCCCACAGTTGACATTTTATATCCTTTAAGTTTACAAGTTTCTTTCCAGTTTATTTTGCATGAACTTAAAGGGGTTTGGTATTGTATCAGCTCTCCTAAGCAGGACTTTCTTGAGTCTTAAAAGTGGAAAAGAAGAACTTTAATTTCAGAAATACTCAAGGTTACTAGATAAATGAGTTGCGTAACTCAGAATTACAGTTGTCTAACCACAAAACAATGCTTTCTTGTTTACTTGTGGTCATTAATTTAGCTTAAGCATTTCCTGCACTGTATCACAACTTTGTGTAAATGGAGTTTTGCAGAATTTCTCTGGCTTACATATTTCTTGTAAACAACAGTTTTAGAAATAGCTTTATATCCATAAAAATATAAATTGGCTAGCAGGGAGCTAGATACTAGTCTTAAAGTTTGTACACTGTAGACAATGATTTGCTTGCATGTAAAAAGAGAGGAGTCTTATGATTTGAGTAACATGTTTTGGGCCTGTGCGTAGGTAACATAACTTCAAAACAACTCTCCACTTCCTGACTGTTTCTTAAACACCTCGCTCAGTTTAATAAAGTTTGAATAAAAGGTTCACCAGTCCACAAAGGCTGGCTTTCAAATCTTGTTACACATACTCGTAAGTGATGTTTATTTAGAATTAGTCTGATACCCATAGCAGTTCTGCAATATTCGCTTTGACTGCTCAAACCTATGAGGGGTTTTCAGTCCTCTGCAGGATTGCTTCCTGAATACTGGAAAGTGCAAATGAAGATTTTTCACGTTGCAAGTGTCGCAGTTAAAAGGTGTTGCCAAGACTTTGCAGTCTCTTGGGAGCATTTCGGCTACCCTATGGCAGGACCTTGCCTCTAGGGGGTGGAAATCACAAGGAATCTTATCCTTAATAGATCTGGCTTTTTAAAGACCCATCTGTTAAGAGGGTTGGGGTGGGGGGAGCTTTGTATTTCTATACATCTCCCATGTAGCCAGAATACATAATTTGGAAACCAAGAAAAATTGACACGAGTATGTTTGTGCATATGAAAGTATAGCCCAAAAATACACGTGGGGTTTGATGGTTGAGCTATAAAGTTGGTGATAATCTTTATTCCTATAGCATGTTCTTATATTTTTATTTGTTCAGATAATGCAAAATTTGCATCCTTGACTAATTTTTTTCTTCTTGAGATCAGCCTAAATTTGGGAGGAGTCCCCGTGTGAAGATGGCTAACAGCCTAGATCGGTACTTTAAGGTGAATGGGGCAGTTAAAGCTTCTCATCAGTTTTCCATGATCCATACTTAGTCTTAGTGATGTGTGCTTCCAGCATGTCTGTATTTAACTTTAAAAAGAGCTTTGGGATCTTTGTGAGGAGCAAGTCTCAACAGCATTGAGCTATTTGAATACATAACATTGTACGTTCTGCCAAATGAGATTTTGGTTTGGGTTTTTTTTTAACCTTTGGGTGACTAACTTATGGTCTCTTTCCTTTGACCCGCTGTAATACACAGCCTGAACTCAACTGCATAATACTTAACTGCCATGCATTCTTGGGAGGTACTTGGTTCCAAGGCAATCTGGAGAAGCTTGTGGATTTATAGCACCTAGGACTGTAAAGCATTACACTGAGCGGTTCTCAACAAAATGGTAACGAATACGTTGCTTTGCTGCTTAATTGTATAACGTGACATTCTGCTTTTATATGCCACCCTTACAGTTAGC
This sequence comes from Mycteria americana, assembly GCF_035582795.1. Classification (NCBI taxonomy): domain Eukaryota; kingdom Metazoa; phylum Chordata; class Aves; order Ciconiiformes; family Ciconiidae; genus Mycteria; species Mycteria americana. The sequence continues at coordinate 33,863,393 of NC_134370.1, forward strand.
TTGGCAAGAATACTTAGGTTTTCTGAAATAGTATTTAGTAAACTGAATGCAGTATGCACCTGGTTAGTTTTTTCCCCAACGAAAAAGACTTATCCTCCTGTCCTTCAGCTCTTTGTTCACTGTAGAGAAAATATGTTGTAGTTTTTTCATAGTTATTGATAAAAAATTGACTAGAAATAGTTAGTGAAAGAATGTAATTATCGTTCACCTGAAGTTCACAAGGATTTGCTACCACTCTGCAAACATTTTATGGAAGAAGATTTACTTTGAAAAACATGTTGGTAATAAAAAGATACTCTACCAGTGTAAGCGCAGAATTTCTTGTGGAGCTGCATGTTTTTGTCCAGAAGGCAGCTTTCTCCTGGTGCCGATTTAGTGGAATCTTTTTCTGAATATATGCATGTGCTATGTCTCAGTGCAGTACTGTTTATATCCATAGTGTTGCCTCAGTGAAGAAGCAGGTAGGATTTCCTGAATGGAGTAATTTAACTTGGGAGATAAAACTAATGTAATTGTTTTAATTTATTTTTGTCTAACTCTCTAAAATCAGAATGCTTTTGCTTGTCTTAAGCTAGCTGTCCTCTTTTCTGCTAAACAGTCCACAACACTAAAGTAAAAGCTAATAAATTATGCTTAACAGCTAATGCAGTCCACATCCTCTAACACTGCATGATTTGAGCTGGCATGGATGCTAGGCTCCCGGCTAAATTTTACCACTATAATGTAAACCAGTGCAGGCTTTTATCTTACTGTAAACTGTATCTAGAAATCCTAATTATAGAACATGACATTCTTTCTTCACTCTGTGTGTGTATGTTTGTATGTTTTTATTTATATGCATACGCATAAACGTAATCATTTAATGCTTTGGCAGCTGTATATAGCAGTTGTGTTTTTTAATATAGGAACTGTTCATAAGAAGAAAAATCATGTAGATGTTGAAAATGTGGACATAAAAGCAGCTGTGAAAATAAAACTTTTTCACCTTTACCAGAAGGGTCTAGACTTCTGTTGTGCTTTGATCTTCTTACCTAAACAATTACTTCACTTCCTTAGTTTCTTAAAAACAGAAAGATCTTGATGTTGTGAGTAAACTTTAGTTTGGCGAAGTAACTTACATTGCTGTGTTTTTGTGCCAATACATAATTTGGATTCCTTGCCTAGCTGATGTATGGGAAAATGGGTGACAAATTAGTGCACGCTTTGTTGTGGTGATACATAGCTCTAAATTTGATGTATGGGTAAATTTCTCATTTCCTCTATCTCCACCCTTTGGGGACACCCATCCCACTCTCTCTTTACACAACTACTTTGCAAGTTCCACACTGATGTTGTTTGCTCTGTATTTTGTAATGCACAGAACTAATTGTATTTATTCTTGAGTGAAACAGATGAACTTGTTTTATTCAAATGTTATCTAGATTATGGTGAGATCTAACAATAAACCAAACTCAGACAATTTTTTTCTGTCTTTAAAGCTGTGAACAGTATGAATTGACACACACAATGCATTGCTATAAGTTGGGTTACATGTTTAAAATGTGGTTTTTACCTTCTGTGTTAAAGTATGAGTTTTTCTATTTTCTCCATTTTTTAATTAACTAAATACTTCAATGCCTTGCCCCAATGCTTATGCATGTACTTATTTAAATCTGTTAATATCTTATGCTTTTCTTCTTGGCTTTTTAAACTTTTTGTCCTTTGTTACTTTATACTGCTTCATAGCCCAGTTATGCTTTTCATGAAGTATCTAACTGGGTTTACATTTTTCTGCATGTAAACTTAGACTTCTGTTTTTTTTATTCAGGAAGAGTAAAAGATACAAAAAGGATCTGATTGACTCTTACCAAATACTCAAAGCAACAGTTGATATCAAGTGGTCGCTGCTTCAGTAGTAGTGTCAGTAGTGTAACACATTATAAATTTAATCTAGAAGAGTGACTCACAATTTTACCCTGAACTGGAAATCAGTTATTCTAAATTTAACAGCCCTTTCTAGAATTCCTCTAGAATTCTCACATCTCTAGAATTTCTCACATGCCTTACATCCTAGAATTAGAATGTACTAAAAATAAGATTGAATTTGATCCGATTAATATTCAAAATATTGATGAAGGCATTTTATGCTTCTGTATGAAATGGAATTTTATAGGCTTGTAATATATATCTATATATATGATAATTGATAGAACTTATTTTCATGATGCCAATTACATATAGTACAATAGGTACTGAATGCTTGACCTGAGTACTAAATACTTTTTAAGGAGACTGGGGATGTGAAGCAAAAAGAACAAAAGGATCTGAGAATGGTATCTGGGAAGGAATTTGCATCTGAGGTGATCTATCTGTTTTCAAACTGGTTAACACGAAATAGAAAAAGGAAAACATTCAGAATGCTCAGGTTAAGGGGAAAAAATGATGCCAAGCAGCCTGGATGTGTGGATTTGTGAGTGTGGTCTTTTCCATGTGAGGTGTTATCAGCTGCATAGATCTGCAGAAACAGGAGCTCAGATGCCTAGAAAAGGATTCATAACATGTGTCCTTTAAAAACTCTGAGGCTGTTGTTTTTTTATTCCGATAAAGAGACAGAAATGAAAAGAAAATGTTTTTTTGGACAGAAAAAGGGAACTGTTTGTGTTTTGTTCTCCAAATGTTCCAGTTGCATCCAGGAAGCTGGAGAGTGGGGTTGGTTGGTTTTTAGAAAAGGAAGAGACCTCTTAGTTCCAAATAATGGTTTTTGTCCTTGTCCGTATGTATTTGCAGAATCTCGTTCAACATAACGGTTCCAGATACGCATAGTTTCTCATTACGGCTTGAAAGGGCTTTTTTTCCATGTAGCTCAGTATGTAACCTGCATTGCAACAGACTTAAACTGGTTTCCTGTATAAAGCTTTGTCTTTGACTTAATCTTGGCTTCTCTCCTGTAACTCCACATCTGTGAATGAGTCATAACAAGCAGGGCCATCAGAAAAATATTGTGTACATTTTTGTTCAAATCTGTAGGGTTTTTGTTTCTAATTTTTTTACAGCCTTGCTACATTCTTCCCTCCCATGTAATGAATCATACAGTATCTGTACGCATACCTGACAAGAAAAGTGGTTGTGCATTGAGAGAAAGTTGAACGCTAAACAAATAGAATATCCCCAGCCATCAGTCTGCTGAGAGCAGAGCTTTTGTATTTGGCAGTTATCCTCTGTTAGCCCCTGGGGCACTTCTGATATTATGATTTTCTTTCCACCTGTAAACAGCAAGTTCTGTTAAATGGATACTCTGGCTTGGGGGCAGAGTTGGATCTGTCGGGCACTGGCAGCAAGAGAGGTTCTGCCTCCTGAGGCACTCGAGGGCTTTTTTTGAGCCCTCACAATATCCAGTGACTCAAGAAGGCAGCCCCGCTCCAGAGCTTTTTAGAAAATTGCCAAGCTTTACATCTCTTACTTGTCTTACTCTTACATTAATGTTTTAACTCGCTTCCAGATGTGTGACAGCACAGGGGTAGCTCAGTCAGCTGTCCTGTCCCTTCTGGAGTGTTTATGGTGGCTAGGCTGCAGGGAACAGGAGAAGTGCTAGAGCCTAAAAGATGGGTCCTTGTCTTCTATCTTTTCCTCTCACTAAATGTCTTCCTAGGTGAACAACAGTCCCCAAATTCAGCATGAGTTAAGTGCATGTCAGCTCATCCACTAATAACAATAAGGGAGTCAACTGAGGTAGGCAAGATGAAAGCGTGGCTGGAATGGCTTAACCCTACTGCATTGTTTTGATCTCTTCCCTTGTGTCAGGGAGTAAACATAGTAATGGAAAAGTCATTTGCTGGCATAAATAGCTTTTCATTGCTGTGATGAGAAGTATTTTATAACAGCAGTGGGTCCTGTGAGATTTTCCTACAGCTATCAGAGCAGACCTTCTTCAGCTGTCTCCTCCAAAACTACCTCTCTTTGGATCATGGGTCAAGGGAATTGATATTGTCTAAACGGTGTTGAATGTAGGAGAGAGCTCTTGCTGACTTCATGGCTGGCTGCTCACTGCTTCTGTCAGTTGTGTGTCTACAAAGGATTTGGAACAAATTAATAGAATGTGAAAGTTGTTTCTGGCCAGCCTATCCTTTTGACCACAGTTTCCCAAATTTCCTGAAAAATTGAAATGCAGAAAGGCCCATTTGAAGGAAGAGAGACAACTAACTAACTCCTTGAATAAAATAACAAAAGCTAAACCACCTCCTCTTTCCTCTCCACATCTCAGTATAGGTGACACTTCTTGGGATATGACCACTTTGCATTGTGACCACTTTTCTGGAGGGCAGCTTGGCCAGGGAGTGTAGGAAGACTGAGGTCATGGATGCTTTATTCTTATATATTTAGAAAGCCAAAATGTTTTATGAACATTAGAATGAATCATTCTCTTCCCTTTTTAGTACTATATCCAATATATTCTCAAAACATGTTTTTTCAAAACTGGGGGGAAATACTTGGGTGAGCTGCAGTGCATGAATGTACTTAATACAGCATTTTAATTAGGTTTCACTCATGCTAATGGCCATGGATCTTAATAAAGCTGTCTCCTTGTAATTCACAATGTTTCATAGTTTTACTTTTTAAAAACTGATTATCAGTAGCACAGGTAGAAATTATTTTCTGTCTTAAGAGAAACTAGAAATAGGTTGTTGAAGTCAGCTACTACAATATTTAGATGCTGAAAAGCTGTCCTCATCCATTGATTAAAATGGAAGAAAAATGTTGCTTGTAATTAAAAAATCTGATGATAGTAATCTGGGAATCTCTTGGTGAAAAATTATCAAAAGTTAGGTCTCTGTTCTTGAAAATAAAGCTCTTCACAAAGCAAAGAAAACCTCAGTTTGCCCACATCAAGTACATTCACTAATTTTGTATAGTGTATCTGGAACTTTAACAGTGTTGTTTAACTCCTGGTGATAAAACAAGAAATAATTAAAATTATAAGTTTTTAAATTTAATTTATGAATGCTTACAGTAATGTACCAACTGTTCTTCTTGTTTCAGAAAAATATCCAGTATCTTTTATGACCAGCAGCCCTCTAGTTGGAATGCCCTGTCTTGAATTCTTTCTTCGTTTGAGTTCATCTCCTTTCCTACACCCTGGCAGCTGGCTACGCTTTCTGCATGGATATTCTCCTATAATTTTAACCTTTTACAATACAATTGAAGTACTTACAAACTTGAAATGGAATCTTTGCGTTAGTTTGAAACTCCTTATGCTTTAAGGAAAATCTTCAGGTTGTTTTGTGGGTGGGGTTTTTTTGTTTTGTGTTTTGGTGTTTTTTTTTTTTTTTTTTTTTTAGACTTCAGTTGAATTTTTATTAGCTAAGGAATTCCCAACAAGCCCTCTGCTGCTCCCAGAAGGGGGGCCATTGATTTAATCTCTGTCAGTCATTGAAATCAAGAATTAAGAAGGGTTTTTTGAAGAGAGGTGTAGGATATATAGTGACTTCCAAAGACACTCTTTATTCTTTGGTTTATCAGGTTATGGTTGAGCAACTGAGTACTCTAAGGGAAAAGAGGTTTTGGGTTCAACCTAGATTTTGACAGTGAGAAATAGAATGTTTTATTAAATAGAAATAGAAGTGAGAACAGGCTCTAGAAATGCTAGCATCAAACTAAAGAAGTTGGTAAAAGTTTGGATGAAGGAAGAGGAAGTTGAAAACTTCATCTAGAAACATCAGCTGGCATATCTACTACAGAAAACAGCAGAAGTCCTTGAATGCATCTGAAGGATGACAAAGGAGACTTCAGGAATATTCTACCCAGTATGCTAAAGCACAGAGTAGAAGAATCGACTTCCGCAGTGTTGGGATAGATTGCCAGTAATCACTTTTGCTTTTTGGCCTCCTCCTGATCTATGATTGCAGTTCTACCATAGCAATCCTAACCAAGCTGCAGAGGGGAAAGTTTTCTGAGATTTCTATATGCAAGGAAAGAGAAGCAAATAGAGATGACAGGGTGTTTGGGGCTTTAATAGTGAACAAGTGTCAATCAGAGACAGCTAATAGACTAGTTTTAATCAGGTAATACAGTGCTGACAGCTAGTCAGTTTTCCTGGCTTCATTCTTAAGAGTAGCTGGCAGGAAGCAATGCGTTCACTTCATTACCTTCATTAAAATCCTAAATCTTGTGCCATGCACTTGACTGTGCCTCCACATCACATAAGGAAGCATTCTGTGGTTTTGTGGATGAGCTAGACCCATGTGTGCCTTTCAAAGGAGAGATTTCTACTAAGGAAAAAGGGGCTCCCAAAGCAACCCCAACTTCACAGCCTCCTTTCAAGCTGTGACTTGGCTGTAAAAATAAATAAATAAACAGACTTCCTCTATGCAGAGACTTGGCAGACAGCTTTTTCCCTAGAGATAAATTTGTTTTGCAAAATCAGAAAAATCTGTTGTTATATATCTAAAATTTACAGTTCTTATGTATTAGATGATTGGTTCTGGATAGACTTCTATAGTTATGCAACTCTAAAAGTATTGATGGGGGGTGGGAATTCACAAGGCAAGTAGCCTCCAGTGTAACTGAATTCCTCCCTCTCCCCCCCCCCCCCCCCCCGATGCTATTAGTCACCAAATCCATAGAGTCCTTATGGAAACTAGAAGCAAATCTCTAGGAATATTTGTTCCCAGTCAATGTCTTTTTGGTCTCTAGAATGTATATGGTTGGGTTTTTTTTCTTGCATTCTTTCTTGGCAATGTATGCAGAGGTAGTGGAAGTAAGCATAGTTTATTATAAGCTTTCCCTCTTTCTCCACATTGTTCTCTTTATTCATTGCAAATGATGGATGGATGAAACTTTATGAATTTTGGTTGTAAAGTAAATATTCTAATAAGTGAATATACCTATATAGTCTTCCTGATTCTGTATCTGAGAGGAGACGTGGGCTTAAGAGGAGAATGAAGAATATGAACGTCTTACCTGTCTGTGTTTACATGCTTATTCAGATGACATAGGCCTTGATCCAGGAAACCTCATCCAGCTAGCAAATAGACCGAAAAGAAGCCATAGACGCTGGACTTACAGCGTCTATGAGCTCCCTGGATTTCAACAGCAGGGTAAAAGTATCCAACACTCAGTCTGATTCCCCCCCCCCGAATTAGTTATGTCTGTCAGAAGTTATAGCACATCTGGCCTCTTTATGGATAGCTTAGGTTGCGTATCAAGTTCCTTCTAACAGAAGGAGATACAGTGGAACCCACCCAAAAATGTCCAGATATTTAACAGTCTATTTATTGTCATTTACTGAGATGCTGAAATTCTTCTTTAGCTGCCCTACTAGAGGAAGAATGCTCCCATATAAACATTTTAAGTTTGTATCATAGATATCTTTTTGTCTGCATTTTTAAATTTTTTTCTTTTCCCCTAACTTGGTAATAAAAGGCAACACTCTTATTTTCACTTTCAGTCCAAGAGTCCTTTTGTTACAGAAAATGTAGACGTTGGGTAATTTTTGTAATATTCCGGATATCATGTAGGTCCTGACTCGACAAATTTTTCAGCATGATATATGGACAGGTGTATTTTTGCTAGTTTTCGTGGTTGTTGAGTGTGCCAGTAACTTCTTGAGTATTTTGGGTTTTGACTCCCTTCACCCACCCCTCCCTTTCTGATACTTCCAGTTGACTTTGTGGCTTTATTCTGACCTCTCTATGGTGAGCATCCTCAAAACCTAAAGGTTGCTTTGTATATGAATTTAAGAAAGTTTAAATGCCTGATTTGCATTCATTGACTTTGGAAAACTTGATCATATTTATGAAGCCACTTGAGACACCAAAATACTGAGATTGATGATGTGTTACAGGTTACTTAATGAAATTTATTGTAGTAAATAATAACGTGAGAAGAATATGTAATGTTATTGAAAAGCCAATTGAAAAATAGTATTCAAGATTGTTTGGTATGCAGATATCTTGTTTGTTTAGGCCTTGTTAATTTTCTTGCCAGACTGTTTCATTTTACCTGAGTTGTGTCTCTATCTAACTTCTTAGTTTCTAAGCTGAAAACTGGAAGTGAGGTTAGCTTTGTAATTACAAGAAAAATGGAAAATTGTTTTGTTTGGGTTTCAACAAATTAAATTCAAGGTCAGATTTTTTTTCTTTAACAATGTGTGCTCTATCTTTTTGTTCCTAAAGGCATATTTTCAGCAATTTGGCTTAACTCTGTGGCCATTGGGGTGGAATTCTTTATCTTGGCTTGATATAAGCAAGCTTTCAGAGTATGTATGGGTTAGTGTCTGACTTTGTGCACAGGAAAACATAATCTTTTTGTCAGGTGGTTTCTGGTTCAATGAAAAAAGTTTTTGGTTGGGGGTTTTTTTGTGTATGATAACCAGCTTGGTAACTTCTGAGAAACAGCTCAGGCTTTCAATATGAATAACTGTCCATTTCACTTAAATAATCATGTTTCTATGGCAGTATCGGAAAAAAATCAAATCTAATTAACATGAGGACAATCTCAACATAAGTGTTATGAATTCTTTCTTATTCAGGGGATAGGAAAGGTTAAGGATTATTGATTACTTACCTTCAGGTATATTATTCTACAGTTTCTTGAAATCCTGTTAAGTTGATTTTTGTCTTGCTAAAATTAAAATAATATGTAGTTATCTCTGCTGTTAAGAGTGTTTTGATGCAAGGAATGATTTTGTTCCATCATAGGTGAAACCTGAAGAGCAGAACATGCTTTTATGTTCACTTATAAATGTAGTCTTTCAAAGCAGATAGAGGAAGAAGTTTTGATACTAATCAACGTCAAGGCAAATTCACAAATGTATACTACATTGTGTTTTCAATAACAAGTTCAAGAGTTTAGAAAATGAGACACAAAGCTGATGTGCGAGATCAACACAAAGTTACAATAATTCATTTACACTGATTAAGTCAAGTCTTGTTTATCTTGGGTTCAGTTCCTGTAAACTATGGCCTGTATTGTAACAATTTTTTTCATAATTAAGATAACATTTCAAGTAAAAGTTAAAATTCATTTTTCCATTTGAACTTAGAAGAAATTACAATTACACTTTTTTTATGATTTGGTGATTAAGTATACAAGCGGTGTACTTCATGGGTACCATAATAGTTAACACCTGTTTCAACTGTTTAATATTTGTATTGGATGGAACCTAGGCAATCCAATATATCTTGAAAAGCAAAAACCTAATATAAAATATTTCATGGTATGGAAGAAACTATAATAAACAGAGTACAGCTTAAAATATAAAATGCTTATTATGCACATTTACATAGCCTTTTGTCTGTATTTCTGAAACCAGTGCCACCATTTTGTATAAAAATAATCCTAGTTTTTGTGAAGGTCAGTTAAGTGATTATTCAATACCATAAAATAAATACTGTTTCTAAGAAAACAGTATTTTCTGAGTAGCAGAGGTTGGCAGAAATGAAGCAATTTGTCAGTCCGAAGTCGGTGCACTCTATTAATAACCATTTGGTTTGTGGCTTCTCTCAACTCTGCTTTGGGGACAGGCACCACTGGCAGAAGGGTGGAGTGGTCTCCTAAGGTGGGTAACCAGGCACGGCTTTCCAGAGCTCATCTGGAAATCTTGTCAAAGCACTGATGCTTTCCTATTTCTCATTAGAGACGCTGTTAAGCAGTTGTCATTGTACACATTTAGTTGAGTTCAAGGAGTACTTTCATTGATTTGGTAGCACTTTTGCTGTAAAATGCACTGTTACAAAGTTAACTGCTCTTCTCCTACTGGGGTTATATTTGTGGTGCCTGGTCCTGCTGGCGGAGGAGCCTGTGGTTCTGGAGAAGAGTTACAAAAAGATAACTTTGACTGCTACTGCTTCTTGAAGCTGTAGTTGCCTGAATACCTTCAGCTGGCATATGCCAGAGGTGCCAGCTAAGTGAGCCCCGAAGATCTCCTTCCCTCTGCCCTTCCCAGCTAAGTAAGACCAGGTAGCCTATTCTAGTAAATGCTACTTTTTCTACCAAGTTATAAAGCTAGACCTGGTCCCCACTGTGGCTGCACAGAAAGCTGTGCTGTCAAACGAAGGAGAGCAGCACAAGGTGGAAGAGAGAAGCAAAGGCTTTTTTTTTTTTTTTTTGGTGGCTGAAAGCATTCTTATAAAACAGAAGTCTGTCTTCCACAAGTAACTACTTGGACTTGTCTTTTTTTAAAAACATTCTCACAGCACCTGAGGATGGTGGGGCTCTAGTGACCTGCATCTGTAGGAAGAAAACTCTAAAAGTGTGTTTTAATCATTATTTGAAGTGGAATTTAGTAAGCCATTAAATAACTGAACTGCACTTGCTGACGTAATATTTCCTAAATTGGGATTAGTGATGGTAACTTAAGTGTAGGCATTAGCGTCAGTTCTTAATGTTGTTTGGTATGGTGTTTTGAAATCATTAATTCTGTTTGTAAAGTCAGAAAATGCAAAACTTTGTCTATTAAAATCTGAAAGTTTATTTCAAATTTAATGATCAGATGGGCTACATTGTGCCTTCCATGCAGCAGAGGTACGGCACTGCCAGCCCTTTCCGCCTCCCACAAAAGGCTTGTTCTCTTGCATGTCTAAGAACTTGCCAAATTACTGCTTTTTGAAGAAAGCTTGGTTTCATATTAAAATTTTAATTAGTAAGATTACTAAAATAATCTGCCAGGGTACATCTGTCAGATGTAAATTTTGAGAGCTTCTCAATAGGATATTTCAAAGATGAAGTTATTTTGAGAGTTGGGGTTAATACATTCAAGGTTTGTTTAGAAAGAAGTTGAGCTTAGGATGCAATGACCTAGCACACTTTTTTCCTAAACACAAATTAACACTTGCTTTTTATCTCGGTTTATCTGATTTGAGGTAAACCTCAATGGCTTACTAAACTGCAGCTCGTTGTAGTGAACTTTGTAAATGGTTTCCAATTTTAATGACTTGTGTATAAATTCCATAACTCTGGAATACTTCTCTTGCTCATTTCCCTGCAAAAGATGCTGGTTGTGTCTTGTTGTTTGAACAAAATCTGTTTAGCCTTTCAATTATAAAAGAAATAGATAAATTTCCCCTTGTGTTTGGCTACTCTTACTGTTTTCAGAAGTGCTAGAACTGTCTTTGCCTGGTTTGGAGAGGAAGAAAGGCTTCAAGATAATTTCACATGAATACTAAATGTTTTGCACACATGTTGGAAACTTTCTTAAATATAGGTACTTAGTTTGGAGGTAAACATAGATTAAAATGTATGTAATTGTGGGTAGCATCCCAAAATTTTTAAAATACTGATGAAATTTAGTTTTTCTTAACTGTAATTTCTCCTCGTAGAAATAAGAAAGCAAATTTTAGGAAGCTAAGTAGATAAGAGTGAACCAATGTAATTGGTACAAAGAGTTATATCAAGAGGAGGGAGAGCAAAAGGAGGAAATAGGTGGAGAATAGCTAACCTAAAAGGTTATATGCAATATACTGCTTCATGTAGTTTACCTTTAAGTTTTTAGGCATTTTTTTCTTTTATAGTGAAAGATACCATCCTAAGTGTAACTCTGTACTTTAAGCCACAACTCTGAGCATTTTTTTTTAAATCGGTTCATAATGCAGATAGTAGTGACTAGATCACCTTAATATACAAAAACTATTTTATATGAGAAATGATCAGAGGCGTACGTCTTCATGGATTAAAGAATGCTGCATCATGGACACAAAGTGACAAAATACTAGCATATTGCAATATGTTTTTAATCATGTGAAGAACTGCTTTAAGGTATAGACACCTTAAACTTTGGTGCCTTTTCCAAAAAACACCATACAGTCTTCCCTGCCTTTTCATAGATACCGTGAGACCTGACAAATGGGTTATCATAAAACATATCTTATGCACTGAAAAGCTATCAGGAAAGACCATATCTTTATAATATAGTATAACAACTAAACCCACTGATTATTAGCTAAAGATGTTTCTGAAGTGCCATTTGCTCCAACTTCACTATTCTCCATACTGGGGTTTTTGTGTGAACCCAGTTTAGGATGTTCTCATTCCCTGTTCTTCCTCACTTTGTCCGTGCTTGTTGGAGTCCATCTGTTGTGTCGTAGTTGTTGGTGGGGCCAAGCTGTAAATCAGGTCCAGAATGATTCAGCTTAAAAATAAACCTACAATAAAAAGCTTGGAATTTGCTTTGTCAGCATTCTATTTAAATGCCCTGCAGAGCATCACTGCTATTATCTAAGCCATCTCTTGTTTGTATTCAGTTTAGAAATCATGTATTTGCAGCTGGAACAAAGTCTGTCTATTCTCAAAACTGCGACTTCAGCCTCACATCTGTCATGTTCTCATCTCCAATTTATCTCCTGTACCCTCTGATTAAAAGCACGTTGGTCCCATGTTTCACTTAAAATAGTGTGGGTGGTACTCATTTCCCAAAAGTGTTTCATAGCTCTTCCTGAGTTAATGGAAAACTTGTAAAACAACATGCATCTATGAAGTGGCTGCTGTCAAAAGAAAGTTGTGTTTTTCTGCTAGTATCTGTAGCTTGTAAATCTGAAAAAACCCAAAATCTTCTCGATTGTTTTCTCTGCTTCCAGAAAACCTTGTTCTGGTGAAACTTGCACCAGTTTACTCTTCTCTTAGAGGCACTTGCGGGTTTTGAGGGCGAGGAGGGCTTTGTTTTCTTCTCAGACTTGTGGAATTGCGGAGTCTGGCATTGCTCTGCAGCAAGGTGGCTGCTTGACAGGCTTTATTCACTGCCTCTGCTCTGACTACATTTGAGTTTAATACAGTTCAGAAGTTCATGTTACTTAATAAAACCTTGTAGTGTACACTTTCTCCATGGCATTCAAGTGTTGTTATTGGTATTTTGAGAGGCCTATTTCAAATGTAGTGGCATTGCTTCCTCTGGGGTAGAAGAAGTTGTCTCATGCCGCTAGCCTGTGTCTGCTCAGTTGCATTTGTTCTTATGTTGCATTAGATGAATTAATGTTAACTGAAGAGTTTGGGATTGCTTGTGTAATTGACAGAGTGGGGAGAACTAAGTACCTGAAACAGTTTTGAAGCCAGGGTGATGGGGTGAGCTAGAGGTTTGTTTTGTACATGAGAAATACAGAAAAATCACAATGACTGAGTTTCTTCAGCAATCCAATACCATGCAGGAAAGTTTTTTTTGCACTTGTTCCTTTGGAGGCATCCCTTTGTCCAGGGAAGAGGAAATGATCCTCTTTATAATTAGTTTGACCTACTGTGTTTTGAATTGGCTGCTAAGTCTCAGGTTGCAACACAGATAAGCTACAACATAAGCTATACGTAGTTGTATCATTTTAAGTGCAATCATTTACATTAACTAAATATACAATTATGGGTTTAAATACACGTGGGCAATAATCCAGGCCCTAATGCAGGTCTTGCTCTTGAAACTACATTACTGAATTACACGATCGCTTCTTGTAAGCTTCCAAGCTGTGTTCTACAATGATGTTTTGTTGTCCCCACTGTTCTTGAAAAGTACTCTGAAGCCTCTATACTTTGTTTACAGCCTACATGCATTTAGTTGTTATTCACTCTTCCTTTTGTCAGCGTTTCCTTTTATGTAAATACAAATGTCCCAGTGTGACCAGTACAGCCCTAGAGTACGGGGAGCATTTCAGTGTGCTGGCACGTGTTCCTCTGGGGATGCCTGTTTTCCCTGCTCATCCTCTCTGAAGCTGAGGTCCTGGGACACCCCCTCATGCTTAGCCCCTTGCACTGGGGCAGTTGGCACTGCAAGAGGTGTGTGTTGGATGTGAGGCGGAGGGTGGAGGGTGATGGAGGGTTCTCCGTTGTCTCTTCTCCTCCAAAAAGGGTTGGTGCGAAGAGTATTTTCTGATGGTGTTTCTCTTCCTCAAGTCAAGATTTTAAGCTTTTAGACTTTGATTTCCTAGGCTAACAAGGTCAAGATCTCTTGTTTTTTTCCCCGCTTTAACAAGCGCTTCTTTGCCCAGAGTTGCCAAGCCCTACCAGCAGCCATGTTCAGTGCCACTTGTAGCTTCGAGTCATCTTTCTTGACTGTCATTCTCAAACATGCTCATGCCTCTGGCTTGTACAATGGCACCATTTCTAGTGGAAGTATCTAGGGTTGCCTTTTGGTTTTCAGCTGCTTTGAATGTAGTAGCTCATAAACATTGGCTGGTGGAAATTACATGTTGCAAAATGTCACGGGATAACAAGCAATTGAGAAGGGAATATTTAACAGCACTAATAAGTATTTAGATTTTTGTGGCACTTTCTGAGGCTCAATAAACCACATAGCAGTAGCTCTATATTTCACTTCAATATAAAAAATAGCAGAATAGAGGAAAAATATTTTTAACATGATTCTGGCTTACCATAATGCTTATTCTTGTTTTGGTTCTAATTTTTAATCTTGATATAACGATCTTGTGTCCTCCTAGCTTTCTTTTGATCCTTCTATTGGTAGAATTACATCACAAAGTGTGCAGTGTGAATAAATCATTAGACTTACATGACCATATTTACTTTGTAACTCAAATATGTATCAGTATATTATAGCTCTAGTATGCAAATACAAACATCTGCTTGGGTTCCATCCTTAGCAAGTGACTTGCAAAAGGTTGTTCCGAGTATTAGTCAGTTGTTAACAAATGTTTATTGCATGAGGAAAAATTACCCGGAGTTATAATTTCACAGGAGCGTGTACTCATTGATAATTTCAATATGAAAAGCTGTACTTTTTCTCCTATGTATTTAGTAACCAGATCCCGCTTTTGTTTTACAGCTGCTGCAGAGGGCAAAGGGAAAAGTGGGGAAGACTTTTTTCAGAAGGTAAGAAAGATATTTTAATGCTATAATATCAATTGACTAGAAGAAAAATGATGCCCATTGCTCATTCATGAGATCAACTAGTTAAACTTAATGTGCAGTTTCCACTGTGTTGATCAAATCTTTTAAAATGTTTGTCATTTAATGTCTACTAACAGTCAGCTGTGTATCGAATGTGATGAGAAATATGTTCTTTGGTGTATGCTACTGTCATTAATGCACAACATCTTAAGTATTCTTTAACTGAAAATGTCAGAAAATGCATTATGAAAGTTTATTTTGCTTCATAGCAGGGGGTTCATCCAAAAGAGGTTGTGAGGTGTTCTGAAGGTTTTTATGTCTACGTATAAATGCTACACCCTGTTATGGAAAAACTGACATGAAACTTATTGTGATATCGTTGAAAGCATAAGTATTTGGTTGAGAAACGCAAAGGCCTTTTAAGAAAGAAATGCACAATCCACAGAGTGATTCAATCAAGTTTGTGGTTAGACAGAGGCACGGAAGGACTGGAAAAAATAGTCCTGCAGCAACTAAACTACAAAGAGAAACATGGTCAAGAGTAATGATTTTGAAATTACTTTTGCAAAGCAACATGGTTTGTTTTGGTTGTTTGTTTTTTTGCTTTTTGGGTTTGTTTGTTTTTTTTCCAAGAATGGTGTGTAAAATATTATTTGAGTTATGTTAATGAAGATCTGCATATAGTATGCTAATGAAAATGATGAGATGTTTTGTGTTTCTGAACTATAGAGGAGGCGGTGTAGATTTTCATGCTGTATACTGAAATGCCTTGAAACTGCTTTTTGACTGGTTGTCCAGTAAACAAGTAGCGTGCTGTATTTTCCATGTTTTCTTCATAATTGTAAGCGGTACTTCTAAAAAGGTCTGTTTTTTAGATGTGAAAGAATACTTTATCCTGCACTTGGTTGTCAGATGCTTTGATAAAGGCTGGTGGGGAGGAGTATGTGTACTGCCAAAATGTTTGTTTTAGTATCTTATGGGAGTCTTCAGATTATGACTGACAATGAGAGTTACTTTACTGAATGTGGTGCTTGTGCTTAACTGTCTAATATTCGTGTGCACAGAGGAGAATTTGTCAATAATTCTTCTTTAGGATTTTATCAAAATGCATGTGTTTGTTTTTTTTTTTTTACTTGCTGCAACAAAGCTAAGCCATAGTAGTGTATACTTCATTCTACACATCGCTCATTTTACAACAGTGTGTTCTCACACTTGTATAAATCTGCTCATAATTCTTGAAGCTATAGAAAAAATATTTCCTCTGAGTGGGACTGAGTGTCATATATTTGACATGTGTATTTGGATATTTGATTATTTACTGTAGATATGATGTACCTTACAGTTATGTAGTTATTGGTATAATAGCAAAAAATACTGTTTTGAATTTAATAGGAAAGCGAAATGTGCTAGAACTTCAAGTATGTGAATAAGAGTACACTACTTTCCATGTTGATAATAGATGTAGTGGCTATTTTGGCATTAATATATTGTCATACACGTGCGTAATTATTATATAGGCACAGTGTGGATGCTGCAATAGGTTAAAGTTGCTTCATTTTGACTGGCATTCTTCTTACAGGCTCAACTCTATAGTTTAGATTACTGAAGTTTCTAAGTACATACACACGATACTACAGCTAGTAAAAACAGATGGAAACTATCTTCTTTGCGAGTTTTCTTTTGTTCAAAAAAAATCTTTGGACAGTTGCTCATAGCTTACTCACCGTCTCTGTCTGTGCAATTTCCTTTAATCAGGGTTAAGCTTTTTCCTTTCTCATGTGAAATGAATAAGGCAGAGTTTCTGGAGGTAAAATGAAGACTCTTTTCATGTGTTTCAGGTTGTGTAGCGAGGAAGAAAGTGATTTGTAGCATTAGAAACACATTGCAAACTAAGATGGCAAGATACTTTCAGAAACTTAATATGAATTTGAAGCTACAGTAAATGCTTTTCTTTTTTAAATAGTTTTGAAAATGAGACTTTCTTCAGGGCGTTATTGGCAGGCTTTTGAGTGGAACAGGATGGGGAAGTGCATCATTTAAGAGGCACATCAAGAACTGAGGTTGTGATTTGCGTAAATAATGCCACGCATAGCATTTTCTGACAAACTGTACCTTCGGTGTGCTGAAGTTATTGTTGGGTGGAAGGGGTGTGTGAGGTGAAAGAAGTTTTTCATATAAATATTGAAATGACAGAAGTGCCAAGGGCAAAGATTCAAGAAGGTGATTCCATATGTCAAGACACACAGACCAAGAGGGAGGAGAGAGGAGGCTGGTACTGGAGGGAGTGAGACAATGCTGACTTCTTGCAGGTGGCTCTAAGTGGCTGCTAGGTCTTGCTTGGTGGCTGGTCAACAGGGGACAGTGCTCAGTTCTTTATTAGCATGCCCTCAGGAGGAACAAGTTGCTTGTATACTCTTGGAGCTGGGCTTGAAGTCAGGGACTCAGCATGGATTGTTAAACTACACGTAGTATGCTCTAATGAATCTGTCATGCTTTTAAAGAAAGTTAAGTTAATACAAGGTTTTGGTGCTCAGTGGTCTTTTGCTGGTCTTCAAACATGTGAGCAAGCAGTGTTACTTATTTTGATTTTCATAGTCAAGCAGACGCTCAGTGGATGTGAACTGGTCCTATCAACTTTTAACTTATGAAGTTTAATAACAATTTAAATGCCAAAATGTGTTATTTCACTGAGCGTTTTAGCAGAAACAAGCACGTCCTCTGCAGTTGCTGGTGGAGTTACAGAATAAGACCCAGTTCTTGGCTGCAAGGGGCAAATTAAGCTACTATTTCTGCCCTGTCATGGCGCTGAAAATCAAGTGAAGTGCCCCTTCCTCTCCTCCTGAATTAAAATGAAAAGTAGATAAATAATTTTTGGTAGTGTCACTTTAAAAAATCTGAAGACTTCAGCATACTTTCTTCTAATATTTTTTTTTTTTTTTTTTTAGTTTTAGTATTGCTTCAAAGAGGGGAAACCTAACATAGTCTAACGTGGATTTTTCAAAACCACTGGGAGCTGCTAATAATTTAGCAAGAAATAAGTAAATAACGTGATAGTTTTCTCTCTAGAGCTCTCTGATCTGCAGTTCAGTGACCAGTAATCTTAAATAAACATGGATTGGTTTGCTGTTGTGTTACATGCTATTTATGTAAAAGATCCTTGTGGACCTTGCTCTATATATTATTGTCCTAATTTATTCTGTGAGAGTAATACATAATATGAAGTTATTACTTGTTCTTGATCCAAAGCCCATTTTCAGTTTATGGTGGAATTTTTCCACTGAGTTCCATAACATCTGGTTCACGCCTCATAGGCAAGCAAGGCCCTTCCTAGACAAAGCCAGGACATTGTTCCAAGGAACATATAATTTATGTAGCACTATAGACATGCATGGCACTCATATAAAATGTAAGAAGGTGGTGGGTCTCTGCCCTGAAGAGTTCATAATCCAAAACAGATGAGGGTCAGCCGTGTGGACAGAGGGGAATTTAATGTGTCATTTCTGTTTGCTTTTAGTTCTTGCCTCATCAAGTCTTCTTTTTCTTAAATACTTGGAAACCTTAGTGCTGATGATAACCTTTCATTCTGAAATTTCTCAAGGCAAGAGAAATTTTCTCATCTAGCCTTATCACGGGACTGTCAACAGTATGGTGGGCAATAGGTGAAGGTTGTGGGTTTAGTAGAAGTTGGATGGAGTTCTTGGGCTAACATGGGACTGCACGTGCAGAAGGTAGTGACTGGAAATGATGCACATGTGGTGCTCTGCTCAAGTGCTTGACTCTAGGTCAGATGTAAGCTGCTCATTTCGGCATAATTCACTATATATGTGTGTTAGTCATGGGCTTTTGGAGTATTTCTGAAGGGTCTCCTTAGCTCTTCCTTTCCTGGCTTTCAAGAGTTCATTTGCAGAATTTGGTTTTGTGGAAAGCCCAATATACTACCAGCCAGCTGTAACTGGTGGGTTTTATTGTTTCTGAATGTTTGAGATTATTCAGGTTTTGTGGGGGTTTTTTGTTTGGGTTTTTTTAATCGGAGAAAAATGGTGTTTGTAGGAATATATTCATTTGCACAGTTGCAGATACTTAAGGCTTTTTAAGATATCACTGGATTTAGGCAAACTGTCATTGAAATGCTCGTGCTTCTCTTGACTGCAGACTCTGTTATTCCCTGAAGGGGATGTAATCATGCTTGGAAGTGTGAAGATGCAAATGGGCAAATGTTGCATGTGTGTGTACCAAAATCTCTCCTGTTAATTATTAGGAGTTTAGGATTGTAAAGGAAGACTAGGGTATTCTTTTTTTTTTTTTTTATTTTCCTTCATGTCCTTACATGTAACGTGTTTCATCTGTAGCTTCTTACTTTATTAAATGAGTAGCACCTTAAAAGATATTGAGGCCATTTTGGAAGTAATACTTGGTGAAACCATCCTTTAAAAGGAGTTTATCTTCCAGTATAGATATCGGAAACAGTAGCACTGAGAAATTTAAAAGAAAACAAAACCAAACAAAACTGCGATTATTTGAAGACATGAAAAATAAGTATATCTAATTGCATCTTTAATCATCTTTCTGTTAAATTCCTCTTCTGTATGCAGTAGTTATTAATAAATGTACATTACCTTTTATTTGTGTAGGAGGCTCTGGCAGCAAAGGCAGTAAGGAAGCTGCCTCAAGCTCTCTTCATTTATGTAAGACAGTAAAAGAGCTTGTTTTGCAACATCCTGTATTTTCACTTGTATCTTTGAAAAATGTTTCTTAGGTTGATCTGGGGCAAACCTTGTAACTTCTGCAAAATGCTTATGTGTGAAGGTATTGATACAGTGTTTATGTATACATGAATGCTTTTGTAAGTATAGGTAGTATATACTGATACAAAGAAATGTAACTAAAAAAAGTTACATTTTTCTGTTTGCAGTAGGTCAGGCTGAAAGTTGGTTGGTCTTCCTTTTTAATTTCTGAATATGAAACGTGTAGGTAGAGCTTCAAATGCAAATGGCTTAGGACATTTTCAGGCATAAAAAATATTAATCATTGACCTGAGAATAAGATGTCTCAGGCTGATTGTTGTCCATGTTCAGCAATAAATTCTGAAGGGCTTTCCATGTGTCTTCATCCATGACTTCTCTTGAACTGCCTATTTGTAATTACAGTTTCCCTAAGGCTGTACTCCTGTTTCTGATGGCAACCACTCAGCTATTGGTTTCTTCCAGTGCTATTTATCTTGCTAGTGAGACAGAGTTCGTGGTTATTTACACATTATTATGGGGCTTGTCTCTATTTCAACCACAGGAGTAGTTTTGAACTGCAGAAACTGGTTCCACACCTTCCACTTTTTCTGGGTAGAAGTCAGTATCTGCATTAGCATTAAAATAACCTCTTGATGTAGAGTTTAGCTCATAGCCTGTGACAAGGATATATTAAGGCCATACGTTTCCAGAATGGGCTTGAAATGCCCGGCTGTGCTAGGCTGTGATGGGAACGCTGGCATGCACCTCTAATTTACGTTGAGCTTCCTCTCATTTAGCTTCCCGGGAAAAGGAAGCAACTGCTCAGAGAGGGTGGTATGGCTTAGAGAGTTGAAAGAATGTCAGCGGCAGTCAACGTTCACAGGAGATCTTGAGATTGAGAGGTTTGCCTCCCTTTTTGCAAAACCACACCCAGTGGAAAGGAGGAGAATGTTTAGGTTGGATCGGTTTCTCTAAAAAGGTAAATCAAAAATGCTTACTTAACTTTTTGCTTAGTTTGGGCAGAGCTAAGTGGTGGGAAGGCTTCATTCTTGTGGAAAACTGCATTCATCCAGTCTCTAGTATAGCAATCATTCTGTGAAGGGAATGGAGTAATTACAAGGTGGTTTTTTTTTTTATTTCATCTTTAGTTTCTTCTGTGTTGCTTCTGCTATAATGGGGACAATCTTGAGAGTTTACCTGTAATATGAAAATGCTCTCTGACAGGCCTAATCCTTGGAGTGCCCACTGCAGGTAGAAGTCTTAAAACAGCAACTGTCCTTGCTGAGTTCCTTGTGAATAATTCCCTTGGCCAGAAACAGTGAGGATTTTGATCCCGTAGTATTACACTGAGTGACTCTCTACATCACCGCTTGGAGCTCAGTCTGAGTTCCAAGTGAATCAGAGTTTTAGTTGATGGTGAAGTCCTATTTTATGCCACCTTATTGCTATACTTAACATTTTGTGCAAGATCTCTTGAATTGTAAAGCAACAGAGAAGGAGCAATTTGTCACCGCAGTCTTGATTGAGATGCTTAATCCTTTTCACTCTGAAAGTTAAATCCTCTCTTAAAATAGAGACGGGATTTCGGTGTTCAGAAATGCTTGTACTCTTTTCTTTCCCTCCAAAACAAAAAAAATGAAGAAAGAGGAGGAGAGTATGAGAAAGGTACAAATTAATAACATACACTGGGTTCCTGATTTGTAGGGAGGAGACTTGCTGCTTCTGCTTTTGGAGAAATGAGTTGGCTGCATATTGGTGTTTCTAACGATGTGCTGGGGGGACTTCATTTTTAAGTAGTATTTTTTTTTTCTTAGATAAATTTCCCCTTTTTTCTATTACTTGTGTGGAATTCATTAATGCTCTACACAGAGATACAATTATAGCTTATTTTTTTGCATGCTTAGATAATCCCTTTACATTTTTGACTATACTTAATTTTATTTTAAATAAATGACTGAATTACCTGTGACCTTTGATTAATATTTCCATTGAGGGTGAACAAAACATTCAAGTCAAGTAAAAGAAGGTCTTTAATGTTTCTCTGTAGGTAAGGGCATTTGATCAATAGAGTTTTCTTCT
Organism: Mycteria americana; assembly: GCF_035582795.1. Taxonomy (NCBI): domain Eukaryota; kingdom Metazoa; phylum Chordata; class Aves; order Ciconiiformes; family Ciconiidae; genus Mycteria; species Mycteria americana. Next base: position 33,884,992 of record NC_134370.1, read on the forward strand.
TGCTTAACTTTATTTGCTGTATTTGTAAATAAAGTACAAAGTTCTGGAAATGTTATTGTTGCAGAAGGTTCACTTAGTGCAGTTTTTTGGATGCAGCAACAATACCGCAATAATTGCTTGCTTAAACAAGACCCTTGTTTTAAGAATGATCTTTCCCAGTTCATTTCAGGTAAAGGGAAGGTTAAAAAAAGATGCAGTGTGTGTGTGCATGTATGTGTTCTCTTCCCTTCTAAGCTAAAAATGCCTTAATGGAAAAGGAAACAATGTAAATTCCAAAGCCATATCCACATAGGTAGCTTTCCCCAATTCTCTCTTTACTGATTTAGAGCTTTTATTTATAGCCTGAAAGTTTGAGTTGTAAAGCTGATGTTGTTTACACTGCTGCCTTTATTGCCTTTACATATAATCTGTTAATTAGTTTTTTTGACGTATGATCAGCTGATACCCATTGACCAAAACTATGAATAAATAAATACATTGCCTATGATGTTAATTGTGTCCTCTAATTTTAGCTTCAGTACCTGAAGCTAAAATTTTAGCTTCAGTACCTGAAGCTAAAATTATCTTTGTGCAAGATGAAGTAAGATGAAGACATCCTGCACATGCTTGCCTTAATTCTTGATAAAGTCATTAGAAATAGCTGTGAATACCTAGTGAAGATGGTAGTTATGAAGATGGAAGTTTGGAGTTAATCTGGGCTAGGATATAGTCCTTGACAACAAACAGCTTGCTTGCTTCTTTGTGGAAGTCTCAAAGTCTGTACATGCAGACCACAAAATTATTGGTCATGAGAAGTTAGAGGAAAGCATGTTAGTATTTTGCTTAGTTTGACATGAAGCTGTGTAGAAGTATGCGAATGGGTAACAGGCATGTTTTCCTTCTGTTGCCTTTTTATTCCTGAACCTAGATTAGCTGGAAAATTCAGAGACACTTTAATTCTTTGGATAAAGTTATTTTGGCATTTAGTAAAGTTAGCTTAAAATAAAAATCAGTTAGACAAAGATGGACAAATTAGTATGTGAAGATCAAATTCCTGCAGTATTGAAACAAATGACTTACAGTGGAAGCACGAAAAAGTGGTATTGAACCTTATCCATACAGCTTATCCTATATGATAGTCTCTAAAATAATTTAAATATTACCCTTTTCAAAGACAGGTAAAGTTAGGGGAGAAGGACTAGCCAAGCAGTCACATACAGATACTTTTCTAAAAATGTGTTTGGGGTTTCTGACAGTTGGAATATAAAATAGGAAAATCAGGTACCCCTACCCTACAAGAGACACATGCACTCATGTACTTGCACTTGGGAAGGCACTTTTTTCATACTGCTCCTTCCTGTACAGAAACTTACACAACTGGGGCTTGATCCTTGTCCTCCCCATGCCTCAAAACAATGTATTGTGTACTTTTAAGTAGTTTATGCTTACATGTAAACTGTTAGTATTGGCAATCTAAATTAAGAACCAACTTACTAAAGTGTTTTCTATGTTTTATAGTTTTAATTCTTCCTATGCTGCCACTCGGCATAGGAGATGGTTTTTCTGTCACACAGGAGCACAAACTGCAAACTCTAAATCATGTTTTAGTCTGGAAAGCGTGGGTGCCTCAGGGCCATCTGCTACTGCTTCTGCTCAGAAATAGGCCCTCTCCCTTACCTGCAGAAAGGTAGCATTAATACTGTGGAGTCTGTACTGCGTACAGTAATACTGTGGATGCACTGTACTGCCTTCTGTTTAGAGTAGTATTTGTAATACAAACAGTGAATTCTCATTTTGAATTTTGTATGTAGACCACCTTAGGGGGTAAAAAACCACAACAGGGCTTGGGATAGGAATCCATTGCTATACCCCAAATGTAGGCTGGACTTGCAAAAGAGCCACATATTTGCACTGAGCTTTGGGCTAAGTTTTGTCATCTCCTCTTTTTTAACTTCTTACATGCCCTGTATTTCCTCACCAAACCCAGTAGTCTTTGATGGTGTACCATTGATGTGTTCTGGCTCTGGCATCTCAAGCCCTTACTCTGGCCTCACCAGTTTTAGAGGCTGAATTTACACTGTCAGTTCCTGAGTAACTTTACACATTTCCTTTTTGTGCCTTGTTCTTCCTTCCCATCCTTGTTCATCCCCTGCTTTCTCTTCCCTCCCAACCCAAAAAAAAACAACAAACCATAAAATATAATACTCCTTTTGGTTCCAGTTATGCATGTTGCTCTGTTCTTGCTGCCAAAACTCATGGTCAAGGATTAGTCATCCTCTCAGATACTGCTGCTTCACCACTTCGCCATTAGAAGAAGATGAAATGAGTATCAGCCCATGTAGAATTTTACTTGTCTACTGTGACTCTTCAGCTCAGGTCTTCTCCTGCTTATATAGAAATCTTTTTTTTTTATTTTCATGCAAATGATATTCCATGTTTCAAATAAACTATAAGAGTAAAGTTGTTTATACTGCTCTAAATGCATACCTACTGAGGGAGCCACGCTAACTTTAATACAACTTCTCTGAAAGCAGAAGATACTTTCATGAACATTTTATGTCTGTGAAACAAAATATTCGGAGACTGGCAAAATTTGTGTGTGTCTGTTTTTACTAGGCATCCTGAGGTCTGATTTTAAAATTGTCACATCACCATTTGGTTAATACTGAATTAGATTGTACATGTAATGGTTTCATTTTCTAAAATGAAATTCTTGTTTGAATGTTAAAAACTTTTAACTAGTGAAATCTGCAATACTGAACTTTGGCTTTTTTTGTGAGAGTTAGTAAATTGGATAACTAATCCCTTTGCCCTCCTACTCTTGCCTTGTTGATTTACAAGCAGATTTTGCATCAGCACTGTGACTGTGTTTATGCTGAACTTGCTTTGTCTGTGTGTCTTTCTTCTTAGGAAGAAAAATGGTTTTGTTGTCAAAATTAAAATAAAATTGCTGATCAACTGGAACTTCAAACTTTTAAATTTTCTCTGCAGAGCCCCAGCTTTCACTATGGTTCTTAAAGCTGTATTCAGAATGCAAGCTTATGCTTTTCATGTCAGTTTGATTTAAAAATACTTGTTGAGTTGCCTGTTCACTTTGTGGCTTTTTTGTTGAGTTGAAGCAGTTGGAGCACTTGATTTATGAAAACTGCACATTTTAGCAGAAAGTGTTGGTATCAAACGCAGCTTCTGTGCATTTTTAAATGATGGTGGATAGGGACCTGTATCTGTCTTAATATTTGTGTCTACTAACAAGCCATTTTACAAACGTTGCTGAGATTAAGACAGTACTACATGTCAGTTTTATATTAACCAATTTCACTACTTATTTAGGATTGTTGAAGGTGTAAAGGAAAATTAACAGGCACAAAATGAGGACAAGGTTTATCTTGTGGTAAGATAAATGTGATCAGACCACTTTGATCTCTCTCATAGTATTGTCAGTTAACTACTGAATTAATTTTGTATCTTGAAGAATGTTTTAGGTAATATTTGGAAAAACAAAATCTGTATCAGGTGATGGATGACAGTTAGTAAAATTCCATCATGTTTTGGTCTCCTTTTTGTAAGAAACCTGGCTTTGGAGTGGTTTTGACGCTTAAAAAAAAGAATCTTACTTGGTACAGCCTTTGTTTTCTAAAGGTCACTTTATCATTCAAGACCATACTTACAAAGCTTTTGCAGGTATTTAATCTTAAGGTTATTGAACAAGCATTGTGATTTAACCTCACTGCTTAGGTATTTTCTGTTTTATCCTTTAAACAGTGTGTTTCCTGTGAATAATTAAGCAATTAAAATGTACCTGTAGAAGAGCAAAAAGATATGTGGTAGGGTTCAGGAATCAGTTGTGCTGGGAGAAGTCAGGGTGGCTGTGGATGGCAGGAATCTTTCTTCTACAGTAGATCTTAGTAGAATATCAACATAACGCTTGGCTTGCTTTCTGCAGCCACAACAACTTCTTGACTGTTTTGGATCTGCAAAAAGAGTGTTAGTTTTTGTAACAGTAAAACTATCTTCACATTAATATTCCATGTTTAGGAAGGAACATAGTTGTTAGGTTTTGCAAGGTCATTACCATGGTACTACTTTTTCTTTTACTATTGATATTCCTGGATTTCTTCTTTTTCTCTGCCGTCTTGTGCAGTAATTTTCATCTTTGTGTTCTGGAAAATTGATGGAACAAATTTTCTTGAGGATCGGGGAAAAATGGTTCTCAGAAAACAGTACCATTAAAAATGGGGATGGGTACAGTGATGTAACAAAACCATCAGTCACCTTTCCTTCAGCAACTGTGTATGAAATATTTCTTGGGTACGAGTTGTCCTCCATAAATTTATCAATCTACAGTAATCCATAAAGAACTACTGTGTTTTCTTTAACCTGATGGAGATTCAACTTCAAAACAAGATTACCAAACATCTGTTTATAGAATTTCTACTATCATGACCTTTATGTAAATAATACTTTTTCTAATCCTCTCTGTCCTTCCCTGTCCTCATCCTACACTCACACATGGGATTTTCTCCTCTGCAGCAATTTTTAACTGTACACATGTACACTGGGAAGCACTTGTTTCTTAGTAGTGCATGTTGGGGGTTGCTTCTGGCTCCAAGTGCTTTACAGTTCTTATCTTATATCAGTGGAGAAAGGGATATTTATTGATGCTTTGTTAAAATGGGGATTAGGAGCCATCTTGGACTTGCAGATGCAGTATGACCATCTGGAACTTCAGAGCCAATTGCCAATAATAATCCTCTAGAGGTGCCCTTATACTTGCTGCTCCGAGGTGTGCTCACAGAATGTAAATGAACAGAGTCTATCCTGCATTTCCAGTCCCTCCCCAATATCTGCTTGATGGAGAACTCCATCCTTGCAATTTTTTTTTTTTTTTTTGGGGCGGGGGGAGGGAGAGCTACTGATGCAGCTCAGCCATCTATATTTTGTCTCATATGTCAATGTGTTTTTTGTTCTTTTTTGATTCACAGTAGTTTCCCCCTCTTTCCCCATTTGCTTTTTTCCCTTGACTTGTTACATTTGCATTGCATCAAACTTTTTTCAATTTTAAACTTTATAGTGCTTGGAAAAATTGCATCTTATCTGATCATACCTTTTTGTCTTGCTGGAAGATGATTTTATACTAAGAAATGCTCTCTCTGTGAGATGTGTAAACGCCAGGTTGAGAATGACATGAAGAGTGACTAAAGATAATTCAGAATGTAATTTGGGCCCTGTCTTGATTGTATGCTTTGTGGTAATTTTTTGTCTGCACGCAGAGGCAGTTTCTGAGAAAAAAACAAGATCTGGAAAGATATAATTTTTTCCCTACAGTGTCCTTTTTTGCTTTGTCACTTAACCTGCTGAAGGAGAAAGACCTGCCCCCAATACCCAGAGGGAACTGGATCACTTTTAGAAGAGTTAATGAAGTTACAAGAATCACTGCCTCATTCCCTCCCCTGCTTCTCATCTACCTCTGTGTTTTATTCCGCCTCAGACAATAATGACTTTTATTTTCATGGATATGATCACCTGAAGTTACTCATCTTAATTTTCTTTTGTATAATTTACTCAACCAGTCTGCTCCAGCTGTTTTTACAGTCAACTCTTGTAAGAAGTGACTTTGCCTCCTGTCTTGAGATTGCTAGAGGTAGTTCCCCTTGTTAGGGAAGGGATTTTTGAAACTTGTTTCTTGGTGCCAAACTAAAACGGAGGTTAGTTTCTTGCATTATCTCCACTTACTGAAATTTTAGGTCCTTGCTTACAATGTATTCTGGATTTTATTGCAGTGTTCTGGGGGTTTTTTTAAGCTAAAATACTTCATGCAGGATTTTCAGCTTTGGGTGTTTGTCACCAGCGCTCGGACAGGATTTGTAGTCCGCTTATAAGAAATGAAGTGTAGTCTCTGACATATTCCAAGTAGCAAAGAAGTTAGGTGCTCTCTGAGGATTTGCATTGTTTGATAGTTGAAAATAAGGTACTGTTGCAGTACGTCACGTTTAAATATCTAGTGCCATTGATGTTGATCTAAACCTAGGTGTTTGTTTGTTTTTAACCTGCGCAGAGGAAATCCTAGGAAAACTCTTTGAACACAAAACCACAAAAACTCAGCTGTTCAAAACATGACATGGACAGATCAATAGAAACACCAGTGGGCATACAATTTCTTTGCTTTCTAGGGTTTTTAATAGCATGAAAAACTCGGGGTATTTACAAAACCTAGTATTGTGCATTTAAAAAAAAAAAGATTTTCTTAAATATATATTAAGATACACTTTTATCTGTTCTAAAAATATAATTTAAATGTTTACAAGGTTTTTAACATCTATGCTTATTCATTGTCTAAGTACTCTACATGTTAAAATGGTGTATATATCTTCTCTTGTATTAAGCAAGGTTGAACTGACGAAGCTAATTCCTCACACTGAAAGAGAGGGTTTTTCCATTGATGAAATAACAAACTGACTTTTTTTGGCAGTTACACTTGCAGTTCTGAGAGTTACTTTTGTCATTTCAGTGGGAATGAGCTCATTGAGCTCAAGTTGAGAAAACCAATCGCAGAAACCCACTGGCAGATGCAGGTTCCTCTCTTACTCTTCTTTTCCTTTCACCATGAATAAGAACTGAGGCTGAAACGGCCAAGATGCATGAATCCCAAAGGTGGGAAGATCAGAAATAGGTAACTTCTTAACAACACTAACTATTAAGAATACTTCTGTCATTTAATGTGCTTGTTTTAAATGAAGAAAGGCCTTTTTGATAGGTTGTTCTCTTTCATCTACTGCCTGTAAAATACTTCATTTGAATTCTGAAATGCTTGTGGGCTTTTGGGGAGTTTTGGTGGTTGTTTTTTTGCATTCAGGACATTCCAGTTTCTATCCAAAATCAGTTAAACAAAAATTACAATGTAAGGAGAAGTAACTTCTTACTGTCTTAATGTAAAAACTCCCCAAGGTGCTTAAACTATAAATTTTTCAAGCTGGAATACAAGGAAGCCAAAAGCTTTTCATCCAGCTGCCTTACAGCTAGAGGGTTTTTTTTCATGAAGGCCCAATGATTTGCAACTAGAGCCAGTTTTTTCAGGGTCAGGGCACAGTTTTATTTTGTTGGTATCTTCCAGTATCTTGTGTCAACTTCTGTATGTTGTCTGCCGAGAATAGCTTACATATTTTGGCTACGTAAACATCACAATTTCTCTTGGGGAAAGGAGAGGAAGGGAAGATGCAGAGAAATTATTTCTTGGGATTCCCTGCATTTTGAGAAGCAGCAGCATGGGGTTATCTACTACGTGATTAAATCTTGCTGCCAAATGTGTCTGCTCAGTCTTTTGGTCAGTTGATCCTTCAAGGTGAGGAGAGTACTGATTAGTATAAACCCTACCACTTATTTTATGTGAAAAGAAGGGAAGCCGAAGCAGAGGTGCTGTTCTACAGTCTAGATGATCATGAGCTCCGATTCACTCATCCCTAGGCTGAATTTCCTCTAAATGTTTTGTAACTAAAGTATTTATACAATTAAAATACATGTGTATATATCTACATCACCTGTGAAGTGAGTTCTGTTTTGTTTTGCTCATTTGAGAGCAGTACTGTTGTTTTTGGGGTATGTGGCATAACACTGAGTTTTCACTAATAAAACTATTCCATTTCAACATGAAGTTGAGGGTTTTGTGCAATGATTCCAAATTTGTTTCAGGAAAAAAAAAAAATCCTGGCACTTAAAACTGCCTGGGTTAGAATGGTAAAACAAAACTAAAAGTTGATGCAGCAGTGATCTGCACTATGCAGAGTTTCTGTTGCACAGTTTTCAACATCATCTTTACCTTCTAGTTTAACAGTTCTAGTAAAACCTCAGTTTCTTGTTTTCTAGAGCTCTGTGACACTCCTGCTGTTACAATAAATACAATACATAAATAATAAAATACATACAATAAATAGTTAAAGTAAGCAATATAGTTTAAACTCTTCTTAAGGGTTCCTATGAAAGCCCTGATTTCTCAAAAATAAAACCAGAAATTACTTTCCATTGCAAACCTTTTTAGGCAGTTAAAATTCTCAAATTGTTTTACAGGCAAGATAAATTATTTTCACTGGTGAAAAAAGTAAGTGCTGCAGCAAAAACTATTTTATTTTTTTCCTATATAATATGTGGTTTTCAAAATTGTGGAAAATATGATTATGGCAATTAGCTTGGAATTTATGATAAAGTTTACTATTTGGAGTTGAAAGCCAGCACATACTCTGAGCATTTTTGTACTTCAATAAATGCACTTAATTTAAATGCATCCAGACGTACTCTCTCTTCCCCCCCCCCCCCCCCCCCAACTGCCTAAGACAGGAGATAAACTTTGTCTTTGTAGTGACCAAACTGAGTCTTCTTTTTGGTCTAATGTGGTAACTCTCAGCATTGCATTCTCCAAAGAGCTTAAGGATATTAGGTGGCCAGATCTCAGTGGCTGCCAGTCAGACTTCTTTTCCTTTGAAGATCTTGTATGCATCTTTCTCGTATGTCCCCAGAATGTGTGCATCTCTGAAGTTGTGGGCTTTCATTTTGTTTTGGTTTAGCATGAGAAATGGGGAGGATTTAATTTCTTTAAGACAAAAGTCTCCAAACTTTATTGAGAGGGTAAAGGACTGATGGGATGTAACACTTGTCTTGAATGACATTCATTCACCCCTCTTCTTTCTCCTCTCTTGTGGTTCCCTTTATGTTGCATCTTTTTTAACTCAGTCCTGCACCGTTCTTTGTTTTAGCATCTGCCTTCTCCTTTTAACTAATGCCTTTCTGTTTTCTGTGTATTTCCTCACCTGTTGCACAATTAAGAATAATCCTGGCCCAAAGCCGTTTATCAGACACAAGTGAGTTCTTTGAAATAGCTTTTTTCACATCTGGATTGGCAAACTGTGAAAAGTATGTGTATGTTGCTGATAGAATTTCACCCTCCTGGAAATGTCTTATTTCAGCTGTAACTTATTATCCAATAGTTGCTGAAACCAAAAATATAGTATAATGAAGTCTGGCTGACACTTTCAGTTTTTCCACATGGTGTACTAATCTGGAAGTTCTTGTGGTGTCCCAGGGATCTGGATGTAGAAGATAAAAAATAAGAATTATTAGAGAAGTCTGCCTTAGTTCTGAATTATACTATTATTGAAAATATATTGGTATTGTATCTGTTTTCTTAATGCATTCATTCTCTTCTTGGAAGTGGCTTTGTTAATTATTTTGGAATTTGAATTTTTTTATTATTGCTTATGCTTGTTGTAGATGACTAGAAGTACTAAAATATACTGCTTTGCTTAATATCTCCCCCCCTCCTCCCCTATTTTGCTGAGTTGACTTTTTTTTATAGACTCTGCTTCTTACGGCAATCAAGTATTCTTTCAGTTCTTCTGATTTAGGGTTTTTTCTAGTTTACAGCCTAAGTTTACAGTGAGCACTTCTTTACTTGTTACCATTATATGTATTAAATAATCTCCTTAATACTTATTACCCCCCTTTTTGGCGAAAGTATTTTTACATAGACTCAGTAACCAAAATAGTATGACCCAGCAGATCAAGGGAGGTGGTTATTCCTGCCTGCTCAGTTACTGTGAGACTTCATATGGAGTACTGTCCAGGTATGTCCCCCCTCAGCCCAAGAAAGATGCTGACAAGCGGGAGTGACTCCAGTGGACGATCACCAGGTTGATCAAGGGCCTGGAGCAGCTGATGTACGAAGAGAAGCTGAGAGCAGGGTTTGTTCAGCATGGAGGAGGTGAGGTAAAAGAGGGATCTAACAGCAGTCTTCAGCTACCCTATGGGTGGTTAGAAGCTATACTGAGTCAGGCTCCTCCTAAAAGTGCACAGGCAACAACGGCCAAAGGTTGAGCAAAGGAAAAATTAACCAGATACGAGAAAATAATTTCTCGGTAAAAGTGGCGACACACTGGAATAAGTGTGCAGAGAGACTGTGAAATGTCCTTCCTTGAATTGGAGGTAATGAGAGCTTGATGGACAAGACCCTGACAGCAACCTGACCTAACTTTGCAGTTGGCCCCGCTGTGAGCATGAGGTTGGACTTAAATGACTTGCAGAGGTCCCCTTCTTCCAAACTTGTTCTGTGATTCAGGACCGCTTCTAATTAACATTAGTCAAGCTGAGCAAACTGTTTGCTCTTCATCTCTTTTATAATAAGATACTGAAATTTTCAAGGGAGTGAGGACCCTTTTGCTTTTTGCTGTCCAAGATCTTGTCCATGTGTGAGCAGAACTGGACAATTTGTTCCAGGTGAAAATTCATCAGGGCCTTCTATAATCAACATCTCTATTAAAAAAAACTTGTCTGATGTGGCCTAGTATGATATTTGTTTAATAGATGCATTTTCTTGGCATCCTACAACCATCTTGTCAGACTAATATGGGCAGATCTTTCTCATTTCTTCAGGCCCTCATAATGATGAGATACTCTCTTCTTACTCATGATGATCAGACACTCTCATCTCGAGTGTGATGAGTGATATGATCTCATCATACTTATTGATGAGATCTCAATATAAAAGAGAAATTCTTTAGTCTCAGTAGACAGGCCCAGCATTTCTTAAAACTGAATTTCAGTTCATATATGTGAAGTCTGTGGTGTCATTCATTTCCTTCTCCTGTATTACTGCTAAATGTGTTAGTGATGCACTGTAACTCTGTGCCAGTATTAAATTTCAGTATCATATGCCTGTGGCTAGTGGATTTATTCACTAAAACAAAGGTAGCAACAGAATGAGAGGCTACAGGGAGCCAAATGACTACATGGATTTCAAAGTATAAGCGTGAGTGTGTGCCTTTTGAAGTCTGGATAGACTGACAATGAAAAGTTGCTTTCGGGTAAAGGTGAGGCAAAAAAAAAAACCAAACGTGAAGGCAAACTGATGTATCTTGACTTACGGAGACTCAAAAGGACTTGATTTAAATTTGATAGGCTTTACTTAAAAGCCATTTTGAGATAATTAAAGAAATATTTTTATTGAATTGTAAAGCTTTGAAATTTCCTCTGAGATGGACCTAGAGCATGCTGTAGCTAGTAGTGGTTATATGAACTTCATGGAAACTGTTGAGCATCTTGGTTTTCTCTTGGGTTTTCTTTTGAATTATCAGAACTCAGCTCCACCTATCACCAGACAAAAATTCTTCTCAAGAAAACCAGAAAAGTAATTAATGACTTGTGCTATGTATAAGTAATAATAGTCAACAGATTTAAAAATGGTAAACAGCATCTTTTCCAAAAATGAACTTTTGACTTTGTAGGAGAACAATAAAAACTTAATTTTTCATAAATGCTTTCTTTTAACAGATTATGGAAGAAACAAATACACAGATTGCTTGGCCATCAAAATTGAAGATTGGGGCAAAATCGAAAAAAGGTATTTAGTATTTTCTTTTTTATGTGTGGAATTAGTTGTTAGAGTAGTAAAAGCACAGAATAAATAATGCTGTCTTTAGAGTCACCATGTCAGTACTGGACACCTGAAGTATTTTCATTTCAGTCTACTGTTTTTACAAGAATTTCTTGAAGTTATCTCAGCTTTATGTAGGTATTTGATGTACAAACCCATTTTTAAGTAGCTTGCAGTACTTTATTATCAAGACTATTGTACTTACTGTCTATGGAATGTGTGCTTTCTTCTGTATAACTCTACATCTAACCTGAACAGTTTCTTTATTTTACAGCAGCCAGAAGTAGTTAGTCTTTCTGGTAACATTGTAGATTAGTGGGTGTTCTGTGGGGGTTTTATTTGTTTTTATAGAGTACAAAGATGTGTGTTGGTTAAGCCCAGTTAGAACAATATATACTCATTGTGTCCCTGACAGAGACAGTCTGTATGCTTTTTTGGTTTCTTTAAGAAACCTAAGCACAGCTGTTTCTTAGGAATGGCCAGTATTATGTGTTTTAAATTATGCTGCTTTTGGAAGTACAGTCTATTAATGTGAACCAAGTACACAATCCAAAACATCTCTTTTTGAAATAAGCCTTCTAGTTCTCTTCTTGAAGAATCATAGCTGTGACTGAATGAAAGTAATACTTAATTCCTTTTCTGCAGGAAAAATGAAATTGGGAGTGATTTCTAACATTGCATGTATTTCTGTTCAGGCTGATACATATTAAAACCAAGAAAGTGGAGTTCAAATAATTCCTCTGTACGTTATATTTAGGATGTACATGTGGAGATGTGGGATAACCTTTGTAAATGAAGAAGGTCTCATGGGAAGAAAAATAATCTCTTTAGAAAGGTGCAGGATTAATAATAATTTTATGGTGTAAAGGGAGATTTGGTCTCTGAGGTACTTTCCCACATGGTATTGAAGTACAAGTTGATTGAATCCCCCCTGCCCGCCCCTTAGAATAGAATCATTAAGGTTGGAAAAGACCTCTAGGATCATCTAGTCCAACTGTCAGCCCGACACCTCCATGCCTACTAAACCATGTCCTGAAGTGCCACATCCACACATTTTTTTGAACTCCTTCAGGGATGGTGACTCCACCACCTCTCTGAGCAGCCTGTTCCAATCCTTGACCACCCTTTTCAGTAAAGAAATTTTTCCTAATATCCAATCTAAACCTCTCCTGATGTAACTTGAGGCCATTTCCTCTCATCCTAAAAACTTGCATGGAAAAAGAATCTCACTTGAGAGGGGAAAAATGAGAAAGGAATTCAGACTGGAAAAAATGCAGGTGTTGTGTATGTATATATTTATATGTGGAACTAATGTTTATAGTAATGTGAGAGTGACAAGGTCTCTGTGCAGACCTGTCCTCTACCTGTGCTGTTCTGCATACTTTCTGCCTGAGGTGCTATGAATTGATACACAGCTAGAGCTCCTCAGGAAACTGAGGCAGGAGAGTTTGTTTTTTCTTTTGAGGGGAGAGAAGAAGAAATAAAGTAGTACCTGCATTTGTTTTCTTCCAAATCTAAGTGAGTCTAGTTCTGAAGATGAAAAGTATGGATGAAAGGCCATGAAAAGAGGGATAAGAGAGGTGGTTGGCTGGGATTCTGGATTGGTAACTTAGAGATGCAGCTTTATATGTAGATTAATTTAATCTCTTTATTAGTGATCTCAAAGAGAAGATAATGTTAGACTTGTGGTGAAGCTTTATCAGTATATGGAATGAATTTGAATACTAGGGGAAATAAAACAGCTAAAAGTTATAAGCTGATAATAAAACTAAAAATTGAGGGGAGGGAACGTATAATACAGCTGGGCATACTGAGTGCATCTGCAGTGGGAATGATTATCCTGGACGGTCTTTATTCCAAAAGAAATGTTAGATAGTGATAGGCTGCAAACTAGGCATTTTAGCAATATGCTATACTATTAAAAAAAGGTTTAAAATGCCTGTGGACTGCAGGGTGGCTCTAGAGTTAAGACTTTTACTCTGTGGCTAGCTTTGCTCTGGGAAGTTATCTATGTATATGCACATAAGAGAGTAAATTACAATATGTGGACAAAGAACCCCTTAACCTAGAGGTTCCTATTTCTCGTGAAATTAAGTGTAGTTTATACATTCTGTTTATGCTTGGTATCAATTGTTTGCGATTCTGTAACTTTCCATTTGCAGCTACAGCAGCTGTTTATATAGGGAAAATATTCTAAGTATTTAACATACTCAAGCTTCACTTAATGACATTTTGTGATTGAGAGGAGAGTCTGCAACAAATAACTGGGTGGCTCTCCGGGGACTTGAACTCAGAACATGCTATCTTTCCCTGTCTCCTTGGCTGGGAACAGCGTGCCTGATAAGCAGTCATTCAGTGAGGGAGAAGCAGTTGCAGATGGACAGTCTTACACCCCAGCCATACACTGTACCCTATCACAGTCAAGTGATACAAAATTTTTCACATAATTTTCCAGTGTAATTTGCCTGCAGTTTCAGTAGCATCACATTCTGTGGATGTCTGTTGTGGCCTTTGGTCGTTCATAGTTTTCCTCCCAAATTATGAGGGGAAAAACAATCCTTAGGAAGACATCTCTAGCTGTGTTGTTGTTTGTCATGTTCAGTCTATCATGAAACATTTAGGGCTTAATGTAGTGTTCTTCTCACTGCTGTTGTCAGTTTTTAATTTGGGATTGTGAATACCAAATCAATAAGGACAGAGTACGTATTTTCTTTCTAATTACAACACATAGGTATTGAAATTTGCAGACAAGGTGTGCATAACCAGGTTTTAAGATTAAGTTCTGTACAAGACCCAGAATCTTTTTCTGATCTTGTGGGGGAAAAAAATTACTGTAATGAAGCTGAAGCGCTAAAAGTAGATGACCTGCAAGTTGCTAAATTGTTTCTTTTCTGTGTTATGCTGATTACAGCTTTTAAATTGATGATTGCAAAATACTATATATTGAGTCTCATAATGGTGATTCATTAACTCAAACTTGATAAATATTTTCTGAAAACTTTGAATTGCAAAATGCTAATGCCTGGGTTTAGCATTATGCAGAAATTAAACAATTTGCTAAGTAAATTTTCTTCTTTACTATGAAAGTGCTAAAATAGCTCTTTGCAAAGGCTAGAATTCAAAAATCAATTATCAACTCTCAACAGTTTCATAAAGACCAAAACAGGAATTTCCTGGCTTTAATGAGCACCAGATGCTGCAGTCTTGCTCTGGTGATGAGGGTTAAAGTATTTTGAAATACATGTTTAGAAAAGACAAACAGATATAAATCTTCCAGTAGCATCTTTAAGCAAGCCATTTGTTCAGGTTGACAAAGAGATCCCATAACTTTAAGGCTTCAGAGAGGGAAGTGAAACCATTTAAAGCACTTCTGTAATGACTGATTCCTGTCCAGCAGTAATGAAACAATTGGCACTAGCGTGCTCTGCTCTGCTTAGTTAGCATGGGTGCTGAAGAGTTCAGAGCATACCAAAATCTCATCTTCTGGAGGCTTCAGATCTTCTGTAGTCCAATGAATTAAAGATCAAACCGAGAGACAGTAACTTTTCTATCCATTCCCCTTTTGCTCTCAACATGCTTTTTCACTCTGTTATGGTTACTGTTCCTTAGGAATGCTATTAATTGTCTTTTAAAGATTTATTCAGTGGTATAGAAGTTCAGAGTAGATTGCCAAATCCTAAATGGTCAGATGCTATAGTTGCACAAACACTTTCAAAGCAGGCGTAAGCTAACATTTTTTTCCCTCTCCCTTCCCAAAATACAGGCCTGCCCGCTCTCCTGTTGTTCTTGTTGTCCAGCCCTTTCTGCTGTGCTGTCACTGGTGCTTATATTGTCACATAGGGGACCAGGCTGGCTTAAAACTAACCATGGATAACCTTTACTGTTGGAGAGGGTTGGCTTTTTTGTGCATTTACTAGCTGTTTGAACCCTAGCTGTTTTAACCCAAACTGTATCCTCAGTCTGCTTCCCTGTAGGGTTGCGTGACTCTGTAATGCTTAATGCATTGGGAGCAGGTGAACACATGTTGTTCAGCAGCAGTGCTTGCTGATGGTAATTTAAGGTGCTTTTTAGGAACTTTAGGAAATGGGTATATGTGAGTTTAGATTTCACCCATATTCCTTACTCTTTTTCTTTCCTTCTTTTAATCCCTCCCCCCACGCCAGTGCATGCCTTTGTATTTCAACAGTCATAAAGAAGTTATGGGGATATGCGTGCACTCAGAATGCAGACAGCCTTGAAATAGCATTTGGGTAACAACCAGCATAAGAATCATTTCAGCTCCTGGAAACTTAGTGGCTCTAGGCAGGAATTCGTTCAGAGAGTTGGAGCAGGGAAACTTCTGGGAGGTTAATAAAGGTGGTAAGGGGAAATGCAAAGTAAATTGTGCTTACAGAGCAGGGATAACTGGGGTCTCTTTCACCGTTCACTCTCAAAAAAGGCTGCTATTACTGAACTTCTGTTGTTGTTTTTTCTTTCTTCCTGTTCTTCCCCAAGTTTCATTCCTCTCCCGCTTTCTCCAGATTAGAATGTCCAGCTCTTCATGTGTGTCATCTGTTGAAGTTACCCACTCATTTCTTTTCTTTCTTTCTTGAGGCTGCTCTTATTTCATTTCACCTGTTCTTTCATTTGCTGTTTCTGGTTTTGGGGTTTGTTGGGTTTTTGTTTGTGTGTTTCTGGTTTTCCCCTCTTATTACTGATGCATTTTAACTTGTCTAAGAAAAAAAAAAAATTGAATCCATGTTCTGTTTGTATTTTTTTCCTCACTTGATTTTTCTTTTTACTTATTCTTTCATCTTCTGTTTCAAAAAATCAAGCTTCAGTAACTTTTTAAAATTCAAACTAGTTTTTATTATCAAAACATTTACTACATGCTATTTTTCATTAGCATATCTCAAAGGCAAGTCAAGTACATAACATGTCAAATTCATATCTAAGGAGAATAGCAGGAGAGGGGGAGGAAACATAGTGGCACTGAAGACATTAGAAGGAAGGCAGCAATAACTAGCAGTGGGCACTGCTGGCATTCATTACCTGACAATTTGGTTTCACACTTTTTCCTTAGACTTTGCCTTTTGCAAGCTATCTTGCAAGCAATGTCCACTATTTCCTTCTTTGCATCTTAAGCTGCTGAGACAATATGCAAAATAAAGTTAGCAACTCTAATATTATATTTGAGGCAAATAACTGTATTGAGAGACTTCAACCAAATTAGGAAAATATTGCTCCCATTTATTTGAATGTTGTTTAGACACAAGGAGAGAGCTTTGCATACTCCGGGAGGCATTATGATAACAGCTGGAGACTTACTTTTTTGTTAGAACAGAAATGTCACTACATGGTGAACTTAAGGCCAAACTTGCATGCAAGTTACTGCCTTAGATATCAAGAGTAAGCTAAAATGTAATCTCTGTTGCTTCAGACCTTTAAGTTAACTTTCAATTGCTTCCCAATATTGTAATAAAAGCTGAAGTTTACATTTTGAGAGGAGTAAGGGAGGGAGAGGAGAGATGATACGGTGTCAGGCTGTGCAGCCTTATGAATGCGTGCAAAAAGAATGCTGGGTTATTTACTCTTTTTGGCATAGGTTTTCTGATAAATCTCCAATCTGACTTTATGCTTTTCAGATAATTTCTTTTTCTATTTAGAAATACTTAATTTTCTCAATTTAGTTTCTCAACAAAATCTTTAAAAAGAGTGAAAATGGCTTTCAATGCTAAATCTCTTATAGTAAAATATCATACATGGAGCAGTGATTAACATAAGAGCAGTTCAGCATTGTACTTGACAGTTTTTAGTGTCCCATGTGCAGACACTTCATAATTTACTCACGTGTTCCATGGAGAGATTATATCATTTCTTAAAACATAAACGTATCTCTGACAGTTATGCAATATTGCTTTCAATATTGGAACTGAGCTGAATCACACATTTGTACAAAGGAGAGACTGCCTTTCCCAAGTAGACATTTCAGTGAAACACATGGCTAAAAAACTACAGATAAAACCTCAAATTGTTTGTTCCGATGTATTAATGGATGCAAGTAAGACACTTTCAATTGTCATGTTCAAACCCAATATTTTATGATGAAATGTCAGTGAAAATGGAAGAGTTAATAACCCTGTGCAGCATCATTCTGTAGGAGTTATGTGAGCTTTAAACAGCATCATAGCCTCTTCTAGTGTGTCTGGAGGCCTCTGAATTCTCCTTCCCCCCAAAAAAAAACCCCAATCAAAAACCGCAACCCCAAAAAAACCACCAAGCCAAAACACCCCTAAGCAAAGCAATGAACCTAATGGGGCAGCAGTTGAAGAACTGAGTACAGCGGAAAGTGTCTGTGTGGCATAAAGTCATCTTGGACCCTCACTTCAGGAGATTCTGTCTCATTGCATTGATGATATTTTGTAATAAATGCAAAGTTTAGAGAGATGAATAGATTTCTCTGCTTTCAGTTGTCACTGGAATACTAAAAGGATTTCAGGTACTAAACTTTAAGTTACATACTTAATCTTTTTCTAACTACCAGGTGGCTTGGTGTACTTCACAGGCTGGCATGTTTGCAAAGTGCAGTTATATAATCTGAAATTTTCCCCAAGAAATTGGCCAAGTCTGAGTTTAGTCAAACAAGCATAAAAGTTACTAAAACTTACCTAATAGTTTAGGCCATTTACTTTTGTCTTATATAACTCCTTAAGTTGAAAACTGTAGACTCTGTTTCCAGCAGTTTGGCATCTACAAGACTGAAGACCTTGCAGTTTAAATATATAATGCTGTGCTGTATATGTGTGTGTGTGTGTATGCATATAGAACAATGACTGTTAGGATTGCTTGTTTTTTGAAGTCTTCAGTGTTTTCCTTTTCTCAGGCTTTACATGTACATGTTATATCACTACTTAATATAGTTGCAGGCATAACACAGCTTTGTCATTCAGTGTTCTCCTAAAATGACTTCATTATTCTGGGCTGAAGAGAGATTAGTTTCTTTTTTCCTTTTTCACAATGCATATATATTATGCCTGCTTTTAATTTTGTTTTAATGTTGTTAAAAAGTAATTTGGATCTAGTTGTATTGTGGAAAAACTGCAGTTGGCAACATAGCATCTAGTAATTACCCCTGTTGAGCTCGGAGATCTTTACCTTCTTATTTTGATTGTGGGCGTGAGGGTAGTGTTTCTTTTTTCTTTGGCTTTTTTGGATTAAAAAAAAAAAAAAATCTGCCCCAAGAAACAAAAAACCAATGACCAAAAAGGCAAACAAACCCCACAACCTCCCCACAATCCAAAACCCAATACTGGGCTATGAAAACCCATTGATTTAAACAGCAAGAGCTCTTTTATAATAAATTCTGTCCCTGTGCGTTGCTTTCAATAATGGTTACATTCTGTACAATATCATAAGACCATTCCTAAAAGGGTTCCTAGAAGTGAATGGTAAGGAGGAATTGCTTGATTTTTTTAAATTTTTTTTTTTAAATTCATCTATGTATATAAAACTGGTGTTTCAAAAAATGAGCAGATAAAAATATCTAACCTACTTTGGTACTCTTAAACTAGAGTCAATCGTGTCAGGCTAGCCTGGTTGTGTATGAACCTCTTTGCTGTATGTACAATGTAGTGAGGGAGTATAATACCAGCTTTTTTACATTTGAATTACTGAATTCTTCATGGAGAAGATCAGTATGGTCTGGAAAGTTAAAATAAAGGTATGTGTGAAGGTGTGCATATATTTATATATATAATGGAGGAAAATAAGCAACTCTTCTGTGAATAAGGGCACCGAGGTTAAGATTATTCTCAGACTCCTTTATATAGATTTGGACAGTTTATGGCTGCAACCTGAACATAGAAATGTTTCAAAGCAATTGGTATTTATTATATACACTCTGCTTGGCAAATTGAGACTTAAATCTTAAGGCAGGAAGAAGGGTAATTTACATCTGTATATAAACTTGAGCTACTGCATCAGCCCTTTTTAATTTCTTTTGGAAAAAAAAAAAGTCGTGTATTTCAGAGATGGTTTAAGTTGCATGAAAACTTTCTTACAGAGGCTAAATTTCTTAATTACACCTGATTTGATCTTAATTCTTTGAATATAAAAGTGAATCCTGCTACTTTTGTAAAGAATATGCCATGTAAATTGTGTGTTAAAAGTCTTCACGTACATAAATTATAGGAGGACTTTTAGAATTTCATTCACTTCTAAAATGACAACCTCTTCATTTTTAACCGTATATAACCTCTGAAACTGCATAAAAATGATGTGGTGAATAATGGAAAACAGAGCTTAATGTGCTGGAATTGCTTGTATGCTTGCCAGTACATATCTGTGTAGCTAATTTATCAGTCTTTAAACGTAAGAGAAATACTCTTTACTGTAAATTACTGTGAAAGGGGTTCATAGTTTGTGCTTCTGTAAATGCAATAATGCATTGAGTTTTACTTTTGCATGTCAGTCTTAAATGCTAAGCCAGCCCCACCTGAGAAGGTCACATGGCATCACAGGACTACCAAATGCTTCCGACTTGTTAATGAAACAAGTACTGTAACAGTAATTTTGGTCATAGTTTTGGTCAACTTTTGTTCTTGACCTACTTTCACCTCTTTGTGTGCAGTTTCTAGTTACAGTAATTGTAGCTTCTGCTCTTCTCACAAAAAAAAAAAAAAACCCAAAACAGATAGAGTGGAAGAGGGTGAACATGGGATATAATCAACTATTTTTCCTACCTTAAATTCAGTGCTATGAATAGCCACCTAATTGGCTTAGAGCCTTAAGCTTCAATTAAAAATAAAAGGGGGGGGGGATTAATTAGGCTCTTGGAGACCTGCAATGGTATATGGAGCTTTTTGACAAACTTTAGCTTCCAGTCCACTAAGATGCTTTTGAAAACTGTGCCAACTGTCCTGCAAGGCTGTACCCTAACTCTTGATAGGAACCAAAAATGTATGGAGTGATGTCCACTTCTAAACAACCACAGCCTGTTCTATCATCTTTAACTAGGGATGTAAAGTGATGCGGAAAAGAGGGCACCTAAGCCTCTGAAGTGCTTATATGCCGAAGTGCTTAAAAACAAAGTTAGCTTTTGTATTGGTTCATGATCAAGTTTTAACTTCTGTTGTCTCAGCATTGATTTCGGTGCAGATGAATGGAAACACAGGTTCGAATTGTCCAGTGTCATGCTGCTTCTTACAAAGAAAATAACATACTGTATACCAGCTGGAACTCTGCCAGCAGCTCTATCACTGCTGCCTGTCCGAGGATTATTTTTCTTTTTTAGGCTCTTGCAGTACTGTTGGGTGCCTTCACTTGTTCGTGTGGATCACCACCTTCACAGGGCAAGGAAAATAGTCCCCTGTCTATAACAGATCAGGTAGGGTGGGTGGAGGTGATGATTTGATGGCTCTGTACTGTAGGCACTTCTTCCTGCAGGAAGGAGAAGAGCTCTCCGCCTGGTTCCAAGTAGGTCAGCAAAAAGGTGCTGTAAGATGAGCTTTTAAAGTTATTCCATGTGTCTTTCCCATCCGTAAGTGGAAACGGGATCCTAGTGCATCAATTTGAGACAACTTCATACAATAGCAGTGGGCACAATAGTTTTTGATCGCCATACCCTTAGGACGACCTTACTCTGTATGTTGTGAATAACTATAAAGCCACACTTGGTTGTGCATTTTCCAAGTACTCCTAAAGGGAAGACTAGTAACTACTTTTGCTAGAAATGAAATCAGGGGAGACAGAGCTGTTTTCACAGCTGCTGAACAGCACAATTTTGGTCTTATCTCTCCTGCTTTACTGCATGCTTAAGGTCTGTCCCTCTGCCTCCATAGCTACCTGCTAGGCAGCTCAGCCCTCCAGCCTGGCATGCCCTGGTGTCAAACCCACTGAAGGAGAGGGCATTCAGGGCCACTGGTTTATTGAAGCCTGCGCTCTTTTGTCAGCAAAATTTTTCTTAAAGCTATTTAGTTTTGGTTCCCAAGGTATAAAGTTGTAGGTCTGACTTTATACCGGTTCAGTAAAGGTTTTCTTAAAAGTCTTGGCACTTAGATGTTTTTTTCTGTGTTGGTGCCCATGACAACAGAACCGTTGGTTTAGGTATTCTGTGTCAGCTCTCTGTGGAGCAAAATTCCTTTGCAGCTTTTATTTGACCCCACCAAAAACAAGAAAAAAAGATTCATCCTGTTATGCAATCGTCCAGCTGATAACTGTGTATATAAGTAGATTTTTTTTTTTTAAATTTATGCTCGTATCTTAGAAGCACATGAATTTCACAACAGTATGTTTCTGCATATTGAAGGTAGTCATGTCAGGAGATAAAGGATGCTCTGTGACGTTTCTTGAAAGTGCTAACAAGATTTAAGGGGGGGAAATAATTTCTTATGTCTGCAGCTGCTTCATAAAGTAAAATTTCAGTCAGATGTGGTACATGATCTGGGAAACTGCAAGTTTTTTCTGTTCCTTAGAATGGCATTAAACTTACTTTCGTGCTTGATCTTTCTACAGCAAAACTAATGCTATTTTGCATTTCTCTGTAGGTAAAAATGGATTAACTCGATCAATGGGGCATCTTCTGTTGTTTTTTTAAAATCATGCAACTTAGGTGAAATAAACCGGAACAGTTACATAATCTGAAATGCAGAATACCTTAATTTTGGAAGTTCTTTATAAAATGGAGAACTACTCGCTCAATTATTTTGTGCCTTTCTCTATGCTGGATTGTAACTGTTCTCCTCGGAATTGCTTAAAATTGGTTTATCTGACTTGATCTTGCTCTGATCTAAATCAAACAGCATTTTTAAAAGAAACAAGATTTAAAAAACACATTAATAGCCTGCATCATCAGTGACAATCATCAGAATACAGAAAATGATGATCATATAATTCCTATCAATCAGTTATGTATTTTAGCCTGTCAGGCTTTAGAATGAAGCTCTTGAGGAGGCTGCAGTCATCACCTTGTAATGCTAGATGGTATCTGCTTGTTAACTATTACCACTCATTAATACTTTCTTCCTTTTGAGAAGGGATTATTCATACTCTTCAGGATTTTTCATAAGAGAAGATAAACTCTTGGTGTCAAATGTCAGTTGAAGCCCATAGTATGTTTTTGTTGTTTTGTTTTTCAGCATGTACTTTTTCCTGGGTTTGGTTGGAAAAGCGTTGAGAAAGGGGAAGTGTCATGTTTCATCTTTTTTTTTTTTTTTTTTTAATATAACTCACTCTTGATACAACTCACTCTTGCTTCCATGTGTTTGAATTGTAATGGTTTGGAAGGTTTCAAGGGATGTTGAGAAGGTCTTTATGCCAATCTAATTCATTACTGTATGCAAATGTTTGACACTAATATGAAAAACATGTTGCAAGCCTAGTTGAAGATGCTAATTTAAAAACATCAGGTATGCATTAAGCATTGGTCAGTGAATGGTAATGATGTGTTAGGTTAGTAAACACGATTCAAATTTTTGTTTTGATTTGGAACAAAAATGGCTTGACTGGAGGAGGCCAGGACTCCAAAACTACTTTCAAAAGCATGGAGAAACAAACACGCATAGCAGAAATCTACTTAAGGATCTTGTCATGGTTTTTAAAAAAAAAATAAATCATATGCCCACCAGTATTACTGGGGAGAACACTACATTTTTATACTCTGAAGGAATAATACCTAATGTGTGATATTCCGTAGCTGATAAAAAAAATTTTATAGTCTTTCCTGCTTCTAAATACTATATTTCTGTAACTGCCATCCAAAGACCAATCTTCCTTAAAGAAAGCCAGTGACTCACCTGATGCTCCAGGCTTTCCTGCTGACGGTAGCACTTGCAGGTAGGGCTGGCTACTGCAGTCCCCTCTTCAAACCTGTGCAACTCCTATAAACTGTCTAGAATTACAATATCAGCGAGTATCATCCTGTCTCTGCAAATCTCTTTGTATTATACACAAAATTCTGATTTTTTTAATTCCTTTGGCTTCAAACATTCTTTATAGTGTGCATTCTAAATATAGACTGAGTCTGTGCCAAAGACCAAGTGAAAACATACAAAACCATCATTGATAGAAAGTCTCTTTAATGACTTCCTCTGGAGACTATAACTTGAATCATATGATTTTTGTAGAGTAGCAGTAGGAGGGAATATCTGAAAAATAACTATAATACGGTTTTCAGAATTTCAAGCTTTTCATCTGTACAAACTTGACTTTGTATAAACTATGCTAGTCATTTTATTCCTTGATTATTTGGCAAGACTAACATTTCCTGTAAAGCAAGTCACATCTAAAGAAAACAAAATCCAGGGCATAAAGTGTTCTTGTGATTTTTTTTTTTTTCTTTTTTTTCCTTCAGATTTTTAGCAGTTAGAAAATAATTGTTATTTTATGGTAAATGCCTGTTGAGAACCCTGGTAGCCTGTAGTTCTGGCTGTGTGGCAGCAATTGAAGCTGCTGAATTGGTATAGTTTAACTAGTGAGACTAATACCATCTGGCAATGTTCATCAACCAAGGCTAGTCACTGAGGACTGTTTGCAAGATATACTCTCTATATTAACTCCTGTGAAAGGGAAAGGCAAATGATCTCATGTTAATGGGAGGAAAGCTGTGGGAAAGGAAAGAGTTGGGAATGAAGTGGAACAGGGGAAGCGGGAGACATGGAGAGGAAATGAGAGACTGATGAAGAGACTGAAGACAGTTGGAAAGAGGTAGATGTGATTCAGCAAATGAATGGCAGGAAACATGAGGTTAGAGTGGGAGTCTTAAAGAAATTAGGCTTTTGAAAGAGCAGAATAATAAAGAGTAAATGACAAAGATGGTATAAAGATGAGAAAACAGATGGGAGGTGGAAGGAGGAAGATGTGGGGTAAGGACTGGGTGAAAATGTATGTACGAAGTGGAGAGGAGGATTACAGCCCAGTGTTCATAGGTGTCTGGCATGGACTTCCAATACATATCCTAGTCTTGGAAATGAAATCGGACCCAATTCTGAAGTTTCT
This sequence comes from Mycteria americana, assembly GCF_035582795.1. Lineage (NCBI taxonomy): Eukaryota > Metazoa > Chordata > Aves > Ciconiiformes > Ciconiidae > Mycteria > Mycteria americana. The sequence continues at coordinate 33,909,359 of NC_134370.1, forward strand.
ACTTGATGAATGTCCTGGGGAAAAGCTGGTAAACACCACTGTATTGATGCAGACGTTCATTACTGTCCGAGACCAGTGATTAAATATCTAACATGTCACTATTCCCATCTCTAATATCTTTGTGCTACTTCCATAAAGATGCAATTTAGACAACTGCAATTTCAATTTGTTAAACATTTAACAGATGTCTCGTCTTGCATAAAAACATATGTATGATTTAAAATACTGGGAATGCAGAACCTTAATTTCTAGTCCATGGGAGTTGAGGATATTGGCACTTTCTGCTAAAAATCACAAAACAGAATTAGAATGTGCACAAGTAAAACAAGACGGCAATAAAAAGGATTAAATTTGAGTGCAACTGTCATCCAGCTTACTAGATTTGTGTCCAGTGCAATGTCAAATAATGTAAACTGCTTGGTTTCGGAACGCTGGAGGAGAATTAATAGCCAAGGAAGTAAGTTGAGAAAATACTGCGCTTGAAGAAAATGTGAACTGTTTTGTGGAACTTGCTCAAAATATTGCAATGCCAAACAATTCCCACCAAGATTTTTAGCAATAAATTTGTGGAGTTATACTAAGCTATACATGTGCAAAATACATTCCTGTGTGTATTTCTCATCTCACGTTTTATTGTAATGGAGTGCAGTGAGAAGTTAAGCTCACATGAGCTTTCCTGCCTGTGGGTGCTGTCATGTGGGGAATTACAAAGGTGAGTTGACTGACTTATAGATATGCATTTGGTCACTTCAAAGAAAATCCAAACTTTCAGAATGAGCATATGCTTTCTGGGAGGGGAGAAAAACACTGAACATGAGTGGGTGCAGTATTTGTTGTTTTCTTTTCTGCTTGCAGGAAAATTGCCTGAAAATTGCCTAAGGAGGTCCAGTGACTTCCCATCCTTAAAATGATTGACATGTAGCATGTTTCCTTCTGTTAGATATTCTGATGTACTGTCCCATACTGGGCAGTGTTTTCATTGATTGTTAGTTGATGGGATAGTATGTATTTATAAATTTTGCAACTGGCATCAAATTGACAGAACACAATTTACACTTAAATTGGAAAAAAAATGCAAAATTAGTAATGACTCGGTAATGGTAATTGAACACAGGCTGCTTGGAGAAGAAAGATCAGGTGCAGAGTATAGAAGAAAGGGGTTTAAATGTCATTGTGTACCACAGATTAAACAGGCACTGGAGTGTGATGCTGTATCCCAGAATAAAGCAAACTGGGATGTATATACAGGCTCATTGTTTGTAAACAAAATAAATATTTATTTTGTGTAACTTAATACTGCTGAGGTTTCACCTGTGAAATCATACCAGTTACCAGTGCTGATCTTCAGAATTTGGACAATTTGGAGAAAATCCAAGGGAAAGCAAAGGAGGTGCTTTGAAAACAAGAATTGGGAGGAGTTTAAAAAAATATAATGTTATAGATAATTAAAAAAAAATTAAAGCTATATGGGAATAGGAAGAAGGTGATTGTTACCAGTGTCTGCTTAGGATTAAAAACAAATATTTCTGTTAGAGATTCCTCTTAGATTTTTAGGGAGGACAAGGATAGCTAATTATTGTAATAAGTTGCATAGGCTTAGGGGTCCCCTAAGGACAGATTAAATAACTATTTTCAGGACATATAATAATTTTCAGGACAGATTAAATAACTATCAACAGTGCTCTAGTATACTAGATCCTGCCACAAAGGTGGCTTAAATGACCACCTGTAATAATTCAGTCCTTCACTTCTGAGAGGTGCGTTTTTTAAAAAAAGAACTGATCCCGATTTAGATATTTACTGAAGAATGCTGCAAGAAGGGATCCATGTAGAACAGCCACAACAGCACACATCAGTGCGCTAGGGAGGGGAGCAGACTCTTGGATTCTGGTAGTAAAGATGGGGTTCGTTCCAGACTTGAAGGGGTTAGAAGAAAAATAAACAAAAACCAATTACTATAGAGAAGGCCATTTGTAGCATGAATTATTGGTAAAATGCAGGACAAAAGAGATAATAAAGTCTATGAGCTTATGACAAAATGGATTATGCTTTTAATCAGCTGACTCATTATATTAAGAAATACTACTTAGCAGCATAAATAGCATATCAGCCCAAAGGAAGAATCAGCCCAAAGGAAGAAATTGTCAAGAAGTAAAAGACTATTGGCAATTAACTCCCCCCCCCCCCCCCCAATATACAATGACAGACAGGGATATTTTTTTGCATATTTTTTGCTGCTTCCTCTTTTGTCATTTTAGTAAATAAAACTTGAACCACAGTCATTGCTGACTTCAGCAGCAGCTGAAAATGGATGTCTAGTAACTTATATTTGAGTACCTAAATTTAGATTCATAAGTCTGTATTTGCAAGCAGTGTCCTTTGCTGTTCTGTTCGCGTCTGCTGGCAGGGAAGAGATGTGAGCACAGAGCTGGGCCGAGTCGGTGCTCAGGGGGGCATTCCTCACGAGTGAGACTCTGCAGAATATTTTGGCTTCTTTTAAGTTCTTGTCACTTTTCCTGCCATAGCCCCAACCATGTGTAGTTGTATTATTTCACAACCAGTATTCTGCCATTAGCAGTGCCTAGGTATTTAAAGCCGAGTGGTGAATATTACGCTGTCCCAGCCGATTTTGCTAGTGGATGGCAGAGGACCCAGATTTATTGCGTTTTTGAACCAGGGCTGTTATGTGCAGCGGCTCAGCCATTCCTTCCCTGGCCTTTCACTACCTTATTAGGTGGAGAAAAGCCAGTCAGGTACAGAGCAAATGTTTGGAGTAGATCAGTGAGTGGTTATAAAGAGCGATAGGACAGCTCTGCATGTCCATGCTTCGTCACCCACTAAAGCAGAGGAGGAAGCTGTAGGACAAGCAGCTCTCAGGCTTGTGCTGAGCTGAAAGGGCAGGCTATGAAATTGCTGTGAGAGGATGGAGAGTTTGCTTTTTAAATGCTACTGTGCCTCTGCAAAGGAAGGTGGGACTCCAGAGGGTTAGATGAGTAAATTGGGACTTCTGGGAGACAGAGAGTTTGTATTTGTGCCACTAAAGAGTTTTGTTCTGAAAATGTTGCAAGTCTACTTCCTGCTATTAAAATGGACTTTTTCCCCTCACTTGCTGACCTTCTTCAGTTGCCAGTGGCTTAATCACCCTAACCATAGAGCTTTTCCTTTCTTTTTTTTTTTTTTTTTGGCATGGGCAGGCTAAAGTTTATCTAGATAACGAGGTATGTAAGACTATAGCTGCTAATTAAAAATACTGACATAATCTTATGCCCAGCATTGACATTCAGGAGTTAAACTGGCATGGTGGCGTATGGGGAGTGCTAGGTTATATTTGTTGAGTTTCTCTCAAGCAGCGTCTTTGTTTTTTAAGTCTTGTGTTTGCAGGTAATTTTTGGAGTGACTCTTACGCCTGGTAGTAGCAGAAAAAAACCCCAAGTATTTGCAAAAATTCTTTGTTTAGTTCTGGTTGAAATTTGTCAGAATAAAATCAGTTGAAGGCAACTTTCTGAATATGGCATAAATTTATTATTGACTGAATTATCAATTTGTACTTTTCTACTACACTTGTGAGCTCAAATTTTACTTTTCTACACTTAATGGAAAATTTGTCTTCTCCCACAAATAGACAGCTAAACTGTGGGGACAGTTTTCAGCTGTCTTATGTTGTTCGTCCACACCTGTTGCTCTCTGTTTTTCCTGGTTTAAATTGATGGGACATGATGGATTTGTATGAGACACTGGAAAGGGGCTGTACTTTTTTTTTTTTTTTTTGCTATAGAGAAACAATTGGTAGAAAACTAACACCGGAAATTTTTTTACTTTAAAATGTGAATATAGAACTTGAAGCAAAGGTGACTTTTGAGTTTCTCAGCATCTGAGATGAAACACCCCTGCCACCCTTT